>NC_090928.1:1315775834-1316375834 GCF_040938575.1 Ambystoma mexicanum | reverse complement strand
ATTGCAAACACATATCACTGCGTAGACCACATATTTGGATATACAATTGATTTGTTCCTGGATCTTTATTTTAACACCTTTATGGTGTATGAAAGTATCTGGTTCTTGTACCGCATAGTGGCACATTGAGCAAAAACCACATTTCCTGAAACCTGTTTGTGGTTGACGTAACCATGTTTGTGGTTTCCTTTCTTCTTTCTCTTTTTTGGGCAGCATGGATGGACTCAGTATATTTTTCAAAGTTTTAGCTTTCCTGTATATTATTGTTGGATGGTCTTGTATATATTGCCCAATATGTGGGTCCAATTTAAGCAAGTACCAATTTCTTTTCAAAACTCTTTTGATTTCTTTAGTGTTAACACAATATGCCGTGATGAAATGTATAATGCTGTCTGGTTGAGTACCTTTGTCATCTTGGGATAGTGTTGATTGTCTAGTCATGCTTCTTGCCTTCTTCCTAGCAGTTTGGATTGACTTTTGGGAATATCCCCTGACTTTGAATCTGTCTGACAACAGGTGGCATTCCCTCTCAAAGTTCGTTAATTCTGTGCAATTGCGTCTTGCTCTGAAGAACTCTCCATTCGGAATATTATGAATGACCGGTTTATGGTGGCAACTGGTCGCATGAAGTGTTGAATTAACTTCCGTCTCTTTTCTGAATGTTTTGGTATATAGTTGTTTGTTGGATACATAGATGGTTAAATCCAAAAAGTTGATTTCTGATCTGCTACTTTCACCAGTAAACTCCAAACCGAATTCATTGTCATTCACTTGATATAGTAAAGATTGCAGTTCTTCTGTTGTTCCATGCCAAATAATCAGAACGTCGTCAATGTACCTAAGCCATTTGATTATTTTGGTCTGAAAGTCCGGTAGTTGGTATATGAATGAATCCTCAAACATGCCCATCACAATATTAGCAAGGGCCGGGGCGTATTTAACACCCATTTCCACCCCACGTATTTGACGAAAGAATTGATTATCGAAAATAAAGATATTGTTCTCAAGGGTTGCCATGAGCATTTCTTTGAGCATGCATGTAAAATTGAAACATGACGCAGATTTGTTTTTAAAGGTGTAATCAATAACCTCCAGGGCCAATTTGTAATCAATAGATGTATATAGAGCCTTGACGTCCCATGTTGCTAATAGGTATGTGTCCTGCCAGTGAATTTCTTCTATGATTTTTATAGCCGCTGTTGTATCTTTTAGGTATGCTTTAATTTTAGTTACTTCGCGTCTTATTACATTGTCAATGTATTGCGCTATTGGTTCCATCGCCCATCCTATACCACTTACTATGGGCCTTCCTTCCGGGATAGTTTTATATTTTTGTGAACTTTCGGGAGAAAGTAAATGGTTGGAATTGTCGGTTTGGTTACCCGTAGATGTGCTTTCTCTTCTTCTGTTATTAGTCCTTGTTGATGCCAGGCATTTATGTTACTTGTCAAATCTTGTATTATTTTCAATGTTGGATTAGTTGTTAGTCTCTCATAGCATTGTGGATTCTCCAGGTGGTTCATAGCCATTTTTATGTAATCATCTCTATTCATTACTATGATGTTGCCACCCTTGTCAGCCTCCTTGATAACTATTTCCGTGTTAGATTGTAACCTTCGTACGGCCAAGATTTCGTTTGCTGTAAGGTTTTTGGGAATGCTCTTATTTTTTATTGACGATCTGGTTCTTAGATGATATAGGTCTTGTGTTACGGCTTTGTAAAATGCGTCCACCATGTTGTCCGGTGATAGCTGTGGTGTGAACTTTGATTTAGGTTTCAGTTCTTTCATAGAAAAACTAGTTGGTTGTATTTCTAGCTCTTGAATGGTTTGATGCATCGGATAATCTCCTGGTTCTTGTAGGGATCTTAATAGGTGAATACTACTTAGTTCATCAGTGGTTATATCACTCCTAGTTATGTTTTTTGATTTTTGTTTCCTTCTTTCAACTTGGATCGCAAAAAACTTTTTTAGTTTTAATTTCCGAACAAATTTGAAAAGATCTGCATGTATTTCTATGGGTTCAAACTCGGTCGTTGGAGCGAATGATAGGCCTTTGTTTAATACATTGATTTCATCTTCAGTTAATGTTTGTTGGATATGTTCATCACCAAGTTATTTATTTCTGTAGTTTTTTGGCTGCTTCTTTCGATGCTGCTTGTGTTAAGCGACGATAGGCGTCTAAGCCGTCTGGATTTTCTTGATCCTCCTGATCCTCTCCTACCTCTTCTCCGACCGTTCTCTGTGAGGTGTCTGGTGCCTTGTTGATCTGAAAACGTACTTGTTTTGTCGGAATACTTCTATTTCCTTGTTTGTAACTTTTAATTTGATTTAGAAAACCTTGTCCTTTTGGTTTAATAGGTCCTGGTGCTGCTTCCACATTTGTCTCAATTTCTTCCTCTGCTTCTGAACTAGATGGTGAAGTATTAGGAGTAGTTTCTCTTGATGTCTGTTTGATTATTTTACTGTATTTCTCTTGAAAAGTATATACTCTGTCATCTTGATAATCTCTGTCATCACGATAAAATTTTCTCAGTTTTCTCAGTTTGATATCATCTTGATATTCTTTAAGAATTTCATACATTTTCAAAAAGTTTTTTTCCTTTGTTACTTCTAGTGCCTTTGCCTCTTTTATTTCCTTTTTAATGCTTTCAATTTGTTCAGTTATTCGTCTATGTTCTCTCTGTGCATGCTCTATTAGCATTTTTAACATTTGTTTCGAACATTGATTGAGATTTGTTTCCCAATTCTCTGCTAGGTCTTTATCATCTTCTTTACTGAAATATGGAAAAATCAGGATACGTAATCCTCTTGGAATCTGGTCCTTAGATATATAATTTTTCAAAGAAATTATTTCCCAATACTTGTCAATTTCTTTACGAGAGGCTCTCTCTAATTTAACAAATTTATATCTGAGGTCCTCTCTTCTTGGAGCACTTGAACTAAAGGCATGGGTGTTGTTCCCTCTGGGAGAAAAGAGGTTGTTTGCTTCTTCCTCCCTGTTTTCCATATATTCCGCCATTGTTCTTCTATTTTCCGAAAAGGTCTGCGTGGTACTTATTTCCCCTTGTAGTAGACAGCTAATGGAGGAACTTTTTGGGTGGGGATGTTGAGGTGTACACTCGCCACCTATAATGCTTATGGAGCTGATGGTATCTTCCTGATGTCGTGGTAGACTTGATTTTTACTTTTTGGATTGATTGGTTGTCGCAGGGGTGTGGGTCCACACGGAGACATAGAGTTCCTCGACTCCGTTTAAAAATTAGACAGTAGTTTGTTTGTGCCTACACTCCTTTGCGCCATATTCCTGTTATGGTCAAATAAACTCCCAGAGCCAAGATTTCTCTATACAAATAATTCTTGATTTATTTGTTATCTTATTCGCCCTTGAATGGATGACACGTGTTTCGCCTTTTTCAAATCCGGGCTGGTTATTAACATGAAAAATTGAAATAAAACAAAACAAAATACCACTTAGATTCACATTCTAACATAGTTTTTAACACATTTCGTGAATAATATGGTGAGTTTTGGTTAGTGCTTGTACCTTTAAACATCCCTAGTTTAAAAATGAACACCAAAAATGTTGCACTCCTCCAACACCTCGTGAAATATTAGGTAGGTCCATTAACAAACATAAAAAGTACTTTGAATGGTTAGTGTAATTGTGAACGTTGTGGAAAAGTGTTGGTGGGGGTAGGATGGAGGAAGTTGTGATTTATTTAATATTAGAAATACATCTTGGTTGGTTTCTTACCCTTATATACTTTGGTTGAAATCCCCCTTTCCTGGGAAATAAATGTGTGGTCGGATTAAGTCAGCGTGGTTCTAGGGTTCAATCCCTCCTAGAAAGAAGGTTAGTTGCCCCATAGAATTATTGGGGATTTGTAAAAGGGCTTTTTCGCCCGATACTTCTACAGCTGCCTTAGCGCTCGACCTGGCTCTATTGCTTAGTAAGCGGCCGGAGGTACCTATATCTCAGTTGCCTATGAGAGAGGTTCCTCCGACCTTTGTCCTGAAAGTTGAGATCCCCGCCAACGCTGGGACTGGTGCCCCCGCTGTGGATATCCCTGCACATTATGTATTGCAATTCGTTCACATCCCGTTTTCACGACAGGAAGTGAACACAATTAGACAATCAGTTCCCGATATCAGGAAAAACCCGACGGGGTTTTACAAAGAGATAGAGTCCGTCTTGCAGTCCTCTGTGTTCACCTTCAGTGATATTGACTTGTTATTCCCTGTACTCCTACCCGTAGATGTATGGAAACAGGTACGGACAGTAGACGACGTGCCAGGGTTGGGAGATACGTGGGCAAATATGATTAGAATTGATGGGGAAAGACCAGCTGGTGAGAAACCCCCACAGGTAATACTTACTTTGCCTGATAAAATTGTCGCAAAATTAAAAACTATAATTCCAGAGAAAAGAATTATTTGGGACAAGCTTACGGCCTGTGTCCAAGGAAAAACTGAAGGCGCCACCAAATTTTTTAATAGATTCGAGCAGGTATTTTCTGACTTCAGTGGACAGGATTTAGGTACAGTCTGGGAAAAGGTTGTTCGTGGACAAATTTGTACGTGGATTGTTACCTGACATCCAGTCACAGATTATGTCCTCTGAGAGCGCTTGGCAGGCAAAATCTCAATCTGAGGTTTTGCACATGGCTCAGTATTATGAGAACCGTGTTAATAATGAGAAGGAAACAATTGAAAAGAGGAAAGGAGATTTGAAAACCAAAGTATTATTACAGCAAATTGTTAGAAACCCCAGAGGAGGCACGACACAGACTAGAGGTCAGTATGTGTCATGCCTGCGCCATGGGCGCATACATTGGCAATCAATATGGACAAATTGTTATTCATTTATACAGAAAACTCCTGGATCAACCGCTATTCACTATTTGGACTTTATTTCCCATTTGCAAGACTTTGGTGTCTTTTTATTTTTCCCAGAAAACTACACTTACCATAATGCACTTGGCTATAACCATCTATTCCTGGCTATTCCTATTTTTCTTCATCAGAACTACAATCCCCAGAAGCCCTAGGGATTTGCTCTGCTTCCACCAGCTCAGGAACAGAGAGGGAGGTGGCCGATTGTCTGCAGGTGTGCTGAGCCAGGTGCAACCAATTAGCCTGCCTCTGTGCTGGGCTGGGCAGTATAAAGGCTGCTGCCTGCGAGAGCTCAGTCTCTTGCATTGAGAGTCCTTCCGGCACCTTATTTCTTCGAGCTACAAACTTTGTATGCTGTTTCCTGATTTCACCTGCTCTTTGTTCCAGAGCCCTGGTGGGCTCCTGTCTTGCAGTCTGCTACACCCTGTTGCCTACAGCCCTAGCCTTTTGGGCTCCCTGCCTCAGCCCTGTTCCTCTGGGCGTCCTGCCTTGCAGCCTGCTACACCCTGCTGCCTACAGCCCTAGCCTTTTGGGCTCCCTGCCTCAGCCCTGCTCTTCCAGGCTCCTGCCTTGCATCTGATCACGCTCTGCTGCCTTCCAGCCTCCGCCCTTGCCCTGCCAGGCTCTCCACATTGAGGCTGATCACGCTCTGCTGCTTTCCAGCCTCAGCCCTTGTCCTCTGGGCTCCCTGCTCTGCAGCCTGCCTCACTCCGGCTGCCTACAGCCCTTGTCCTCTGGGCTTCCTACTTTGCAGCTGATCACGCTCCGCTGCTTACTACCTACCTTTTTCCGCTGGGTTCTCAGCCTAGCAGCCCTCTACAGTCCTCTGCAACCTTCTACAGTCAGTGGCCCTGCCCCTCAGGGCTCACTCCTTGCTGCCCGGTCCTTCTGGGTTCCTTGCCGTGCAGCCTGCTTTACTCTGCTGCCCTAAGCCCTTTGCCTCTTGGCTCTCTACCTTACAGCCCTGCTCCTGTGGGCTTGCTCATTGCTTTCCTGCTCCTCTGAGCTCTCAACCTTGTTCCTTACTGTCCTCTGCTATCCTATCCTGTTACAGGACTTTCCCTTCATTTCCTTCTGCTAGTTTGCTATCAACCTCCTTTTCCTGGATTTGTCTGTAAGTATCTTCTCTTGTCCTGTTTGTAGACCCTTTTGTACAGAGCTTGTCTGTTGGTTCCCATCAGTCAACCTCTGCCCCTTCCCTTGTCTCGTTTCTACATTACAGTCACCCATAGCTGCTGTTCCAAGTCATGAGCAAACAGCGTGGGCCTCTGTTATAGCAAACTGTGCAGAAGGCTTGAGTATTTCCTAAGGTTCGTGGAATACTCTTTTCCTATATCTGCATACACCCCAAGAGGGAATTCATTCTGTACCTTTCCTTGCTACTCTTGCCTACTCTTCGTTCTCTTTCCTTTCAGATGTGTGTGTGCTTCTCTGTCCACTTTATTTAGGCACAACCACCCAAACCCTTTTTGGGTGTCCTGTGCCACTCTTAATAGAGTGCCATCCCTGACAGAATGCAAGAGCCAAAAATGTCTTGTTTCATAGGCAGGAAAGGCACACACAGACCAAGGATGCTTTCCTTTCGGGTTAAGAAACCTTTGCAAATATCTATACTTTCCCTAAAGACAGCAAACAAGAACCTCAGTCTAAAGAACAGTCTTGCCTTACTAAACAAAGATTTACAAGCACGGTACTACACTCACTGGCTAGCTGACCCTTCTTCCATGTATAACTATTATGACATTTGCGACTATGATCCGGAGTCCTTATCGGTTGAAGAGCTACAGCAAGATAATGAATTCTTACAGATCTTGTTAGCCCAAACAGTGAAAGACACTCCTGAGCCTGATAATTTTTCTAACACTGTTACAGCCAAGGATATTGCACTCATTGTGGGGGTCTCTAAACCAGAGTACGCTGTTGCTAGAGTGATATGTTCAAGATCTGCTTGGCAAGCTCCCCAGTCTACTGGAAACCCTCATTTGACAGGACACGGTATTATGTATCCTGAGGTTAGTTCACCTAGTCCTGGGTACAAAAGACCAATACTGACCATCGGTGGTCTTAATACTTCCCCAGTATCTACCAAGCACAATAACCTTAAAGTCAGTCTTCCCATTGCTACAACAGAATTTTCCGCCACACCAGATTCTGAAGCTTTAGATCAGGCTAATGATACATACCTGCTACAAGAAAAACTCCTACGCCTTAAAAGACAGACCGAAGATCTCTATGATGACTTTGTTTATTTACATAGTAAAAATTCTATGAAGGGACACAATATTCCAGACCTTTTGACACAATGGGCCTCATTACACGGACGGCGGTAAGGGTTAACGGTCACCGTTAATGGCAACGGTGACCGTTAACCCTTACCGCCGTACTACGAGGTCCCTTTGCGGGTTGGAGGAATCAACGCCTGCTTCTTGCAGGCGTTAAGTACCAACCCGCTAAGGGACCTCGGAGCTAATTACGGCACCGCAAAATTGCGGTGCCGTAATTAGCGCCTTCCCCATTCCCATAGAGCCCTATGGGGCAGAAATGGGAATGGGGAAGGGCAATGGCGGAAGGGGGATTTACCGCCCCTCCAACCTTGGAATGGGGCGGTAAATCCCCTTTCCGCCAAGGCGGTGCCGGTAATTTACCGGCATGGTCCAGGGTGCTAATAGCACCCTGGATTACCGCCTTCCGTGTAATGAGGCCCAATGTCCTACACCCGAAATACTGTCTTTAGAGATCAACATGGTAAGGCCTGGAATTGCCACGCAGAAAAGGATACAGATTTATACCAAGCAGATGGAAGACCTAAATTTAGCATATGCATCCCTTCTAAAGTCTGACACAGCTCTTTCACTTTCCAACCACAGTAACTCAGGTTCTGGGACTCTAGACCATGATTCCAATCCTGAACAATACCCGGTACCTGCCTGGAATCCAGCCTTTCCACCAGTCTATACCCCAGGCCCACCAAGTAATTTGAGCACACCAGACTTTGAAGATCAGCCTTCAGAACGCCTACCCTATCCTGACCCCACATCTGTCTTATTACCTGTTCCTGTATCTGCTAGCCCAATCTCTGCTGCTCCTCCTGCTAATACTTCTAAATCTGCTACTGTTGCAGCATCTCACATCTCTCTTTTCGCAGCAGAAGCACCCCCTTCCTCTCTGCCTGCAAGGACAGAACCTGTTGCTAAGTCAGATAACAACTTTTCTTTTGGGACTACAGCTCCGGTTGTTCTTGCTGGCGCCTCTGCAGCACTAAAACTACCAGACTCTACTCTATCAGTCTCAGGTGCGTCCCTGTCTGCTGGTTCTTCTATGGCACCCACTCTCCCAGTTGCTACAGCATCGGAACTATCCACAGCCATTCATGAACTCTCTGCTGCGGTGGCTTCTGAAATTCCTACAAATCATGGAGAACCCGCCACTGTGACTCCTGACATTTCTGCGGCTAATCTTGACTCTGCCATTGCTGTGTCTGATGCCTTGGGAAACCTTCCTAAAGCAACCAACTCTGCTGTATCTCTGGCTCCACCTTTCACCACCTTACTGTCACCTTTCAAAGCAAGCTTTGCCATGGAACCTGTAACAGACATTGGGCCTCATTCCGAGGCTGGAGGTAAGGGTTAACGGTCACCGTTAATGGCAACGGTGACCGTTAACACTTACCACCATATTCCGAGTTCCCTTTCGCGGGTTGGCATTTAACGCCTGCTTTTAGCAGGCGTTAAAAATCCAACCCGCAAAGGGACCTTGGAGTAAATTACGGCACCGTAATTTACGGTGCCGTAATTTACTCCTTCCCCATTCCCATTGAGCCCTATGGGGGCAGGAATGGGGATGGGGAACCGGTATGGTGAATGGGGAATTACCGGTCCCTCCAACCTTGGAATGGACCGGTAATTACTCCATTCACCATGCCGGATTTCCATGGAGTAAATAGCTCCATGGTTGCTTACCATGGTGCTCTTTACTCCATGGATAGCGCCAGCCTCGGAATGAGGCCCATTCACAGTTCCTCTATTCATGAACACTCTGTTGGGTTTTGTGCTCCAAAGACTTTGTCTTTTCTGATTTCTACCGTAAAGGTTCAGCACATTGATACCGTCTCCACCTTTCAAGACTCCCACATTACAACCTTAAACAGTTTTTTGTGCTTCATGATATGCCTTTTTGGAATAAGACTCTTTCACGGTGTGACAGACCTTCTTCCTGTTGGTCAGTCTTCAGGGAGCCTGGAGAGGGGCCTGGAGAGGGGCATACTGTCATGCCTGCGCCATGGGCGCATACATTGGCAATCAATATGGACAAATTGTTATTCATTTATCTACAGAAAACTCCTGGATCAACCGCTATTCACTATTTGGACTTTATTTCCCATTTGCAAGACTTTGGTGTCTTTTTATTTTTCCCAGAAAACTACACTTACCATAATGCACTTGGCTATAACCATCTATTCCTGGCTATTCCTATTTTTCTTCATCAGAACTACAATCCCCAGAAGCCCTAGGGATTTGCTCTGCTTCCACCAGCTCAGGAACAGAGAGGGAGGTGGCCGATTGTCTGCAGGTGTGCTGAGCCAGGTGCAACCAATTAGCCTGCCTCTGTGCTGGGCTGGGCAGTATAAAGGCTGCTGCCTGCGAGAGCTCAGTCTCTTGCATTGAGAGTCCTTCCGGTACCTTATTTCTTCGAGCTACAAACTGTGTATGCTGTTTCCTGATTTCACCTGCTCTTTGTTCCAGAGCCCTGGTGGGCTCCTGTCTTGCAGTCTGCTACACCCTGCTGCCTACAGCCCTAGCCATTTGGGCTCCCTGCCTCAGCCCTGCTCCTCTGGGCGTCCTGCCTTGCAGCCTGCTACACCCTGCTGCCTACAGCCCTAGCCTTTTGGGCTCCCTGCCTCAGCCCTGCTCTTCCAGGCTCCTGCCTTGCATCTGATCACGCTCTGCTGCCTTCCAGCCTCCGCCCTTGCCCTGCCGGGCTCTCCACATTGCAGCTGATCACGCTCTGCTGCTTTCCAGCCTCAGCCCTTGTCCTCTGGGCTCCCTGCTCTGCAGCCTGCCTCACTCCGGCTGCCTACAGCCCTTGTCCTCTGGGCTTCCTACTTTGCAGCTGATCACGCTCCGCTGCTTACTACCTACCTTTTTCCGCTGGGTTCTCGGCCTGGCAGCCCTCTACAGTCCTCTGCAACCTTCTACAGTCAGCGGCCCTGCCCCTCAGGGCTCACTCCTTGCTGCCCGGTCCTTCTGGGTTCCTTGCCGTGCAGCCTGCTTTACTCTGCTGCCCTAAGCCCATTCCCTCTGGGCTCTCTACCTTACAGCCCTGCTCCTGTGGGCTTGCTCATTGCTTTCCTGCTCCTCTGAGCTCTCAACCTTGTTCCTTACTGTCCTCTGCTATCCTATCCTGTTACACGACTTTCCCTTCATTTCCTTCTGCTAGTTTGCTATCAACCTCCTTTTCCTGGATTTGTCTGTAAGTATCTTCTCTTGTCCTGTTTGTAGACCCTTTTGTACAGAGCTTGTCTGTTGGTTCCCATCAGTTAACCTCTGCACCTTCCCTTGTCTCGTTTCTACATTACAGACACCCATAGCTGCTGTTCCAAGCCATGAGCAAACAGCGTGGGCCTCTGTTATAGCAAACTGTGCAGAAGGCTTGAGTATTTCCTAAGGTTCGTGGAATACTCTTTTCCTATATCTGCATACACCCCAAGAGGGAATTCATTCTGTACTTTTTCCTTGCTACTCTTGCCTACTCTTCGTTCTCTTTCCTTTCAGCTGTGTGTGTGCTTCTCTGTCCACTGTATTTAGGCACAACCACCCAAACCCTTTTTGGGTGTCCTGTGCCACTCTTAATAGAGTGCCGTCCCTGACAGTATGTCCCAAAAGGGAATACTCCTTTGGGTCCTGTGAATATTAATCAATGTGCTTATTGCCATCAGGAAGGTCATTGGCGACCACAGTGCCCTGCCCTTCGCCAAAGGTCAAACAGTGCGTTTGGGGGTATGGGTAGACGACCTAGGGGCCGCCCTGGAGCAGGGGCCCTGATAGAGGTCAGTTTTTACAAGATCCTCAGCAACCTTTTTCGCGGGAAAATCAGACCTCGAGTGTGCACTCGAGGAACATATTTGATCACCCTTCTGCTGCCTATCTTTCTGAAGAGCTTCCTTCCAACGATCTTTCATTAGGATTTCTAGCAGGGTTTGGAACCTTCACCTATTCCCGTTAATCAGAAAGGCCCCTACGTTGAATTATTAGTAGGGAATAGGAAACACCAGTTTTTGATAGACACTGGGGCGCAGAAGTGCTCCATTGATCATTCTCGGGTTCCAAACATTCCACTGTCAGGGCAAACAAATGTTTCCGTAGGGTTTTCTGGTATACCAACTGTCTGTCCGGTTTCTGCACCAGTGTCTGTTTCTTTGGGTCCCTTTACGAACCATTGCCCTTTTCTTTTCACTTCAAACTGTGGAGAGAATTTGCTGGGGTTGAATTTGTTAAAGAAATTGAACGCAGTAATTCATTGTTCTTCTGATGGAGTACGGCTGACGGTTTCACCACAGCAACTTCCTAATTCTCAGTTCCTGATTCGACCTTTACCTCCTGATTTCAGCATTGTCCCGGAATGTTTATGGGCGGTAGACGACAATGATGTCGGGGTATTGCAGATTGAGCCCGTTAAAATAGTTTTGAAACATGGAGTGAAACTACCACGCATTCCGCAGTATAAAATATCAGTTGAGGGCGAACGTGCTTTGAAATGCATTGTCTCCGATTTTGTGCATCGTGGGGTGATCGAAGAGATTACAGGTAGTTTGTGTAATAGTCCGATTTTTCCTGTATTTAAGAAAGGCGACAATGCAATTCCATACCGGTTCATAATTGATCTTCGTGCTATTAACAGAGTGGTCGCCCCACAATTTCCAATTGTGCCCGATGTGACGACGATATTGACAATGATCCCTGCTACGGCTACGCACTTCAGCGTTGTGGATTTAAAAAACGCTTTCTTTAGCATTCCTATCCATGAGGAAAGTAGATATCTGTTTGCGTTCACCTTGGGGGGACGCTCATTTACATTTACTAGGGCACCTCAAGGGTATACTGAAAGTCCTAGTATTTATAGTAGAGCTTTGAAAGAGCAGCTCGACACCCTTGAATTGCCACCTACTTGCACGCTGCTTCAATATGTTGATGATTTGCTTTTGGCTGCAGACTCTGAGAGTGCTTGTAAAGCAGGCACTGTACTGTTGCTTGTTCATTTAGCTAAAAATGGTCATAAAGCTTTGCTTAAAAAATTTCAATATTGTTGTCAGGAGGTCGCCTATTTAGGCTACCTCCTGTCAAAGGAGGGGAGAAGATTGACACCTGAAAGAATAAAACACATTTCTGGCATGTCTGTTCCAAATACACAGAAGGAAGTCAGAGCCTTAATAGGTATGGCTTCTTACTGTAGGTTGTGAATCCCGAACTTTTCGCTAGTGATAAAACCGATGCTGGCTTTGACGAAGAAGGGCATTTCTCTGCCACTGCCATGGGAATCGGAACATCAACGATCATTTGAGCTTCTCAAAACCGCGCTGCACCGGTTCTGGGTACTCCAAATTATGACAAGGCCTTTGTGTTGTTTGTGCATGAATGTGATGGATGTGCTTTGGCTGTGTTAACACAGGAACACGGAGGGAAGAATAGGCCGTGCGGCTACTACTCCTCCGCCCTTGATCCTGTCGCATGCGCTTTTCCAAGATGTTTGCGCGCTGTCGCTGCTGCTGCCGCGTCTGTAAAACAGAGTGAGGGAATGGTCCTAGGCATGATTTGATTTTGATGGTACCTCAGTCTGTTGATATTCTATTGAACAAAAACCCAAACGCAACACCTCACCTCTGCGCAGTTATCAAGGTATGAACTAATTCTGTTTGCCCCTCACATCCAAATTAAGAGGTGTTGTGTTCTTAATCCGGCTGTACTCTTACCTTTCCCGCAAAACACTGTTTGCGGTGACGAAGAATTACATGACTGCCTGTATACCACTGAACAAGAAACGAAGGGCAGGATAGATCTCATAGATACTCCTTTGGATAATGCAGAAGGGGAGCTGTTTTGCAATGGCTCCTGCTTCAAACTTTCGGATGGTACATCTACAGCTGCTTATGCAGTTACTACATTGAGCAAAGTTGTTGAAACTAAGAGAATTTCGCATAACTCCGCGCAGGCCGCAGAGATTATAGCGTTGACCCGAGCTTGTGAACTCTCCCAAGGGCGTATAGTAAATATATATACTGATAGCCAGTACGACTTTGGGGTGGCTCACAACTTTGGAAGGCTCTGGTCGGAAAGAAGGTTCCTGACCTCACATGGGACCAAGATCCAGCATGGCCCCTCGGCACTCTCACTCCCTACACAGTTAGCGATCATGAAATGTGCAGCACATCATAAGGTCATAGATGATGTGGGCAAAGGGAACGCTTTTGCGGACCTGATAGCCAGGCAAACGGCCACAGATTTAGCACGGACATGTATGCTTTGAGGGAAATGAGAGATGCTTACATAATGGATGAAGGTATTGGGTCTGTGCGAGATATTCAAACTGATGCCACAATAGAAGAATCTAAAAGGTGGGCTGAAGGTGTGGGGAAATTGGATGATGAAGGGTGTTGGGTGGATACATCTGAAGGAAAATGGTTGCTCCCTGATTCATATGTATTGGCAATGGTTACGATGGCACACGGTCCTACACATGTGTGTGCCCAGCAGATCACGAAAATGTTAGAGCAAGTTTGGGTGAATGACAAGATTCTGGAGACTACGAAGAGGCATGTCCAGAACTGTATGATCTGCTTACAGCACAATGTGGGTAAGGGGACAGTAACTCCAAGGGGAAGCTTCGGGCCCCCTTCTGTTCCCTTCAAGGTCATTCACTTTGATTTTATTGAAATGGAACGATGTAATAATCTGAAATATGTTCTTGTAATTATTTGTGCCTTCAGTAAATGGGTCGAGGCTTTCCCCGTTAAAGATGCTACCGCCATGACCACTGCAAAGATTATGGTAAAAGAATTCTTTCCTCGATTTGGGCTCCCGAGGGTAATTTGGTCGGATAATGGTCCCCACTTTATTGCAGCAGTAATTTTGCAGATATGCACAGCTTTGTGTATTGAGAAACGATTTCACTCAGCTAGACATCCTCAAAGTGCTGGGTTGGTGGAAAGACACAATGGTATTTTAAATAATAAGCTTGCAAAAACATATGCTGATACCAAACTGAAATGGCCAGATGCCTTACCTATTGTATTATTAGCTATGCGTACCACACCTCAGACTAAGACTGGGCTTTCTCCATTTGAGGTAGTGATGGGGAGACCTGCTAACATTTGGGGTCTCCCAAAACCTAAAGCCCTGAGAGAGGTGGAAAATGTATTGCTCGTAGACTACTGTAACCAGTTAACTAAAAACCTATATTTCATTTATCACCAGGTGCACTCGGCTTTACCTGTACGGTTCACGGGCCCAGGACACGATATACAGCCTGGAAGTTGGGTCCTAGTGAAGGCCTACAAGAGGTCTTCCTGTCTCGCGCCTCGCTGGCGGGGACCCTACCAGGTGTTACTGGTCACCAGGACAGCAGTGCGGGTGGCTGGAAAGAAGAACTGGATCCACGCGACGCATGTCAAGAAACTTCCTCAGCCGACGCCACACGTTACAGAAGAAGCAGAACCCCTCGCTGATGCTACAGTCTCTGATCTTGGAGTAGCAAACAGCGCTGTGAGTGCGTCAGAGAATTTCTCTGAGCCCGAGGAGCTTGGGGAACAGTCCATTTCGTCTCCGCACTCTCTTGAAAAATCACTTCCGGAAAACATTGTTTCAAGCTCTGCGACTTCCGTCGCCTCCAATACGTCGCTTCCCTCAGGAAGTGAAGACACTTTATTTCCGGATCAGACAATTCTGGGTACCACCAGGTACAACCTTAGACGAAGGAAATAAAACTACGGCACGGGTTTTTCCGTGCATCTGGAAAAAGGAAGTGATTGGAAGTTTTCTTTTTTATGAGAAAGTTCTGTTGAACAAAAGGGATTCTGCTGGCTAGGGTTGGGAAGGACTAAGAAATCGCACGACCGTAGCGTCGCCAGCAACGAACATTGGGGACGTCGATTGAGGAACTACAATGCCTGCCACCTCCGCTGCTGCTCCCCGCACTGGACTTGTGAATAAGGGGGTGACCAACTTGGACAATGAACAATGTGCCTGGGCCCCGAAAACATACTGCTGTGTTTTGATAATGATAATTTTTATTTTTGCAATTGCTGCTGTAGGACTTTGGTATTTTGAAGAAATCTATCCTCTGAAACCTTTACTACCGACCGAGATTGTACCAACTGTTTTGACTCCCTCTGTGCACCTTCACACTCTGTCCCCTAGAGACTCCCAACATAGACAAAAGTATCATAATAACACTCTAATGATAGTAATGAATGCAACTCATGCCATTTTTAATAAGAGTAATTGTTGGATTTGTACTCATTTACCGCAACATGGGAACAAGGGACTGGGATGGTATATACATCCCTTACCTTTAACGACTGCTTGCTATGCCTCTCTTAGAGCACTATTCTTTGGCCGATGGAATGATAGCACCTCAGGGAACTTTGATGGAACTAATCTGAATGATTTCGAGAAACGTGAATTGACACCCCTGGGATGCTCGCTTTTCGCAAATTGAAGTAAACCTAACGTTGCTTCTATTAGGCCGTCTGATAAACTATCTCTTCCTTTTCAAACTCTAATTTCCTTTAAAATGGCTCCGATAGGCAATAAGGACGCCGTACCTCCTTCTTATTCTATAAATCATAGCCCTGACTCGGTCCCCTTTTGTGTACAAAGAAATGGCACTAGGCCAATGGGAGATTTTGAAGGTTGTAAGAACATTGTAAATCTGACTGGAGAGAACAGGCCTCTGTATGTAGGGGGGCCTGTTTATTTTGTTTGTGGTAGTTTAGCATTTCCCTGGTTACCCAAGGATTGGCAGGGAACCTGTTATTTAGGAATATTGTTACCCGGGGTATTTGTAGCTAGTACATTGGAGGTTTCTAAGGCTCGCCCAAGACGGGACAAGAACGGAGATACCCCTGGGCAAGTACTGGGAGTTATAGCGAAATCAGTTGTACCCTTTTGGGGACAAATAACAAACTCAGAGAACATTAGGGGATTAGCAAGGGTACTGGAGAGAACGATCAACCGGACCACGGACATACTCTACAATATGACCTTAGAGCAAAAAGCAATAAGATTGGTAGCACTCCAAAATCGGATGGCATTAGATGTCATTTTGGCAGAACGAGGTGGAGTATGCAAATTAGTGGGGTCCGCTTGCTGTGTTTTCGTACCAGATTCCTCGCCAACGATTTTTAAAGCAATACAGAACTTGCATACTCTTAGTTCTGAAGTACATATCCCTGTAGGAGATTGGAATCTTAGCACTTGGTTCTGGGATTCTTTACGCTCTTGGGGTTGGAAGGTGCTTTCTGTTATTCTGGTTATTTTGGGGATCCTGCTATTCCTTTGTTGCTGTTTTCAATGCCTTCCGAGTATATGTGGAATGCTAGGGGGATGTTGTGCCCAAGCAGTGAGCACAATAGGGCATAAAATATATGCCCCAGATACAGCATCTAAAGAATTTGTGTTACAAGAGGTTTTGATGAACGAATTAATGGCTATAGACATTACAGACAATGATTCGGGATCTATGGATGACAACACATGGAGTTATTTTCAAAAGTATTAGAAATGATGTTAGCACTTGGCATAGGCCAAAAGGAGGGTCTGTTGGAATCGAAATAATATTATGGGCCTCATTACACGGTAGGCGGTGAGCCATGGCGCTATTAGCGCCATGGCTCATGCCGGTAAAATACCGGCACCGCCTTGGCGGAAAGGGGATTTACCGCCCCATTCCAAGGTTGGAGGGGCGGTAAATCCCCCTTCCGCCATTGCCCTTCCCCATTCCCATTTCTGCCCCATAGGGCTCTATGGGAATGGGGAAGGCGCTAATTACGGCACCGCAATTTTGCGGTGCCGTAATTAGCTCCGAGGTCCCTTAGCGGGTTGGATTTTAACGCCTGCAAAAAGCAGGCGTTAAATCCCCCAACCCGCAAAGGGACCTCGTAGTAAGGCGGTAGGGATTTACCGGTACCGGTATTTTACCGGTACCGGTAAATCCCTACCGCCATCCGTGTAATGAGGCCCTATGCCTCCTAGTGCAGTATTTGAATGTGTGTTGGCCTACGTCAAGTTGTCTAAAATATTGTGTAAATAGATTCCGCGGCTAGGTCTTGACCTTAACGAAAATTGTGTAAGTCGCCATCTTGGATTCATCCGCCATTTTAGGTTCTCTTGTAATATGGAAGTCACCCTGAACATCAAAATGGAGGCCGAATGACATTCCGAGTGAGATTCTGGCCGTTGTGACCTCCGCACACATGAATAAGTAATATGCCTGCAGGCCACTTGTTGGGGTCGCGAACTGAGACCTTGTCCTATCCCTGACCTATGTGTAAATGAACAACTGTATCAGCGGAACTGATCAAAATGCATACATTATGGGATTGACCTGGCAAGGAACCCTAGACCTGGTCTTAAGAATGGTTAACCCGCGAGGGGGTTGGCCAGAGCTGGATAAAGAGTATAAAAGCACAAATATTCCAATGTACGGTCTCTCTCACTAACGCAGTGAACTCTCGTTGAAGTTCGTTATGTTACTCTGAGAGCCGAATAGCTATCCGTTTGTCAATTGACTTTTTGGTAACTGTTGTTGCTTTTAAATAAAGCACTTTGCATGTTCTTTGTAACCTGTGTTGGTGTGTTTCCTTTGGGCTTCCCAGCCTCATATCAATTTCTTTGTTTTCACAGGTGTACAGACCCATGGGATACCCTTATGGCACCCATGGGTGGGGGTGCAACCCTGTGCCCCTAGTGTATGCATTTGTGCACCTGTGTGTGGCCCACAGAGCAGGGTATGGGCTGGTGGCAGCGCCATGCTGAGTTTGACAGGTGCTCTGAGTATCCTCCATTTTGGGATACCCAGGCCCTGCCATTGGAATCCTTTGATTCCTGATAGGAAACAAGATGGCCCCTGTGGCCTCTTGCTTTCTATTGCCTGTTACCTTGTTTTCCCAAAGTCCTGGGAAGCCCTGACTCTGTCCCTTACCCCTGACTGGCTGTGGGGTGGAAGTTCCATATATGGTGTTGTTGTGAAGTCCAGTGACTGTATGTTCTGGGTACACCCTGTGGGTGGGACCTGGGTGAATGCAGTGTGTGACCAATATGCACTTCTTGTTGTGGATGTCTGGTTTCTGGTGTTTTGACACAATGACTGAGACAGCCCTGCCCGAAACTGGTATGAATGCAGCGTGTAGTGTTGAATGGCTGGGTACGTGTCCCAATACGCATTCCTTGTTGTGAGTGTCTGAGAGGGAGGAGTATGGCCTGAATGCACTGTATGCCTGATTGGCTGACTGACTGTATGAATGCCCTTCTGTATGATTGGCTGCTGAGTGTGACCCAGCAGTGTGGATGAGAGACAGAATAGTATATCTGGGGACCTCTCACCACTGGAAATTGATCAGAAGCTAAAGTTGAAACTGATGCTTAACCTCGAAGCCGAGCCTGAAGAAGAAGGTTGACTGCTGTCTCCCTTTGCCGCAATCCAAAAGCCAAAAGCCGAAATCCGTCGAGACTGATCCAAGAGAGGACCTGGTTAGGCACCCTCTTCCCGTGCTCCGAGGGACCATCGAACACTGCTAACCTTCGCAGACGTGCTCTGGAAGGCTGCTGACCGGAGATGGGGACCGCCGAAGAGAACGAAGATCAGCACCGGTTATTCCGTCCACCGTCGTCGACCAGGGTTCGCAAGTCTGCTGTTACCGCTGGAGGCCCGTTGAAGCCGTGTTGCCCAGAAGAGGGGACCTTTTGACGCTGTGCCACCGAAGACTGGAGCCGCACGCTCCTTTGCCTAAGATTTTTGATTCACGGACATGCTCATCCACACTGCCGCCCACCTTATCCCACCAGAGAAGGCCAGGACGTCGATGCACTGAGGACATCCGCCGGTGGGTTTCCCGCCACCCAACGACTGTAGAGACGCCGGACGACTCAACACCCTTGCTAGGCCACAGTTCTTCATAAACTCTTTGCAGTCCTGACCTATCGTCATCGAGGTGCCCCGCACGCCTCTTCCTTGCAGGACGCCTTCGCTTCATCGACGATGAGCACCGGTGGGACCGAAGCTGACGCCTCATCGCAGAGTTCACTTTCTTTGAGGGATCGCGATGATCCGTGGCTCCTGCTTTAAAGGGAGCCGCTCAAGAAGGCTCCGTCGACACCCTGACGTCGAACTCTGCTATTCCAGGTACATTGGGGTGGTAGAAACATTATAGAAGGAAATAAGACTTATAGAAGAATATAGGGACTCCGCTTGTGATATATCTTTACTTTAAAGGTTGCCTGGGTGGGGCGATCTCCACACAGAACTGTGTTTAACGGTAGAGGCCAGTATTCTGCCAATTGTTCTAATCAACTGCTTTCCTCCTATGTCTATTGTTGGTTGTCTTTATTAAGTGATCTGTGTGACATTTAACCAGAGAATAGTTGATGCACTTTAATGAGATCTGATAATAATTGTGGTACCACTTTTAGAACTGTATATATTTGTCATTGTAGATTCAGTGAGCACAAAGTGAGTTATTGTGATAGTGTACATAACCTTGAATATTAATTATATAAAGACTGTTTTTTAACTAATATAGCGTGTGGACATTTATTTGTGGGGTCTTGGGGACTACACTGTACTTAAGAACCAGCCTGCATCTCCTCCTGAGAAGCTATGCCTTTATTGCTCGTCCATTGCTACCACAACAGAGAATCTTGGCTGGGGTCCTCTATGCCTCTCATCTACCATATAGAGAGCCGAAGATCAGACACCGCCCTCCAGTCTTTACAGACCCCTACAATGACTGAACAGCCTGGTGAAGCCCTGCTGCAAGTCTGAATCTTCAGAATCCGACGACAGAGAAGATCCTCCAGGAAACATCTTCCCTTGAGCTGGTGGGACCAACCAGTTTGCCGAAACTTCAAGCCAGGACCCCTCCTCTGGTCGAATTCGCTGTACAGAGCTACAGTGGACCGGATAGCCAGGAAGGTCGGACCCTGCTTGGGTTTTAAGGAGCATACCTTTTATATGTTTGTTTGCTGTGCTGCAGGTTTCTTCCCTGGGTAGTGCAGGACCCTCCAGTCTTCCTACTTCTTGTCAGTCCGACAGTCGCTTCAGGAACTGTGAGCCTTCAGGAACTACCAGGAATGTCTGCCTCAGCTACAGCTTCCTCTCCGTTTTAAGGTACTGTGCAAATCCGGTTGTTCGTTTCGTTCAGCCGCGTGAAAGTGTTTGAAATCTTTCACCAATCTGAGGGCTTGTCCTTTTCTTCTCTTTGAACTAACTTTTCTGCCAAATAACCTCGTCTGGAACCCGTGGCACGAACTTTACAGCGAACTACCCTGAACCGTGTGATTTTGAGCAAAAGACTTTTGACCTAGTGACTTTGGCCCTAAGCCTTTTTTACTTGATTCTTCACTGTAGTTCCTCTTGCTCATTTGCCCTGAGTACCTACCTGTTGGTGTGGTTCAATTTCTATTAACTTTGTCTTTCCCTCCCTTTTAAATTGTTGGAGTGCTATTTTGCTCCCACTTCCTTTTGTGAGCTTAACTTGTCTGGAATTTATGGGAAGTGGTGTGGTGTATTAAGAGTGTGATTTTTAAACTGCTTTATGATAGTGAAATGTTATATAACTTAAGAGTAAATAAATCTATATTCTTTTACTTGAAAACCTTGAGTCAGTGTTTGTTTGAATCATAGTAATTGCTGTCCTTTGTGTAACTATTGATACTGCTCACTTACTCTTGAGATAAGTCTGGCTGCTCAGTCATCGCTACCACTTTAACTGTGTAGTACGGGCTTGTACCAAAGATGAATTTGTACTGTCACTTGTAGTCTTAATTGTGTGTGGTGTTCCCAAAGGGTACTGCATATAATTCTGCCTAACACACACCTCGTCGTGCCTGTGATCCTGGTTTGTGTACAAAAAGTGGGGGTGTCCTGACTGGAGAAGTCTAAGCCGACTGCCGCTTATTGATTGCAGTCTAGGTTTAAAGACAATGCGTTATCCTTGGGTGTCACCATTTGTGTATTTACCAAGGATAGCAGTACATGAGAGAACCATAATAATCCACTTGTGCTAGATCATTAGTCTGCAAAAGAACAGCTTTTATTAAGTGGCTGTCCTTGTTCTTTTACATATTGTTTGTAAAGAAATTGTAAGTACAAAATATATGGGTGTACATTTTTTCACCAAAGTCACACATAGAAAATGTAAACAAATATAGAACAAATAGAAAAAAATTGAAAAAAGACATGTAGCAGAAGATAAGACAAAGTCATACATGTGCATGCTGACAGAAGTATGACAACATTCTGTTGCTGTTAATACATTTCGTTTTTCAAATTGTAGAAAGTTATCCTTGAAAGTAAAAGTCCTTGGATAGGTCTAACTAAGCCAGGCTAAAGGGTGACCAAAACGTAGTTGATCGACGTCACTGAAGTAAATCTCTACTTGGATTTGGGGGGACCCCGCCACACCGCTAGGGTAAAGGAGTCCCAGGACGTTTCGGCTTTAGTGGGTCACAGCCTTCTTCATGGAATCAAGGAAAAGGGTTCCTTTTGTGATAAAAAAATGGATGGTATGAAGCACAACGGCAAACCTCAGCTGACTCAGCGCACGAAGAATACCGGAGAGCACACTTTTCCTCACACTTGTCGCCAGCTGCCAGCAGCAGCCGTCTCAAATGCACGCCCTAGAGCCGTATATAGATAGCGGTGAGGTAGGTAATTACCTTGATCAAGACCTGGTAGTCCAGATTGGGCTTCACACTCGCCCGAAAACTGCGACAAAGAATATCACCACTGTTGATGGTAGTTAGTTGGCTTCCGGCCCTGTAACCCATAGCACAGAACACGTGACACTCTTCTGCCAGAACGGCCATAGAGAAGACATCGCCTTCGACCTGATAAGCACCTCACAGTTCCAAATGATCCTGGGAATCCCCTGGTTAGAAGCTCACAATCCGCACATCGACTGGCGAACTAGAGTGCTGACCATCTCCAACGAGTGCACCCATTCCTGCTTCTCGACCAAGCACCCTCCGGCAGCTCATGTTCAAGCAGTTCAGAAGGATGGACTGACACTCAGTGTAATAAGTACACTACCCCAAGACTTCCTTGATTTCCAGGAAATTTTCCATAAGGAGCAGGCAAACACTCTACCACTACACCGGGCCTATGACTGCCAAATCGACCTAGTTCCAGGCTCCCAGGTCCCTTGCAGCTGCATCTATGCATTACCCGAACAAGAAAATCACCATCAGAAGGCCTACCTTGACCAGTATCTGGCAAACGGTTTCATTCGGCCATCGAAAATCCCCCGCAGCCTTGCCCCTCTTCTTCATCACCAAGAAGGAGGGGGACTCAGGGCATGTATAGATTATAGATCACTAAACCAGGTTACCATAAAGAACAGATACCCGTTGCCACTCATTCCAGAAAAGGGCGCACAAATCTATACGAAGTTGGACCTCATCGCGGCTTATCACCTGGTACGAGTAAAACAGGGAGACGAATGGAAAACGGCATTCAGGATGAAGTATGGCTTCTATGAGTGGTGGTGATGCCCTTTGTATTCTGCAACACCCCAGCCGCGTTCCAATACTTCATGAATGACGTTTTACATGACCTGCTGGACACCTGCAAGATGGTATACATCGACGACATCCTGATTTACTCTACCACTGAACAGGAACACGTCAAACACGTTTGGGCTGTCTTGGAGAGGTTACGGCAACACCGGCTATATGCAAAGCTAGAAAAGTGCTCCTTCCATGTCACCGAAGTTGAGGTTTTGGGGTTCATCCTCACCCGTCATGGTATCAGGATGGACAACCGCAAGGTTGACTCGATTCTCAGTTGGCCCTCACCAACATCAGTAAAAAGGGTTCAGAGTTTCTTAGGCTTGGCACATTTTTACCCCTGCTTTATTCCTGCCTTATAGTCCATCCTATCACATCCTTATTACAGAAGAATAGACATTTTAATTGGTCCCTAGAAGCAGAAGAAGCCTTCCAGGTCTTGAAGAAGTTGTTTACTTCGCCACCAATATTGCAGCATCTAAAACCTGACCTCCCATATGTGGTGGAGACGGATGCCTCCAACATAGCAATGGGAGCTGTCCTCTTGCAAAGGAATCCAGAAACCGGCCAAATACACCCAGTATCATTCTGGTGGAAAAAATGCACCCCGCTGAGATAAATTATGCCATTACCGATAAAGAGCTCCTAGCAATTAAAGCAGTGTTTAAAGAATGGAGGCATTGGGGGTCATTCCAAGTTTGGAGGCAGCCATGGTGCTATTAGTACCATGGCTGCCTCCAAACCCGGGTCCGGTCTGGCTGAATGGGGACTTACCGGGTCATTCCGGCCTTGGAGGACCCGGTAAGTTCCCATTCAGTAAACCATTCCCCATTCCCATTTGGGCCCCCATAGGGCTCAATGGGAATGGGGAAGACGCTAATTACGGGCCCACAAATAGCGGGCCCGTTATTTGCGCCCTGGTCCCTTAGCGGGACCCGTAAAGGACGTGTGATCAGACCACACGGCCTTTGCGGTTCCTGCTAAGGGAACTCAGAATTGGGCGGTAAGGGTTTACTGGTACTGGCATCCTTACCGGTGCCAGTAAACCCCTACTGCCCAACTCGGAATGACCCCCATTACCTTCCAGGCATAGGGTCACAGTCATCACTGACCACTGCAATCTGTAGTACCTATGGCCTGCTAAAGCACAGTCATCCCGCCAACTTAGGTGGGCTCTATTCTTCGCAGAATACGACTATGTTATCACCTACCATCCAGGAACACGTGACGGCAAGGCAGACTCCTTATCTCGTCTGGGCAAAGGAGATGATGCATACTTAACACCTGAGCCAGTCGCCACCATATCAGAGAACAAACTCCTCGGAGTTACAACAGGCTCCCCTTTGGACAAATTAATGGCTAATGTAAGGCGTAATATAAGCACAGAAGACCTACAGACCTGGACTACGAAAGGCACCCAGCATACACTCATTGAGAGATTGCCATATTACATGGGTCGTCTTTACCTTCCGACTAAAGCCCAGCAGGAACGGATCATAGCCAATTATCATGACACGTTGTTCGAAGGTCACCCCGGGGTGACTAAAACTATGGCCAAGATTAAAAGAAACTACTGGTGGCCCAGTTGGCAGAAAGACGTTGCCCATTTTGTACTAGCACGTGGAATCTGTGCACAGGACAAGGCCAATAAACAGAAACCAGCAGGGCTTCTGCATCCATTAGAAGTATCTCCTATGCCATGGCATACACTACCACTTGATTTCATCACTGATCTTCCCCCCTGCAACGGTCATAACACAATCCCGATTGTGGTAGATGTGTTCTCAAAGATGGCCCACTTCATTCCCTTAAAAGGTCTACCCACCGCATCCACTCTGGCAAAGGTCTTCCTGGAGCAGGTAGTTCGGTTGCACGGTTTCCCATTGGTTCTAATAACAGACCGGGGCAGCCAGTTTGTCTCCAAGTTCTGGAAAAAGAGTTGTGACCTAGTGCAAATCGACATGCGCCTATCCACCAGCCACCATCCTCAAACCGTTGGTCAGACAGAACGGACCAACCAGACACTCGAGCAATACCTGAGATGCCTACTTCACCAATCCGAAGGTACATGGAAGGACATGTTATGGATTGCAGAGTATGCATACAACAATTTGCAGTACGCCACAACCGGGTCCATTCTGCACCTTGTATGGTCGAAAACCGCGAACCTCAGTTTTTTCAAACCACCGGAGGAACAGGAGACGCCTGCAGTAAAAACCCTGCATACAAAGATCAGTAAAGTTCTGAAAGTACTCACTCCCCATAATACCAATAAAACTCAGGATAAAGGACACATCCCAGTAGGGAATGAGACCACGAGAGTTGATTGCGAGTTTGTCAAAGATTTATGTGATATTCAGCATCCAGAGAACTCTGCTGCCTTGAGAGCGCTCTGGCAAACAAAACAGATACAATGGGCCTCATTATAAGATTTGCGGGATGGGTTAACGGGCGCTGCTAATGGTGGCGGACCCGTTAAACCCATTCCGCAAAAATTACGAGGTCCTCTCTCGGGACCCGATCTGGATGTCTGGTTTTACCAGACGTCCAGAGTGGGCCCCGCAAGGGGACCAGGGAGCTAACAACGGGCCGGTTGTAATCGGCCCATTGTTAGCTCCCTCCCCCATTCCCATTGATCCCTATGGGGGTTCAAATGGGAATGGGGAAGGTCCGGGCCCGGGTTCCCTGTAGGAGGAATTACCGGGCCCTCCAAACTTGAAATGGCCCGGTAATTCCCCATTCAGGGAACCCGGACCCAATTTTGGAGGCAGCCATGCCGCAAATAGGGGCATGGCTACCTCCAAAGTCGTAATGAGGCCCAATATGTTTTAAATGGTTACAGCGTGATGATTTCCATACAGTCCACAAGTTACAGTATCATTGGTTAGAAGGAAGGTGCACATATATTTCTTTATGGGCCGGCTCCACGGGATTGGCAGATGACTCGGCGGGAGGTTAGACATCACGTCATTCAGCTGGGCCGGTCCGTGCGAGGTGTAGGTTAGGCCAGGTCGGAGAGGCGGCTGGACCTCACTAGCTAATCTATACACTTATTATAGACATGCAATAAACAATGAGCATCAATATACCTTTGAATATATCTTAGAGGCGTATAAGTTGTACATACATGGCTGCATTGTCTCACATTGGGTCATTCATAAGGTGAAGGGTGTGGGGATCTTGCCTTCTGTGATAACCTGGCGTCTGGGCTGGTCTGGCACATCAGGACGAATCGGGGAGGGGAGTGGCACATGTTAGCTTTGGACAGGATATACTGTGACAGGGGTCTGGGTTTATTGGGGGCACTCAGGGGTGGTCAGCACAGTGGAGGCACACTTCTGTTATATCAAGAGAATACCTTAGGAAGGCACAGGGTTACACAAGCAGTAATTTTCCAACAGCGAGGGCGAGAGGTGCAGGAGCAGGTTTGTTGAGATGGATGAGCTCCAAGTCATGGTTTGGACCGGTTCACACACAGGACAGTGATCTCAGACGAAGAGTGATACGATACAGAGGGCCTCATTACATGGTAGGCGGTGAGCCATGGCGCTATTAGCGCCATGGCTCATGCCGGTAAAATACCGGCACCACCTTGGCAGAAAGGGGATTTACCGCCCCATTCCAAGGTTGGAGGGGCGGTAAAACCACCTTCCGCCATTGCCCTTCCCCATTCCCATTTCTGCCCCATAGGGCTCAATGGGAATGGGGAAGGCGCTAATTACGGCACCGCAATTTTGCGGTGCCGTAATTAGCTCCGAGGTCCCTTAGCGGGTTGGATTTTAACGCCTGCAAAAAGCAGGCGTTAAATCCCCCAACCCGCAAAGGGACCTCGTAGTAAGGCGGTAAGGATTTACTGGTACTGGTATTTTACCGGTACCGGTAAATCCCTACCGCCATCCGTGTAATGAGGCCCATAGTTTTAATTGTAGCAGTTAGCTCAGAGCATCCGTGAGAAAGGTACTTGGGCCATGCAGAAAAGGGGGCGGGTGGTTAGTGCTCGCTGGGCGCGGTGCTGCAGAGGGGAGAGGAGACTTCATAGTGCCGAATTGCGGCCTAGTCCAAAGATGGAGTCGAGGGAAAACAAAATGGAGTCCAAGTGTGTCTTGCAATAGCCCCACCTCTGCTCCAGCCGAGGCCTTATTCCTCATGGCAGCAGAAGGGCAATGGAGGCGTCCCCCACTAGTGCAACAGCAAGTGGTTCATTTCGCGTAGAATGTATGGGGGGGATAATTTGCCCCTTCCTTCCTTACATTCCCCCCTTTCGTTACATCTAAAGTAACAGACTAATTTTTATTATTGTTTGCATTCCGATAGTACTCCGCCTCCATTACCGCCTCGTCCCAAGCCGGTATCCCTTTTATTGGCATCCAGGCTCTGCATATCCCTTGTAAACTCTGGCCCCTTCTAGCAGACTCATCAGGGTTGCAGGTCATGTATATTCCCCCATCCCCATCCAGATACACACACACCTCCTTGTACCACTGTAACTCCTGGGGTTCCTTGATTGTAGTATGATACAAGTTTTCCACCCTGTCAGCTGGATAGCGCTACACTGCTGTCATGCGATATTTGGAGGAACCAGATTCTCCTGTCTGTATCTGTGTATCTTTCATTGTCTGCACCCTTGTCATTTGACCCATTGTCACCATCATCATTGCGGAGCTAGGCATTGATTTTGCACAACATCGAACCAATACCTGACACACACAAAAAATGAGTAACAGGAAAACCATGAGTGGGCCAAAAACTTTTCATCCTCATGCTGAACCAGGAAGGTATCCAGTTGAAAATGTCATTGAACCAGTTGCTGAGGGTGATGCCTCCTTCTTTCTTCATTCTTTCACCCAGGTTATTCACTGCCAATATCACATGTGACGGGTCCCATAGTCCGCATCCGCAGAGGGTACGAATGTACAGCAGGCACTCCTGATTATTCGGCAAACACCGCCATCCATTGCTGTAAGTAGGTCCAGGACGTACCAGTTTTGCATGGTCATCAACCGCAGGAGGCGCGGAGTTCCACTTTGATCACATTGAACCCTTCTTCTGTGTCATTGGCCAGCTGGATCAATTCCCAGCGTACGATCTGCAGCCATTTGGTGTTTGTTTCGTCCCTGGAGTCCTGGCAGTAGGAGAGAAGCAAAGAACGTTTCTGCGGAATTAAAGAGTTTGTATTGGTCAAGAATCTCTGTAATTTGATGATCTTCGCTTGCAGGAAACTCTGTCCTGTAACTCATCTTCAGATAGAATGTCGTATGTGGAGGGCTCTTTGGTTGTTGGCTTGGGATCCGGTGATGTTGCGGTTGGCACCTTCCCCCCTTGGACATGGCTCTCCGGGATCACGATCAAGGCTGAGCGTAGCATTGCTATGGCACAGGTACCTCTCCATGATGGCGGGAGGTGCAGGTACGCTTGTATGCCACACACCCAGTAAGTGTCCATTAAAGCTGCTGTTCCTTTTTTCATGTCTGGAAGGATGAGTGTTTTGTTGCAGTGTTTGTTGGAGCCCAATTGTACTTTCCCTTCGCCGTGAAAACAAAGTTCGTGCTGGATCTCTTTTTGTATCTTGATCGATTTTTCAAGTTCTGTCACCCACGTTAGTTTGGCGATGTGTTGGGACCATGTTGCAGTGCATGTTCGTTTGACTCATTGAAAGTTCTCTTCTGTCAGTCCTCGCAATGCTTCAGCTTTACATGTGATTGTCTCATCTTGCCATTTATTTTCGTGAACATTGCCCCTTTGAGGATATAAAATGGTTCTTTCACACATATTACTCCTTGAGGTTTGCTTGTGCACGTTTTCTCGTTTTGCAGCATTTGTACTGTTACCGTGTGTCTGGAAGGTACTCCGAATCCTACATAAAACTAGGTGAATTAGACACTGGGCATCTGACATTGGTGTTTCTTGGGGTATAAGAACTTTGGGTGTGCCAGAGACATGGGGTATGAGAGAACAAACATAACAGCTCTCATTTGTTGCTTGTTTGGCTGTGACACTCATGTCTGAGTACCATTTATTGTACTGATCTGGGTGGCTGGGGTCTTCTTTTTCATCTAATCCCAGACCATGGTATGCATCGTAACCCCTCCTTTCCACCCCCCTTTTCCACCTTTTATTTCCCCCTTGGCCATTGTGTAACCTTTTAACCTTTTGGTATCGTACAGGGAAAATGTATGTCCATGTTTCATCATGCTGTTCATTACCATCTGCCAAGATTGTGACACTGGATACATCTGGGTGATTGGGACATAGGGTGTAAAGTGCATTTTATCACCATCTGAGGTAGGTTCTTCAGGTGTGTGCATATTTACATATGGCGATCCCGAAATACCGAACATAGAATAATCAACATCAGACTCATTAGACACGTTATCAACATCATAACCCATAGCAGCGTACATAAAAATGGGGGTTTTGACCATTCAGTTTTTGTGCAGGGTGGTTAAATTAGCATTGTGAGTCCAAATTACTTTAAATCCATTCCGGATGAGGCTTGACCCTTCTTGTATTAAATGTACTCCGTTTTCCCCCTCCTTTATATCCCCTAATTAAAAGGAAACGCTCCAATATAGGCCAAGGCAAACAACACCACAGAAAAAACAATGGCCACAAAATAGAGGCCTCAATCATAATTGTAATTTCTATTACTACTTATTTCTACCCTATCACTATCTACATTTGTGGTGTTGTTAGTGAGGGCCTTCCTTTCCATCATATTTCCACCTGAAGGGGTGATATAAATGGGTTAAGTATACAAAAATAATCCATGTATCTTTTTTTCTCTTAGTAACATATTATTCTTATATTCATTTACATATTTAGCATTGTTAGGCAGAATCACCTGCAGTACCCTTTGGGAACACTACAGGTAATTAGGTCTACAGTGTAAGCACAATTTCACCTTTGGTGCAAGCCTAAGTGATAGCGAGGGCTGAGCAGCCAGACTTATCTCAAGGGTTTGAGTGAGCATTAGAACAAGTAGAACAAAGGACCAACCAATTGTCATGATGCCTACCCCTGGGCATCAGGACCAAGGCCATCAGCTCCGTGAGCAGGCATCCAGACATTTATTTAAACCTCAGCAGCCCCGGCTAGGGGCTGTCTGGGTTCAGTCCTGGCACCTTAGGCGCCAGGCTCATCATAGAAATCAGTCCTGGCGCCATAGGCGCAAGGCTCATAGACTTTACTTACCTGATGCAGACCATGCAGCAAAAGAGTCCAAGCCAACGTGAGGCCTGGATGGGACTATTTTGTTACAGGGACTATTTTTTACTCGGGCGTGGTTCTAGGGAACTTCTTACCTGGAACTACTTTGGAGGCTATTTAAACCACGCCCGAACAGCAGCACACGCTTTGCGTTATTCTGCATTCAGCAGCGTGACGCTCACCGTGCCTGCAGCCAGCATCCAGTCTTCTGCCACACCTGCCTCGAATCCGGAGCTCCTAGAATAAAGAGGAAGAAAAGGACAAGATTAGAAAACAAACTTATTTCAAATTCCTCACCTGATTCCGGATTCATTTCATCTCTGGACCTGGAAAGTACATCAATCCTGCACGTGCCGCTTCGCCAGCTCCAGCGCCGCGCCATACTCACCAGTCCTCACAGCATCTTTCGATCCGGCGTTGTCTCCATCATTTCTTCGCCGCACTCCGGGAATCTAGAGGACACAAGAAAGAACAAGGTGAGCCAAGGGAATCAACAAATACAACCTCTTTACCACCATAGCCTTACCTGATTTACCACCAGAGGCATTATACTATAACTCTCCACATTTTCATATGCCGCACCTGTAAAGAGGGAGAAAAACAACACGTTAAAGCATGCAATAGTTACCGGACTGCGTTGGGTAATACAGACTCTTATCTGAACGCCATCAGCAGCCACGAGACCTTCTTCTCACGAACTACGCTGCAAGATAAAGAAGGAAGGGGACAAGAGTGAACATCGGACACATTGAACTCTTTGAACTTGATACTTACTAATCCCGCCAGGAACCTCAGAGTCAATACTTTCCGGAACTCTCCCAACGCCTTCAAACCAGTGAAGTAACTGGTAACTACACGCCCCTGTATGACTCACAGGATGGAGGGCTCATCATTTAAAAATATAAGGTGAGGTTACTAAAGGGGGTATCAGAGGTGATTAGTGGGGGAGAATGAGAACAGTTGGGGGGCCATCAATAAAACCCACGGGTGGCTAAATCCCTGTCTCCACTTGCAGGAAAATACTTCTTCGGGTCCAGCAGACAAGACTAGGCGGGCCAGTCCAGACAGTCATCTCTGCACTACGCATCACGTTAGCGGAGACCGCAGCTGTCCGGGTCCGATTGACGCCCCTGTGGGGTCCAGGTGAGCGTAACACTAACACAGTGATTCAAGTAAACACTTACTCAAGGTTTCTCAGTAAAAGAATATACATTTATTTACTCAATCATTTATAAAACATTACACTAGCACAAGCTGCTCAATATCACACACTAATACACCACAAAAATGCAACCGGAATGTAACTAAACAAGTTTAGCTCAAAAATGAAGTGTGAGCAAAATAGCACTTTAGATAAGGAAGGAAAAGACAAGTTTATAAGAATAGACAGCCCAAATACAATCATAGGCAGGGCAAAGGGTTCAAGTTAAATACAACCAGCAATTCTTCTCGCTAGGGCTGGGCCAAAGTCAATGGTTCAAATTCTTTTGTATAGGATAGCACAGTTCTGGTATGTAACGGTAATGTCTTTGCCACAGATTCTTAAAGGATTTGGCTGGGCGAAAAGTTTGATGCATGTTCAGGGGAGGACAAGCCTTCGTAGTTGAGGAAAGTTTCACACACTTTCTCGATGGCCGAAAAGATTTCCGGACCACGTTTGCACAGTACCTTTTTAAATGAAGAAAGCTGTAGCTGAGGCAGTTGTTCCTGGCAGTTCGAGCAGATCTCGCTGTTCCTGAGCTTCAGTCATGGGGACAAGAAGGAGGACATTGGGAGGTTCCTGCACTGCCCAGGGAAGAGGGCAAAAGCTGTAGCAAGATGTCGGTTTAAGGTTTGAGTGCCTTAAAGTCCCCCTGGTTTTCTTCCCTCTGGCTATCCGGTTTTCAACAGCTCTCCGAAGAAAATTCGACTAGAATAGGATGGTGTTCAGGTGGCTTGCCAGTTGGTTGTTCCCACCAAACTCAAGGGAAGAAGTTAACCTTGAAGGGCTTCTCTGTCGTCAGAGTTTCAGGCAATTCAGACCTGCAGCAGGGATTCACCGGTCGTCCAGGAGTTGCTGCAGTCCTCTTCCTTCCTCTCCTCTTCGGTTCCTTTGTTCCAGTGGTCGACTCTGCTTCCCAAGTCCCAGAGACCTGCTTTTAAAAAGTTTTCCCACATTCATTCAGCCTGGCTGTCACTCACCCAGCAGGGCGGCTGTCCTTGCTGGACATCCAGCCGGCCAATCATGCCAGAGTGCATTCAGGTCTCCTAGGAGACTAAGCACAGGGAGTTTTGGGCACCTCCCTCACATTCTGTCCACCCCAGACACTCTGGTATCAGAGGAGGGCTTCAGTACAGAAGCCCACCAAAGGGCACGAACAAAGAGACCAGACCTGGTTTGGCGCACAGAGACAAACACAAGAAGTACCATTCCAAAAAGAAATAGCGAAAAAAGATAACCAGAGTCTGTTTTTACAGATAGGTCTGGGGCGCAATATTGAAACACATGGCTACACCTGATTTTGAGCTACCGTTGTTAGAGGTAGTGAAAAATCACTGTAGTTGATCTAAACCACTGCCACCAGCCATTTAAAATAGGAAAAGGTAATGTTTTACTGTTACATGAGTGTTTTGACTCAGGGGAAGCTAGGCAACCCCTCCAGCACTCTATAGTAAGATAGGGTGTGCTGGGTCAGTACATTAAAAGAGACTAGTAAAGTCAATTTAACTTTACATGCCCTGAGAGACAGTAGTCATTCTCAGGGAAGGTAGTTAAACCTTTGGGGAGTCTTCAAAGACATCCCTGTGCCACTGCACTGAATGTGCTGTGTGACACACAGAAAAAAGATGATGCCACTGGAGTTGTTTTAAAACTCCATAACGAAAGAACACACAAGTAAAACACACACAAAATACATGGAAGAGTGGAAAAAATGGCTCACACTCTTCCCAGGTAAAATATTAAATTCTAGAAATCCAGCAAAGTTGCTGGGGGTCTCAAAAGGTAAGGGAAATTAGCACATTTGGAGAATTCTCCCTAACACTCGTCGTCCCCCAGACTAAGGGACAGGAAGATGCAATCCACTCCTGGATGAATCTCCTTACTCCAGTCGGTCAAACATCCTGGAGAGACATCAGCATTTTGGTGGTGACACCCTGACTCGTGTTTAATGGTAAAATCAAATTCTTGCAGGCTAATTGACCATCTCAGTAGTTTTGAGGTTTCCCCTCTCATTTTAATCAACCATTTCAAGGGTTGGTGGTCAGTTTGAATCGCAAAAGTAGATCCATTCAAGTATGGTCTAAACTTCTTCAGTGACCACACAATAGCAAAGCATTCACGCTCAATTGTTGCCCACCTTGTTTTGGGTTCCTTCAGCTTCCTGCTGATGAAGCAAATGGGGTGCTCCCCACCTTTCTCATCCAGTTGACTAAGGACTGCACCTATACCTGTATTTGAAGCATCTGTCTGCACAATGAAAGTTTGGTGATAGTCAGAAGCTCTTAGGACTGGAGCTTGATACAGGGCTTTCTTTAGGCCTTCAAATGCTTGAGTGCACTCCTCATTACACCTGACCTTTTTAAGGAATTTAGGAGAGGAGACCACATTCAAGGGAGAAGCTATGGTCCCATAGTTCTCTATGAAGTTCCTATAGTAACCAGTGAGGCCTAGGAAGGCTCTCACTTGGGTTTGAGTAGTAGGGGTGGCCCAATGTTGTACAGCTTGTACTTTGCTATGCAACAGCCTTATTTTTTTATTTTTTTTTGTATATGCTTTTATAAAACCTTTACAAGAAAGAAAACAAATAAATAGAAAAAGTATGAAAGTGCATATACAGTCGATATATTAACAGATAAAATACCAATATATTCCCTTAGAATAGCGAAAATAGTGTCTAAAGAAGACGACTATGGGCCTCATTACGACCCTGGCGGAGTGGGTTTACGCCAGCGTTATTCGCGGCGGACCCGTCCGCCCTACTACGAGTTTCCGTAGCGCCATGGAGCGTTTTCCGCCTGGTTTTTCCGGGCGGAGAAATCCATGGCGCTACGGGACCTTGTCGTTAATTACGCCACCGTATTTTGAGGTGGCGTAATTAACGCCTTCCCCACTCCCATTATACCCTATGGGGCAAAAATGGGAATGGGGAAGGGTAAAATGGGGGATGGGGATTTACCGCCCCGCCAAGGTCGGAATGGGGCGGAAAATCCGCCAACCCCCATGGCGCTATCGGCAGCTTTCCGCCGTGCTCCATGGTGCATTTTGCACCGCGATTTCCGCCAGGGTCGTAATGAGGGTATGTTTTAAAAGCAGTATGTTTTAAACAACAGAATATATACAATCGCATATGTTCCAGATGAAGGTTACGAATAAAACTAGACAGAGCCAAGCCCTCTCGAGTAGTTCCAATACACAAACAACGTTGCCATACCAGTTCAGTAGATAAACCCAAGAATAGGACTTTAAGAACATTCAGACAAGAATCTCTCAGTGTTTTAAGTTGTGCACAGAACAAAATAAGATGTTTAGCTGTTTCAGGAACTAAATGGCAGAATCTACAAAGGCTGTCAGCCACCGAAATCTGTTTCCACCTCAATTTGGTATCCAGAGTTGGTAAAATATTCCACCTCAATCTACGTAAGATTTGTCGATGGTCGCGATTAGGAAAAATCCTGAGAATTGGAGAAAGACTGCCTCTTTTCTTGTGCTCATGTGCCAGATGAGACATAGGGCCTCATTACGACCCTGGCGCTAAGGGATTACTGGTACCGGTAAGGGTACCGGTACCGGTAATCCCTTAGCGCCTGATTACGAGGTCCCTTTGCGGGTTCCCATCTTAACGGCTGGTTTTACCAGCCGTTAAGGAATGGACCTGCAAAGGGACCTTGGTGCTAATTACGGTACCGCAATTTGCAGTACCGTAATTACCGCCTTCCCCATTCCCATTATGCCCTATGGGGCAAAAAATGGGAATGTGGAAGGGCCATGGTGAAATGGGGAAGTACCGCCCCACCAACCTTAAAATGGGGTGGTACTTCCCCATTTCACCATGGGGGACTCGTTACAATACCGGCAGCAACCATGGTGCTAATAGCGCCATGGTTTAGCGCCGGTGTTGTAAGGAGGGCCATAGAGCTGTAAGAATGAAAAGCCTCCATAGTCTGGCACCAATCATAGTCCCACAACTTCTTTTTAGTTTTTGTAGGATTAGTGATCAGCTGCTCTAGATCTTAACTGATGTTACACAAAATATCTTCGCACAATTTAGCAAATTTAATTAAGAAACCAAATTGATTAATGTTGTTCCCAACAAGTTTGTGTAGAGTGTTGGATGTAGGTCCCTTAAGTTTAGCATAGAGCATAAGCATTCTCCAATCAACTCAGGATTTTAAAGAGATGTAGCCTAACTCGAATCGGATTGCGGCCAGAGGGACAGCATTAGGAAGAAGTAAAACCCGTCTCCAGATGTCACCTTCAATCCCATCCAGTTTGGAAATAGTTAACCCCGTACAGAACTCTAGACCATATACCAATTTTGGGGCTATTTTACCCTCAAAGAATAGGAGGGCAGATCTAAAAGAGAATCGGCCATATTTGCGGTCGATTTTAAGTACCTGCCTGGCCAGTATCTTAGCTTTATTTAGGAGAAGATGAATCTGCCCTTGCGAGCCTCTACTAGCTCCGACATAATAGCCCAGGTAAGTAAAGCAAGTGGAGCAAGGTATTCTTACACCCCCCCCAGATTCCAGAGGTTAGTTTTCTTCTTAACCGACCCTTTGGAAAATGCAAGGATTTTGGTTTTCGCAGGGTTGATATTCAGCCCATTTAGCTTAGCATAGTTGGGGAATACATCCAGCAGACGCTGTAACCCCACCTTAGTTAGGTCAAATAATAAGAAGTCGTCTGCATAGGCCATCCAAATAAGCTTCACATAGCCAATTCTTGGCACTAAGAGACCCTCCTTCAACAAATACTCTGCTGCATCAGAGACATATTGATTAAATACCCATGGAGCTAAGACACAACCCTGTCTAACCCCACGATGTGCACGGACCACAGCTGACATATCCCCTTTTTATTTAGCCGAATTCGTACACTCAAATTGTTGTAGACCCCCTCTAAGAGGGCGATTAAGCCCCTTGGTAGTCCCCAAGGAGAGAGTTAGCACCATAGCCTATTTAAATCAACACAGTCAAAGGCTGCTGAGCGATCCACTGAGGCCATATAAGTAGGGCCCCTAGTTGAACTCCAGGCAGCCTCCTGAATGCACTTAACCGCAAGCCCATTGATATTGATAGAATGGGATTTACGGAAGCCCATTTGAAATCGACTCGGGGGATGGCTGTTTTTTTCCCCAGTCCTTCAAATGCGATAGGAGAAAGGCAGAGGAGATTTTGCAGTCCGCTTCAATCAGAGCAATAGGCCGATAATATTTAGGGTCAGACCTACTGCCGCATTTGAAAATTGGGATCACATGTGCAGTGGACCAAGAGGTTGGGCATACCCCAGATTGGAGGATGTCTCAGAACTCAATGCATAGAAGATTGGCCCAGAGATTAGGGTGGGCTTTGAAAGCTTTGTTTGTTAGTCCATTCGGGCCAGGGGCTCTAGATCTTTTACACTTTCAGATTAGATCCAGCACTGTGTCAATCTCAATTGGGGGAGCCCATTTAGACAGAGGGACTAATATGTCACAATTCATAGAGCAGTTAATTCCCTCCGAGGGGATAGGGGCAAATCTGTTGGAGTAAAAGTCCAACCAGCCTTGTTCCGCAATTGGATTCAATAAAGCAATGCCCGGGTTACTATCTTGTCCATTGACAATATGCCAGAAGGCACCCACATTCGCCGGGAGCATTGATTCAGAGTCCTGTCGTAATAACTCATGTTTGATTGTTTTGCAGTAGTTTTTATAGGGTTGTTTGGCCTTCTTAATGAGACCGAAGCGAATGGGCAGATCGAGGTTTGCTAATCGAAGTTTCCTAATCTTCTTGTTCTTGTTAGTTTTTGCTACTGCCAAATCAGAGTTATAAAGGTGGATGTGCCTACTTTCTGGTATTTGGAATGCGGAGTGGTAGCCCAAATCATCTACCGATGCTTGTACCAATGATGTAACGGATGCAGTGTTAAAGGTTGTCATTTTCCAGTCAAAAGTAGTCTGGTTCAGCGTAGCCCTCAAACTGAAGTTCAAGGTGTTCATATTTTTAGAAGACCATCGAACCGCAGTACCCAATGAATTAGGAGGGACCATAGGTTGAGTGCGGTACCGAGCCCTTGGGTGGCAGATTTTAAATGTTGCCGTTAGTATACCATGGTCACTCCAGATATTCATGAGGATTTCCAACTTCGAACATTTTATACACAAATATTTGTCCACAAAGATGTAATCAAGCATAGAGGTGGAAAGTCCATGACACCAGGTATATTCAATGGGGTTTTCGGGGAATTGAGAGTAGCCGAGCAAGGGTTGTAGACCTAGGTTGCCCAGCTCCGTATACCAGATGTAACCATCTTGTTTCTTCCTTGTATGAAAAGGGTTAGACGTATTCATCTCACATATTTCCCATGATGAGTAGTTAAATAAACAATCACAGTTTAAATCTCCAGCTAATAGTACATGTCCTGAGTTGTTAACAAGCACTCACTGTAGGATAGTCTGAGAAATAGTGAGCACCAACGCCTCTATGCCAATAGATGTTAATGATTAACAATTTCAATTGTCCACAGCTAGAAGTAAGATCTACACCCAAGGCCCCATAGGAAGACCCGGTGGAGCCTCACCATACAGATCAAAGCAGTTATCAACTGCAACAATTCGACCACCCGAAGGTCTACCACCCAGATTATGTTGAGCAGGCTGATCAAAAATTTGATAACCATCTAAACATGGGGTCGAACTCATCCAGGTCTCCTGAATACAGTAGACAACAGCATCTCTCAACAACTGTAGGCACTCCGAGTTTGTAAATAGGTGCTGGTTGCCTCTAGAGTTCCAAGATTTAAGGCAAAGGTCCGAAGAAGAATCTAAGTCTAAACCTGGAGATGTTTCCCTAGGGCACAAGTTTTTGCCACAGGGTGGAGATAATGGAGGTCCAATCAACTTCCTTATCCTGCTGTTTAAGTGGATTTCTTTGATTAGGCAAGGTTTCAGGGCCGCCTGGGTTGGCGCCCGATGGTTTAGCTGAAGATTGTGTCAGAGAAGGCCCCTGCGGCGGAGTTTCCCACGATGCAGCAGCTTCAACTTGAAATCCCAATTCCTGCAAAGAATCTGTTTAGGTAAGGATCAATTCCTTGACCAATGGGGAGGCAAGATAGATCATACTCACATCTAGTAGATTACGATCCGGAAAAGCCACTCTTGTGATGTCCTTAGAGGAAATTAGAGAGAGTGCTGGGATTTCAGAAGAAATAGATAGAATATTACATCTATCCAGACAAATTGGAGCTTCCAACTCCAGTAGGCTCTGAATTTTTACCAAGTATAACGATTTCAATTTAGGAGCGTTAGTACCTTCTTGGCGTTTTAGAGAGCACGCCGGAAAGTTTTGAATTCCCTTTAAGTTGATGTATTGCCTTTTATCAGCATCAGGGAACTGAAGCCTCGCTTTTGGTTTATGCAGGTGATCCAACAAGTTTTGAACACCAGCTGAGATTGTTGGATGTGTAGAAGCTGGCGGAATATTAGCGCCCTGTAGCTGCCCCCACTCTGCTCCTAAGTCCAATGGAGGAACAGGGATCAGAGACTGGTTGGGATATTTATTCGTAGGTGGTTGAATTAGGAAGGGCCCCCATATTGAAGACATTTGGTCGATCCTTGTGTCCGAGAGTCCCTGTAACTTAGTTGGATTTATGGCCTGAGACACAGCAGGTAACATAGGAACTTCTTCACAAGTCCTAAATTTGCTGGTGCCACATCCCTGATGTAAAACTGATGTGGAGCGCAGCTTCACAATTGGTGAAGCAATTGGGGTTTCTCGTGCATTCAATTTCAAGGGGGCCAAGAGATACTGCGAAGAGCTTCCCTCCAACTTAACGGAAGCCTGAGTAGTTGGTAGATTACAACTGTCACTTTGGACTGTAGAATCAACCAGTTTGGCCGTAGGTAGACTAAGAGCACATAAGTTCTTCCCCTCAGAGGTAGACCTTGGATGCGAATTTGACGGAGTTGGAGCGTGGATTTTTGCAAATAGTAGGTTGGTTTGTTTTGTGGCCAATTTCCACTCAATAAGGCGCGATTTACATGGTGCAATCATTTTTTTCTGGCCAGAGCGCTTGGAAGCGCTTTCCTGTATAGCTGGGATCACAGCAGCTGGATGCTGGCTTATATTGGAGGTAGGGTTGAAAGTAATCTGTGTTGGATTGGTTGTGCCAGTTAAGGTGTCAGCAGTATAACAATGAACCGCCGGTAGTACCAACTTAGCCTGTTCATGAACAATGTCATTATTAGGAGCACTTTCCTGTGTAGCTAAGGTCAAAATAGATGCAGGCTGACTTAGATTGGAAATCAAATTAGGAAGGCTCTGTATAGGGATGATTATACAAGCTGCAGGAGCAGTAGAAAAACCGAGGCCAGCAGGTGGTGCTTGCGCGACTTAGTCTTGAGGAGTGGCATTGTTGGTAGCTTCCAGTATACAGATATTGTCAGATATCTCTATAATGTGTGATGTGACTGTAGGTGTTTGCATAGGTGCAGAGGCAGAGTTTTCACCCTGTGGAGCCAATAAGGGTGCACAACCAGCTTCTTAGATAATTGGGTACCAATCCAGTCCACTTTATTATTTAAGTCTACCAGAATATCAGTTCCTATGCAGTCGATTTTCAAATTGAGATCCATCATTGATCTTTGGACAGTTTTAAGCTCAGACCAAACATTATCGTACAGCTCAACAAAAGAGCTGAGGACCACGTTTAGGGCTGAGACTGTAGGATGGGTCAATCGAATCCGTTCATCCAGATCTTTCAGTGTGTGGTGTAAATATGGTGAGTTTGCATAATTCAAATTGGAATCCCCAGAGCTAGCTTCCGCTGCAAGGTCACCTTTATTAGAACCAATACCTTCAATAATGTTGGTTAGGGCGGTAGGTGTATTGTCAGCGTAGCCCACTTGGGATGAAGAAATAGAGTTTTCCGGGAGTCCACCAGTAGAGGGGAGATTCATCACTTTATCCGCACATTCAATTATACTAATATCCGTGATATTGTTGTTTTCACCAAAGAAGGCCTGTGTAGTCATTGTTGAGTGATCTAGCATAGCATTACCTCTAAAAGCTTTGGGCAGTTTAATTTCAGTGCTAGTAGAGGTTGCTTTCAGGATATATTTGTCCATAAATGTCTCTCCTGGTACTTTCTGGATTGGTTTAAATGTTCTAGGAGTTTTATGATGTGATTTATAGTACCATCAGCGGCTTCGCAATTATGGATCAAAACTTTATGAGTAGCTGCTGCCGCGATGGAATCTGTATAATTAGAAATTGTAGGCTTCGCTGATAAGAGGCTACAAGACCTCTCATTTTTCAGAGGGAGGGTAGATTGCACCGAAACGGGAGCAGCAGAGAATGACTTAGAGGTAGTTAGTTGTACATTAGGAAGAGGGCAGCACTTGGAAAATGTGCAGTCTGGTTCGGTATAGTGAGAAGGGTCCACTAAAATAGCATCTGGTAACATAGAGGAACCTTTTTGGCTGCGTAGACCGGATCTCATGATTGACGCTGAGATAAAAAATATATAGAACCATGAGCCTTAGGATAAAGAGAATGGGTAATGTTTTAAGACCAGTTAAAATCACAAAAAATAGATGGATGCAGATCCGTACTTGGCGCAGGCTACTAAGCCTAAGTAAGCATGTGACCAGATCAAAGAGATTGCAGTAACGAGTATTAAGCTGCAACTCCGCAGTCTCTGGCAACACACCACAAATAAAGTAGCTAAAAACTGCTGCATAAAAGATACACTTGGCCGAATAAGAGAGCCAGGTGCATAATCAGTCACAGTTCAATGTTCACGATAAGTTATGAGTTCTTACTAGCATCAGGCAGCCGCCCATGCCGAACAGCCAAACAGCACCACCCCTTCTGCCACCAGGGCTTACGCCGCGAGGGTGGTAGTACGGTGCTTTTCAGGAAGCAGGCGTTGTCACGTGACCGCGTCATGTGCTCCTCCTTGGCTTCGCCTCCCTCAGTGCAGCAAGAGCAACCCACTCGCATTGCTGCTGGAGGGGGAGTTAGCAGGCAAATAAAAACAGTATACAGGAAGGATAAAAACCTCCTGCTGCTCCTTTCACTTTCACCTCAAAGGTCAGCTCACGCAATGGCCTTATTTCACCTCCTCCTACCTCATGTCCAAGGTAGACCACTTTACACTGACCAATTTGACATTTACTAGCCTTTATGGTCAGATGGCCTGCTCCAGAGCCTGCAAAACATATCCTAAGTGGTCTACATGTTCTTTCCAAGTAAGGCTGAAAACTGCAATGTCATCTAGGTATGCCATGCAGAAGTCCTCCATCCCATTCAGAACTTGATTAATCATCCTTTGGAATGTTGCAGGTGCATTATTTAATCCAAAAGGCAGTACCTTAAACTGGTAGAGACCTGCTGGGGTTGAGAATACAGTTGTCTCCTTGGCACGGTCTGTCAGTGCTATTTGCCAATAGCCTGAAGTAAGATCAAATGTACTGAGGTACTTGGCTGAACCAGGTTTGTCCACCAGTTCATCTGTCCTTGGTAAAGGTTGGGCATCAGTCTTGGTGACTGCATTAAGAGCTCTATAGTCCACACAGAATCTCAACTCCTTGGATCCTGCCTTGGGTACTAGAACAACTGGACTATACCATGGACTGGTGGAGGGCTCTATTACCCCGAGATCAAGCATCTTGTTGACCTCCTCCTTTATGTGGGATCTTACATGATTTGAAATCCTGTAACCTCTGTATTCGACAGGTAAACAGTCACCAGTGTGAATCTCATGCTGGCCCCAAGGGGTCAAGGCTGGTGATAATGAAAACAGGGAGGCAAACTGATTTAATAGAAACTTGCACTCCTCCTGTTGTTCAGGTGTCAAGTTAGAAGAGAGATTAACGCCTTCTACTTTCTCATCTAAAGGCTGGCCTCTGAGTAGGTCAGGTGGAGGTTCACGCTCTCTTGGGCAGAATCTAGAAGCTTCTGGTCTTGAGACATAAGCCTTCAAACGGTTGGTGTGAAAGACTCTGGGAGCCTCCTTAGGATTGCCTAAATCCACCAGATAGTTGACCTCTCCAGGTTTACCCACAACCTTGAAGGGTCCTATCCACTTGTTCTGTAAGGCCCTCTGCCTCGTAGGTACCATAACCAAAACTTGCTAGCCTTGAGTAAACTCAACAATGTTGGCCTTCTGGTCATGCCAATGTCTGACCAGAGCCTGACCTGCTTTTAGGTTATCTGATGCTTCTGCCATCATGTGTGACATTCTCCTCCGGAACCTATCACATAGTCAGTGACTCTCACTGGCTTGGGGGAAGGAGCACTCTCCAACCCCTCCTTAATTAGGGACAAAGGGCCTCTAACTGGATGGCTATAAAGATGTTCAAAGGGACTAAATCCGACTCCTTCCTGAGGGACTTCTCTATATGCAAATAGAAGACATGGCAGTAGAAGGTTCCACTTTCTTCTCAGGGGTTCCTCTAAAGCACTTATCATGCTCTTCATTGTATGATTGAACCTCTCTACCAATCCATTTGTCTGTGGATGGTAGGCAGTTGAGAACATGTAAGTTACTCAAACAGTTTTTCCATATGGCCTGCATGTAGTGCAACTTAAAATTGGATCCCCTGTCAGAAATAACTTTCTTAGGAAACCCTACTCTGGTAAAAATACCAAGTAGGGCCTTAGCAACAGCCTGAGCTGTAAAAGTCCTCATAGGTATAGCTTCAGGATACCTAGTAGCATGGTCTGCTACAACCAGGATAAACCTGTTTCCTGAAGATTTGGGATGGTCTAAGGGACCAACAATGTCGATTCCTACCCTCTCAAAAGGAACTCCCACCACTGGGAGAGGCACCAAGGATGCCACATTCTTGTCTCCACTCTTGCCCGAGGTTTGGCAAGTGTGACAGCTCCTATAGAACTTATCTACATCAGACCCCAATTTAGGCCAATAGAAATATAAAGAGAGCCTTTCCTGATCTTCTTAAAACTTAAGTGACCAGCCAAAGGTATCTCATGGGCTAACTGTAGGAACTGGAGTCTGCTTTCAAGAGGCACTACAAGTCTTCTGTAGTCCCCTGGGATAGACTCAGTTGGTTCACTGAAGAAGAGGCCATCTTCCCAGTACAACCTATGATTCCCTGGCTCTTGCCAGTCCAGCTGGGAAGCTGCCTGTTGGCGAAGACCTTCAAGAGTAGGACACTCTTTTTGACCTCTGCTGAAGTCTGCACTACAGGGTCCACCTTCTGCCAGTAAAGACTGCAGCTCAGAATGGTCTGCAGTATCCAGCTCTCCAACAGGAGCATGGTCCTCTTCCAGCTATGATTCCTCAGCAGCTGACTCAACAACACAAGGTTGCTCCACACAGTCAGCCTCAGGTGGTGGAGGGATCACAAGTGTGATCTTGGACAGTCCTCTCGGGGATGTCCTTGTTGGTAACACAGGAGTGCAGGCTGGTTTCTTTCTGGAGGTTTTAGCTTGCCCCTTTTCCTCTTTCTTCTTTGAAATGGCAGTCAGTAAGTCCTGTGGACTGGGAGTTATAGTTTCCTCTATAATCTCCTCTGGAGAGCCCCTTAAGGTACCCGTTCTAGCCTTCCTAGGCTGCTCCTGTTTCATTTTGCTGAGAGGCATGGGGGTGCTTGATACAACTCCAAGAGTTTTTAAGTCATTCCCCCAACAGGACTCTTCCATGTACTTCACTCTGCACACTTACAGGTATTTTGATAGTCATATCATTACACTAAATGAGAGCTGGTAACTGTTGAAGAATTTTGACAGGGCCTCCAGCAAGCTTAGTTAAGATTTTGGGTGCCTTAGCAACATCCTCAACCTTGAAAAATGATTAATCAACTACAGTTATGCTGGCCCCAGTGTCTCGAATGGCAGGTGTCTCCAGACCATTCACAAGAACACTGTTTTTGTAATACTCTTTATTATTATCTGGGATAGAGTTGTACACATCAAAATGCTGTTGTTCCCACAGACCCAGGGACAGTAAAGAGACACTGGCTGAGACTTTCATGGTTTCCTCTGCCAGTAGGTGAAAGTTTCCACTTGTCATTGCTACTTCATCCACTGGGGAGAAGGCTAAGGAGACAGTCAGCCTCATTACGACCCAGGCGGTAAGTTACCGCCTGGGTCGTACCCTTACCACCATGGTGTAAACTATGTTTACACCATGGTGGATGGCGGATTTACCGCCCCATTCCAAGGTGAGTGGGGCGGTAAATCCCCATTTCCCATTTTACCCTTCCCCATTCCCATTTTTGCCCCATAGGGCATAATGGGAGTGGGGAAGGCGCTAATTACGCCACCGTAAATTACGGTGGCGTAATTAGCACCATGGTCCCTTAGCGCCATGGATTTTAACGCCTGCAAAAAGCAGGCATTAATATCACCATGGCGCTAACGGACCTTGTAATCAGGCGTTAAGGGTCGGCGCCGTTTACGGCGCCGTTAACCCCTTAACGCCTGATTCGTAATGAGGCCCAGTGTGGACCCCTGAAGGTTTACCCTTACATCTGGGATCCCCTTTCACATGGTCAGTTGACCCACAAGCATAACATTTACCTAATGTGTTGATGAATGGGATTTATTCTGACCTCCTTCTGGTTTGTCCCCATAAGGTACACTAGCTTGATTCGGTTTTCCCTGTGGCTTACCCTTGTTATGTTTGGGGCCCTCTTTTGTATTGTAGGTATTGGAATTCTCCTTGTTGTCTTTCTTGTGCTGCTTCCCTTCATCCTTCTGAGTTGCCCTAGAAACCTTGTGAGTAGCCCTGTTGGCAACCCTCAAGTCTGCAGCCCTTGCTAACTTCTTTGGATCAATTTCTTTAGAGTCATCCAAGTGCTGTCTCAGCTCAGGAGAGCAGGCATCATAAATAGACTCCAACATAAACAAATTCCTCATACCTTCACAAGGGTTCACTCTGTAACCTTTAACCCAACCATCTAAGTTTTTCAAACATTCAGTCACCCAGGTAGCCCAAGGGTTACCATCATGCTTTTTGAGGGTTCTAAACCTCTAATGATACTGAGAAGGGATCTTCCCAAATCTAGCTTTCAAAGCTAGCTTCACAGTTTCATACTCTTTTCTGTCTATATCCCCCAACTCCATTACCACGGCAGTTGCAACAGGGGGTAGCCTAGAAATCGACCAAGGAATCAACTGATTCCCTGTAATGTCTTGAATCCCATGGTTATATTCAAAAGCAGCCAACCAATCCAAAATATCAAGCTTAACCTCATACATACTTACTGCATCTTTGGGCATGCAAGGCCTCTTATGACTGGAAGACCTAGAAGACTCTGGGAGAGAACCAGTTTCAACAGACAACTTTTTCATCTCCAGTGCATGGTTCAATTCCATCTCCCTGAGTTTATGTTCTTGATGTTTGCATTCAGTTTGGGTTTGGATTCTTTTAAATTCTAACTCAAGTCTCATTCTTTCTAAAGAGACAAATTCAGGATTTAATGTTGGACCTGGTGGGGTCCCTGTGGTCAAAGGTTGAGGCCTATGAGCAGGTAGAGGTAGGACAGGGCCTACATCCTGAGACTCTTCTTCCTCATCTAACTCATCCATAGCATTTGAGTTACCCTCAGAAACACTATCATCCTCATCAACATTTTCCACATGTGCTGCAGGTGTGGGGGATTCAGACCCATTCCTCAGACTTTTGTAATCCAACAACTTTTCTATTAATTCAACCTTTTTTTCCTTTTACAGTGAGATTCCTGCTTTACACATATCTCTCAATTGGTAAACATTTAAAGTCACTAGGGTCTCCTGTCTGTAGCTTTCCATGTCAGTCATGCTAAAACAATTTCTTTACTAGTGTTGTTTTGCCTTGGGAGGATTATTTGAACAAAAGTAAAAGTAGCACTCTAAATGTAACAAGTATACTTTATCCTCACCGTTGTACACAATCACATGCAGTACCCTTTGGGAACACTACAGGCAATTAGGACTACAAGTGTAAGCACAATTTCACCTTTGGTGCAAGCCTGTACTACACAGTAAAGTGGTCGCAATGGCTGAATAGCCAGACTTATCTCAAGAGTTTAGGTGAGCAGTAGCACAAGTTACACAAAGGACCAACCAATACAGTGATTCAAGTAAACACTTACTCAAGGTTTCTTGGTAAAATAATATATATTTATTTACTCAATCAGTTATAAAACATTACTCTAGTATAAGCAGCTCAATATCACACACTAATACACCACAAAAATCCAACGGGTAAGTAAATGAACAAGTTTAGCTCCAAAATGAAGTGGGAGCAAAATGGCACTTCAGATACTTAATAAAGGAGGGAAAATACAAGGTTATAAGAATAGACAGCCCACATACATTCATAGGCAGGGCAAAGGGTTTTAAATACAACCAGCAATTCTTCTCAATAGGCCTTGGCCAAAGTCAATGGTTCAGAGTCTTTTGTATAGGATAGCACAGTTCTGGTAAGTAACGGTTAAGTCTTTGCCACAGATTTTTAAAGGATTTGGCTAGGTGAAAAGATTTCCGGCCCGCGTTTGCACAGTACCTTTTCAGTGAAGAAGAGCTGTAGCTGAAGCAGTTGTTCCTGGCAGTTCTAGCAAATCTTGCTGTTCCTGAGCTTCAGTCGTGGGGACAAGAAGGAGGACGTTGGGAGGTTTCTGCACTGCCCAGGGAAGTGGCCACAAGCTGGCTCAAACATTGGTTTAAGGTGTGAGTGCCTTAAAGTCCACAAGCTGGTTTCCTTCCCTCTGGCTATCCGGTTTTCAACAGCACTCTGATGAAAATTCGACCACATGGGTACGGTGCCCAGGTGGCTTGCGAGTTGGTTGGTCCCACCAAACACAAGGGAATAAGTTAACCTTTGAGGGCTTCTCTGTCGAAGGAGTTTCATGCAATTCGGACCTGCAGCAGGGCTTCACCAGTCGTCCAGGAGTTGCAGCAGTCCTCTTCCTTCAGCTCGTCCAAGTCCCAGACGCCTGCTTTTAAATAGTTTTCCCCCATTCATTCCAGCCTGGCTGTCACTTACACAGAAGGGTGGCTGTCCTTGCCGGACAGCCAGCCAGCCAATCACACCAGAGTGCATTCAGGTCTCCTAGGAGACTAAGCACAGGGAGATTCGGGCACCTCCCTAACATCCTGTCCACCCCAGACACCCTGGCGCCAGAGGAGGGCTTCAGTCCTGTAGCCCGCCAAAGGCCAACGAACAAAGGGACCAAACCTGGTTTGGCACGTAGAGACAAACACAAGAAGGACCTTTCCTAAAAGAAATGGTGAAAAAAGTCGACCGGAGTCTGTTTTTACAGATAAGTCTTGGGCGCCATATTAAAAAACATGGCTGACACAATGTTTTGCTACCGTTGTTCGCAGTCGGGTAAAATCATGGTAGTTTGATCTAAACCACTGCCACCAGACATTTAAAGTAGGAAAGGGTAACATTTGACTGTTACATGAGTGTTTTAACTCAGGGGAAGCTAGGCAACCCCTCTAGTACTCTATAGTAAGATAGTGTGCGCTGGATCAGTACATTTTAAGTGACTAGTAAAGTCAATTTAACTTAACCTGCTCTGGGAGACAGTAGTCAGTCCCAGAGAAGGTATTTAAACCTTGGGAAGTCTGAAAGACATCCCTGTGCCACTGCACTGAAGGTGCTGTGTGGCACACAGAAAAAGATGATGCCTATGGAGTTGTGTTCAAACTCCATAACCAAAGAACACAAAAGTAAAACACACATCAAAATACATGGAAGAGTGGGAAAAAAAGGCTCACACTCTTCCAAGGTAAAAAATCAAATCCTAGAAATCCAGCAAAGTTGCTGGGGGTTTCAAAAGGTAAGGGAAATTAGCACATATTGAGAATTCTCCCTAACAGATTCCAAGAGGTAAACAAGGTCGGGAAGACGAAAACGCCAAACACTGGAATAATCATAGCTGAGAAGCGCTGTGTCATGCGTACAGCATCCATTTATACTCTTGCCATGGTTCCTGGATCACGTGAGCATGACTGCTGTGCCACGTGATGCATACGGAGACGCCGTGCTGTGTGGACTGACAGTCTTCCCGGGCGTGTGTTGAGATGCCTTGGCAACTTCCAATGTAATGCAGCCGACGCCGCCCTGAGCAACGAATCCTGTATGGTGCACTGAACCTAGTCAAAGGAAGGGTTCAGTGATATGCTGACTGGACATCCCTCTGCTGCTGAGGCAATTGTACATGAACCCCGTGAGTAGGTGTGTCCTCTGAGGTGTTCGGTGCAAGTCGGGCGATCGCTGAGAGGGTACATGCATGATAATCGTTCATGAAAAACTGGAACGTTGCAGGTTCATTACAAAGGCCATACCACATCTTGAAAGCTGTTTTCCATTCATCACCTCACCTGATGCGAACCAAATGGTAGGGTCCCCGGAGATTCAGCTTGGTAAAAACAAAAGATACCCCCAACTGATCCAGGAGGACTGAAATCAATGGCAGTGGATACTGATTCTTTATGGTGAAAGCATTGAGGGCCCTATAATCAATACAAGGTCTCAGGTCCCCTTCTTTCTTGGGAACAAAGAACAATGGAGAGGCCGCAGGAGATTGAGATGGGCGAATGAAACCCAATTGTAAGGCCTTATCGATGTAGGTCTTGAATACCAAGTCCTCCTGATGGGTTAGGGAACAAACCCGACCAGTGGGTATTTTAGACCCCGGGATGAGTTCAATTGGACAATCATATGGTCTGTGTGGGGGTAGTTGTTCTGCCATACATTTATCGAATACATCAGAGTATGTAGCATACACATTGGGTACTGGAATGTTAGTAGATACAGAACCAACAGCTGGCGCCAGATCGATGAATGCCAAGCAAGGAATGTTCTGGGTTACTTCTTGTGCCTGAAAACAGTTATCATTGCAGTAGGTAGAAGGGAATTGCATATGAAAATGAAATGCTCCCAATCTATAGCAGGGTTGTGTAAAGTCAACCATGCTATACCAAGAATCAATTTATACTGAGGAGCGGCAATGATGTCAAAGACCACATTCTCGGTATGCCCATCGGTAGTTACATCCGCAATGGGATAGTCTGTTCAGTAACCCAACCTGAGGAAAGCACAGTTCCATCCACTGCAATAACCATTTCTGGAAATTCCTTAGCTACGACTAGGATACCCGAAGTCTTAGCGTAATTGATATCCATATAGTTGTTGGTTGCACCCGAATCAACAACGGCCTTGGATTGAACCACCTTAATAGAAAAGGCCAGAGTTACTGACATCAAAATGGGAGAATGGGTCAAGAACATACGGGAATCCACACTTAAACCCGTCAAAGGGACCCCTACTATTGCTGGGCCATGGCGTTTCCCGGACGTCTTGAGGGTTTCTTGGGACACATGCTCAGGAGGTGTTCAGAGGAACCGCAGTACATGCATAGGTTGTTCTTTCTACGGTTTTCTCTTTCTGTCGTGAAAAGATGACCCTGACCACCCCAATCTGCATAGGTTCACGCTCAGACGGTATGTTAACTGGATTCTCAGGATGTAGCATAGAATTGGATTCAGGTGATTTTTTCACCTTTCCTTGCAGATTTATGGGCATCTATCTGATGCATCAGATCTAACAATTCAGCAAAGCCTGTGGGAACGACTAGAGCGGTGGAAAGGGGTTCTTTCAACTCCCCAGACAATCCCTGATAACATACTGCAGCCTTCTTGTCTTTGGGCCAGTCGGTTTCTGTTGCTAGTTGGTTAAACCTGGCTAAATAACCTAACAAGGATGAAGTGCCTTGTTGAAGGTTAAGCAGCTCCAGATCCGTCGCCTGTGTTTTGTACCTCATGTCAAACACCTTGTTCATGGCTGTAAGAAGAGCATTAAAGACATAAAGAAAATAATAATAATTTAATAATAATTATAATAATAATTTGGCATTTATATAGCGCTACGAACCCTCAGGTATCTGAGCGCTGCTTATTATTACCCACGGTGTGTGGTGCTCATTTATCGACCTCGGAAGGATGAAACGCTGAGTTTGGCGCTGCCGGGATTCGAACCTGCGTTCGCAGGCTCTGCACCGATGTCAAAGCGAGCGCTCTACTCGCTGTGCCACTTGACCGGCAAAATAACTGTCTATACTGATTCACAAAGGTTCTTTAGGCCTTGGGATCGCCATTGAATCTCTCTGGGGGTCCCAGGGGAAACTGCCTGGACATGGGAACGGGGACAGGATCCTGTCAAGGAATAGGATACCCAGAGCCAGAGGCAGTGGCAGAGGCGCCAGGTAGGGTGTTGCTTTGAGAAGGGGTTCGTATTGCGTCTTGTAACACATCAATGCAATGACGTATGAAATCATGTGCAGAAGTCGTGTAATTCCTGATATCCGTCACCAGTTGCATTAAGGCAGCCAACGTTAGAGACACCTCCATCTTTTCAGGCTTCTGATTCTGTCACAATTCTGGCGCAATTCAGTACAATTCTCACCACTGGTGAAGTATGAAAGAAAACTCATCAGGATGGAGAAGCACTGCCCAAGATGCTTCACCAGGAAGGAGGAGTTTGTTGCTGTCCACGAGACCCCCTAAGCTCTGCCTTGTGTTTCTATAGTAGTCAATTAGACCTTCCAAATGATGTACCTCACTAGCTGATATAATGAAGAAAGCTAGAGGAGTGAATAATTGGAAAGGGCGAGAAATCCGCCAGCCGGAAATACCAGGCTGCAAAGAAAGAGTACACTACAGTGTTGCACTCTGATATATGGACCAAATTAGCTAAGGTAGGAAATAGCACTAACCTGAGAGTAACCTGAATGCCGACACCTGAGCTCTTGGTTAATTGGAAAACCTCTCTTTGGCTTCTCCTAGGAAGTTCAAAGGAACCAATGAGTATAACGAAGAAGGATCTCAAGCTCCCACCACCCCCTTTATCCCAAGGATGAATGTCTAACCCCCCCCCCTAATAGTTCTCTTACCATATGGAGACTATATCAGTCCAAGGAGGTCCAACAGAAGAACAGAGAGTAACAAAAGCGAGGGACGGGAAGGTTAGTCTGGAACTAATCCTGGGCGGCAGGAGGGTCGCACTAGGGTCAGGCTGGTGCACAGGGAAACCCACAGGAGAGTGCCCAACAAGTTCAGTGCACTTACTTGTAGTAATGAGAATTGGATGAATCCAAGACGTAGCCATATTAAGCCGTTAAGAAAAGATGATGAGGGCTGAGAATAGAAAGAGTCCTTTAACAAGCCAGAGTCAGAAATAGCCGTAAAGTCAAGTTTTAGCAAACAGGAGTTGGAAAAAGCTGCAAAGTCAGGTTTACCGGAAGCGCTGAGCAGAAGGAGTCCTTTAGCAAGCCGGAGTCAGACATAGCCATGAAGTCAGTTTGCCATAAGCGCTTAGCAGCAGAAGTCCGTTGACAAGCCTGAGTCGGAAATAGCTGTGAAGTTAAGTTGCCAGGAGCAGAGTTCAGAAGGTGTCCGTTTAACAAGCCGGAGTCGAGACACCAGGTAAGCAGACAGAAGTAGAAACAAAGTTGCAGCTTGACCAGTACAGGAAGTAGTAGGCAATGCGCGGTGTCTCTGGAATGCACAGCGTCTCCATGGGAACCTGCCCGCTAGTTTCCTTTGAGAAAAGAACTGTCTGGCAGCTGTCCTAATAGCAGAATGCCGTCGCTCACGATATGAGACAGCAGAGGGCTTGATCCTAGTCTGAAACGAGGTATGCAACGTGGCCAAGTCAGCAGGTATGACAATTGACTGCATTCCGCAGTTGGGTCATCTGAGACCATTCCACCTGGTAGCTTTACTTTGCCTTCTCCCTCAGGGCTTCCCACCAATCTTGTGTTGTATTGACTGTATTCCACAGGTTGGTCACCTGATTGCATTACACCTGGTAGCTTTCCTTTGCCTTCTCCCTCAGTTCTTCTCACCCATCTTGGGTTGTATTGACTGTGGGACTCATTACGAGAATCCCGCTAAAAACGGAGTCATTACCGGCAAGGAGGTAATAGCGGGTCCGTGCTCCCTTGACGCTGCTAATCTGATTACGAGAACCCCCATTCAGGTAATGGCTGCCATGCCGCTAAAGGCCCTCCCACCACCTGATAGCGGCAGCACGGGACCCGCCAATACCGCCTCCGCCTAGGAGAAACCCCTTAATAACGACCAGGTATTAACATCATGCTACTACCGGGCTCGTAATACCGGACCCGGAAGTAACCTCATCGCTTCGGAACGGGAAATGCGCCGGCAGCCATCATTAAAAACACAATCCATTGCCATCCTCCCAATCCGGCAGTGATACAGAGGCATAGCTCTCAACTCACACGCTTTTGGCGGGTGTCACCCGCCTTGTAAAGGGCTGACTCACCCGCCAAGCCTCCTGCACGCCCATTCATTCCAATGTGCATCTCACCCGCCAAAACCAAAATCGGGTGATTTCACCCGCCTTTGCAACACAAATGGTTGAGAGCTATGTACAGAGGAGAGAGCAGTGCCATACCGCCCAGCATGTCGAAGGCTACCCGTAAGACAACCCCCCGCCTGCGCAAGAAGCGCTTCTCTGATGAGGAGCTAAACATGCTGGCTGATACCCTTGCAGCCCATGCAGAAGAGGTTTTTGCTAACAACCTCAAAAGGGAAGTTCAGATGCGCAAGAAAGAAATCTGTGAGGAGGTTGCGTGCAAGGTGTCAGCGGTTGGCACCACCCACCGCACAGTCAAAGACTGTAAAAAAAGATGGGACGACCTCCGTCTCAGGGTCCAGAACATCCTGTCCAGCAATCACAGGGAGGCCATGGCCGCAGACCGGGTGCCCACTCACCAGTGAAACTGATGCGCTGGGAAGAAACCTGCAGCGCGACCATCCAAATGGAGTCCATAGAGGGCTTTGGCGAAATGGAGACGGGTGCTGCGACATCAGGAGATGGAGGTAAGTGAACCTGCAAACCCCAGTAGGCCAAACCATGACGTAGTACAACTGATGTGAAAGTGAGCCAAGCCAATGCATGGCCCATCATACACACATATACAGATCCATGTCCAGATGGAGGCCCAAACCCTGCCACAATGAAATGCATGCTGTGTGCCAATCCCATTACCAACAGACACCCAACACACAGGGACCATTTGCATGTCATACATCACACAAACCTCAATACAATGGCATGCCACCTGGTACGCATCAGTGCCGAATGGAGACACCACGGCTTATGCCAATATGCCCCCCCTTGAAAGTACCCTGTGTGACACATCTATAAGATTGCAATGAATGTGAAATGAAATACTGTACAGCGCCAACTCATGCACCTTGCATGTAACACCATCACTGATGCCCTGCATCTCTTCTTCCTCCACAGGCACTGATGCAGAGGTGAAAGCCATCTATATCCAGGACCAGACCACAGGGCACTGGCCATTCCACTTCTGGGGCAGCACCGCGGCCACAGTGCAACCCAGGGCACGTGCACAGGCCAGGCAGGCTCATGAGGAAACCACAGCAGCGGACGAGACTGCAACTACTGAGCTGCCAACAACAGCTGAAGGGGAGGCTGATGGCACTCAGTCAGCTGCCACAAGTTCAGTGGGTGAGGCAGCAGCCACAGCCCCCCTCAGCGATGTGGATGTGAAAGCAGAGGAGTACCCCAAGCCCCCCGTCCACCTCCCAACACAGCACTCAGGGCACACTGTCCAGCCCCATGCTGGATTCTGCGGTTCACTGCACAGTCCAGATCTCACAACCACCCCAGAGGCAAGCCCTGCAAGGGCCCAACCAGCCGCAGCACCCTCTACCTCCACAGCCCCCACTGATATCGAGGCACGCCTGTCAAGGGTAGAGGCCCAGTAGGACTCGATGATCGAGCTAGTGCGTCAATATGTGGCTGATGGCGAGGAAACACGCCGAGAGATCCGTGAGGCCAATGCTGGGACCATTGCGGCCATAAATTCAAGTGCAATCATGATCCGTGACAGTTTGGGGGCCGTCACCAAGGTCCTAACCAGCATGCTCCAACACATGCAGCGCCAACAACCTGCACCGGCGGTGCAAATCCCATCCGCATCCACCCCATCGTCCACACCTGCAAGCTCCACACCCTCCAGCCCTGTGCGGATGACGAGGCACAGTGCAAGGCAGACAGAAATGCTGCCCCCGGACACAAAAAAAGCCCGGAAATAGTGTGGGATGACAATGGGTGAAGGGGGAGGTGGTGTTGGTGGTATAGAGGGGATTGAGGGGGTATTTATTGGGGGTATGGGGTGTTTATTGGGGGTGTGGGGTGTTTATTGGGGGGTATGGGGTGTTTGGGGGGTCTGGGGTGTTTGTGTGTTTTGGGGGTGTGGGGAGGGCATGTGAGTGGTGGAGGGAGGAAGCACTATTTTGTAATTTTTCTTAATACACCCGTTGTGTTCAATATCATTTAATGCCTGGACATTGTTCATTTCGTGTGTGTCCATTCAATTCATGAAAGCGCACCATGCCCAACTCCCCACACACCCTATGTCCATGTCCACATGGTCCCAGTGCTCAGTGTAGCACTGACACATAACCATCAACGCCCCTGTGGTTCAGAAGTGATCGTCAATCAATGATTGCCATACGGCACGGCCATCTTGTGCATCACGTACTGGCAGGGGTGATGCTTCTCCTCCATCATACTCACCCGGTGCATACATGTCAATGTCAGGTGGCAGTGGTACATTTCTCCGGATGCATATGTTGTGCAGCATGACACAGACTATGGGAATCTTTGCCACCTTCTCAGGGCCATAAAGGAGTGCTCCACCAGACCTGCTTGGGCAGCGGAACCGTGCCTTCTACAGGTCAAAGGACTGCTCAATCACGACACGGGTACAGGTATGTACCCGATTGTACTCCTCTTCGTGCCTGTTCCGCGGGTTCCGCACAGGGGTAAGTTGCCACGGCTTCAAGGGATAGCCTCCATCACCTGCATGGGAGCACAAAGAGGTATGTGTGAGTCAATCTGAGCTGGCACCAATAGGATTCACGGTCATGGCCGCAGCTATTTGGTGTTGACATGCACATGTCCCTGTATGTATGCACACAGATTAAGTTGATGTATTGTGTACTGCACTATGGTCTGCTAGTGTGGATTGCGTTGTACAGATGATGCAGGGTGTTCACTTGCATGCTGATGCGGATGTATTGTGGATGCGGAACAATGTCTTGCCTCCCATGATTGCAGTGTGTGCTCCTCTGCACCTAATCACACTAGCGGCATTGCCACAGGTGTAATCATGTTTAGTCATTCATCGCTTGACATACCCATGGTGGCCTACTTGTGCGTCTTGCATGTTGCCATTGATGTGCGGCATTGGTTTTATGTATGGCATTGATAGGTCATGTTCAGATTGGGAGGTTCAGGACAACAGCGTTTAGCTCTGAGTGCATTGTTCACTCACCGCCCAATCACACCCAGGTGGAGTATGCATCCCCCCATCCCACCCAGGTGGAGTATACATCCTCTCCCCAATCTCACCCCGGTGGAGTATGCACCCCCCCAATCCCACCCAGGTGGAGTATGCATCCCCCCAATCCCACCCAGGTGGAGTATGCATCCCCCCATCCCACCCAGGTGGAGTATACATCCCCTCCCCAATCTCACCCCGGTGGAGTATGCACCCCCCCAATCCCACCCAGGTGGAGTATGCACCCCCCCAATCTCACCCAGGTGGAGTATGCACCCCCCCAATCCGACCCAGGTGGAGTATGCACCCCCCAATCCCACCCAGGTGGAGTATGCACCCCCCCCAATCTCACCCAGGTGGAGTATGCATCCCCCCAATCTCACCCAGGTGGAGTATGCATCCCCCCAATCCCATCCAGGTGGAGTATGCACCCCCCAATCCCATCCAGGTGGAGTATGCACCCCCCATCCCACCCAGGTGGAGTATACATCCCCTCCCCAATCTCACCCCGGTGGAGTATGCACCCTCCCAATCCCACCCAGGTGGAGTATGCATCCCCCCAATCCCACCCAGGTGGAGTATACATCCCCTCCCCAATCCCACCCAGGTGGAGTATGCACCCCCCCAATCCCACCCAGGTGGAGTATGCATCCCCCCAATCCCATCCAGGTGGAGTATGCACCCCCCCAATCCCACCCAGGTGGAGTATACATCCCCTCCCAATCCCACCCAGGTGGAGTATGCATCCCCCCAATCCCATCCAGGTGGAGTATGCATCCCCCCAATCCCATCCAGGTGGAGTATGCACCCCCCCAATCCCACCCAGGTGGAGTATACACCCCCCAATCTCACCCAGGTGGAGTATGCAACCCCCCCAATCCCACCCAGGTGGAGTATGCACCCCCCAATCCCATCGAGGTGGAGTATGCACCCCCCCAATCCCACCCATGTGGAGTATACATCCCCCCAATCCCATCCAGGTGGAGTATGCACCCCCCAATCCCATCCAGGTGGAGTATGCACCCCCCAATCCCACCCAGGTGGAGTATGCATCCCCCAATCACACCCAGGTGGAGTATATATCCCCCAATCCCACCCAGGTGGAGTATGCATCCTCTCAATCCCACCCAGGTGGAGTATGCATCCTCTCAATCCCACCCAGGTGGAGTATGCACCCCCCAATCCCATCCAGGTGGAGTATGCACCCCCCAATCCCACCCAGGTGGAGTATGCACCCCCCCCAATCCCACCCAGGTGCAGTATGCATCCTCTCAATCCCACCCAGGTGGAGTATGCACCCCCCAATCCCATCCAGGTGGAGTATGCACCCCCAATCCCATCCAGGTGGAGTATGCACCCCCCCCAATCCCACCCAGGTGGAGTATGCATCCCCCAATCCCATCCAGGTGGAGTATGCACCTCCCAATCCCATCCAGGTGGAGTATGCACCCCCCAATCCCATCCAGGTAGAGTATGCACCCCCCAATCTCACCCAGGTGGAGTATGCACCCCCTCCCCAATCCCACCTAGGTGGAGTATGCATCCCCCCAATCCCACCCAGGTGGAGTATGCACCCCCCAATCCCACCCAGGTGGAGTATGCACCCCCCCAATCCCACCCAGGTGGAGTATGCATCCCCCCAATCCCACCCAGGTGGAGTATACATCCCCCAATCCCACCCCGGTGGAGTATGCATCCCCCAATCTCACCCAGGTGGAGTATGCACCCCCTCCCCAATCCCACCCAGGTGGAGTATGCATCCCCCCAATCCCACCCAGGTGGAGTATACATCCCCCCAATCCCACCCAGGTGGAGTATGCATCCCCCCATCCCACCCAGGTGGAGTATGCATCCCCCAATCCCATCCAGGTGGAGTATGCACCCCCAATCCCACCCAGGTGGAGTATACATCCCCTCCCCAATCCCACCCAGGTGGAGTATGCATCCCCCCAATCTCACCCAGGTGGAGTATGCACCCCCCCAATCCGACCCAGGTGGAGTATACATCCCCTCCCCAATCTCACCCAGGTGGAGTATGCACCCCCCAATCCCACCCAGGTGGAGTATGCACCCCCCCAATCCCACCCAGGTGGAGTATACATCCCTTCCCCAATCTCACCCAGGTGGAGTATGCACCCCCTCCCCAATCCCACCCAGGTGGAGTATGCACCCCCCCAATCCGACCTAGGTGGAGTATACATCCCCCCAATCCCACCCAGGTGGAGTATACATCCCCCAATCCCACCCAGGTGGAGTATGCACCCCCCCCAATCCCACCCAGGTGGAGTATACATCCCCCCAATCCCACCCAGGTAGAGTATGCACCCCCCCAATCTCACCCAGGTGGAGTATGCACCCCCCCAATCCGACCCAGGTGGAGTATGCACCCCCCAATCCCACCCAGGTGGAGTATGCACCCCCCCAATCTCACCCAGGAGGAGTATGCATCCCCCCATCCCATCCAGGTGAAGTATGCATCCCCCCAATCCCATCCAGGTGGAGTATGCACCCCCCAATCTCACCCAGGTGGAGTATACATCCCCTCCCCAATCTCACCCAGGTGGAGTATGCACCCCCCAATCCCACCCAGGTGGAGTATGCAACCCCCAATCCCACCCAGGTGGAGTATGCATCCCCCCCACCTCACTACCCCGATGCACTGCCATGGCCCAACTTACCAAGCAGCCAGGCACGTCGTCCAGCATGTCGCTCCATGTAACGGTGTAGTGTGGAGTTACGCAACACCAGGGCATCATGTGTAGATCCGGGATATCGGGCGCAACAATGGGTGATGGTCTTGCTGGAGTCCCATACCATCTGCACATTGATGGAGTGGTATTGCTTGTGATTGCGGTACACCACCTCATTGGCTTGAGGGGCCACCAATTCTACATGGGTGCAGTTGAGGGCACCAACGCAATTGGGCATGCCTGCTGTTGGGGAGAATTTTCTGTTTAGGCTGAATTTCCTAACCTAGTGAGTCCCCCAGCAGCTTTGCTGGATTTTTGGGGTTTATTTTTTTCTCCTGCCAAGAGTGAGACTCTTTTACCCTCACTCTTGGGCATGATTTGAGTGTGTTTCTTTGAATCTAGATGTGCTTAATGGGCTATGGGGTCTTTTACCCCATAGGTGTTCATGTGTTTTTGTGATGTGTGTTACACAGCACCCTCAGTGCAGTAACACAGGGGTGTCATAGTGACCCCCCAGTATAGAATCCATACTCTGGGACTGACTACTGTCCCCCAGGGCATGTAAAGTCACCCTTGACTTTACTAGTCTTAAATTCTGAACAGAACCAGTACAAACCATCATATTGTGGACGTACTGGCTGGGGCAATTCAATTGCCCCGGGGTCTGTTAGTCGAGGGGGCACGTCTCCGTCCCCCCTGATCGAGTTTTGGCTGATGGTAGTGGATACTACTTTTTATATTCAACCGCAAATATTTTCCTATGGGATTTCCTATTGTTTTAGGCTACTACCTTTATTTAATTATTTACGGTAGCCTCGAACATACCGCCGGTTTATTTAATTAATATTAATTCTCTGGTTGGTATTTTTTGCCAAAACTTGATTCTAAAATGGAGTTTCTGTTCTCTTCTGTGACTCCAACCCATGTCGAGCCCGTTGTTCCACTTTTTGGCGGGCTTCTCCACAGAAGCCCTCCAAAGTGGTGCCACTCTGTCTGGGGTACTTAGGAGAGGTGGAGGGGGATTTAGGCACCCTGGACTGAGTTGCCTAGGCAACTCAAGTCGCACTCCGTCCTGATTGGCCCAAGTGGTGAGCCGGCCGGCTCACCACTTAGCATGTTTGAGTGACAGCTAGGCTGAGTGAATGGGGGTTTTCTGCATAAAAGCAGGGCTTTGGGGACTGGAACTTCAGAAGTCGCCACAGGACCTAAGAATCTGACGAGGGAGAAGCTGAGCCGACCTGCCACGACGCCACCACCGGTGGAGCTCTGCTGGACCGTCTCACCACTTTTCCCAACGACAGAGGAGATCTCCCGCCGGAGAGTATTCTTCCTTTGACTGATGGGGATAACCAGTTTCACCATCTTTTCGCATTACCGACGTACCTCGTGGCCGCCTTGCCTGTGCCAAGCACCCCGGCAACCGGGATACCACGTTTTACCACGACCGCGAACAAAGGTACCACCTTTAACCGGAAAACTCTGCGGCTGGTTTCTTCCCTGGTAGTGCAACGACGTTCATCTTTCCTTCTCTTCCCCTGGACGACGACGCGACTTGCACCCACTGCCAGGAACAACTGCCACCGCTGGAGGATCCTTCCCACTTAAGGTACCGTGTCCCGCCTGGCTTCCCTTGCTACCGACTGTACGGGGTAGATTTAGCCCCCGGCTTTCGAACCTGGGTTAGCCTGGGACACCCTGGCTAAACTTTCCTAAGCCTCTCTAAACTCTTTTTGAACCCTCTGCAAGACTTTCTAAGCCTAGTGTAACTGTGTGATCTTGGGCGCATTTGTGCTCTGCTCTCTCTAAGAGTGGGCCCAGCCTTTGGACTTTTGCTCACCAGTGACTTTTGCTCTTCTGCCTTGCTAACAGTGTTCCTGAACCTTAGAGTGGTGTACCTTGCCATATTCTGTCTTTTTCCCTCCCTTTCTCACAAACTTATTAGAGGGCCATCTAGTTAAGCGCTCACCTCTGTATGAAAATAAGTGGTGTTTTACTGTGAATTATCTGATAAGGAAAAAGGGGTGTATATATTACAATAGTAACTGTGTTTAGAATATTTTACAACACGAGTGCTCGAGTGTTTCAAACAGTGTGTTTTTTAAATGAATAATTATATACTTTGATACCAAAGCTCTGATCCGTGTTTGCTTGTATTATTGTATCTGAGTGCCTATTGTGTATACTTTGCATACTGCCTAACTCTTCTTGAGAGACGTCTGACTGCTCAGCCACAGCTACCAGGTAAATCTGGGTGGCACAGACTGCTACCAAGTGGGTTTACTGCTAACACCTGTAGTCCTAAATCTTTTGCAGTGATCCCTAAGGGAACTGCACAGGTTTCTGCCTAACACTTGTGTACAGCGGTGGGATTTGTATGGAGTATACATTTTAGAGTGCTTTAGGATACCTTAGTACAACTAACCACAAAGCTTAGCACAGAAAAAGTAATCTTTCTAACATGTCAACTATGGAAACTTATAGTCAAGAGTCCCTTGCTACAAAAACTGCTGATTGTTCAAGAGTACTATGTAAGCATAAGAATCTCCTGACTAAAGGCAAGAAAATGGAATTAATAGAAAGGCTGTTAGCTAACCAAAGTCTGGATGATGGTTCAGAGGAACCTACCATGCCAGAAAATGTAGATAACAGTATAGAAATTGATATTGATCAAAATGTTGATAATCTTGAGGAAGAGTCAGAAGAGGAGGGTGAGGCTGCTGTGACTGTCCCCCCTAGGCCTCTGTCTGCTCTACCTGCTGTACCTACTGGGCCTATGCCAAGTCCCACACTTAGTCCTCAATATCTTGAATTAGAGAAAATGAAACTTGAAATAGAGTTCAAGAGACTGAATACTCAGGCTGAACAGAGATATCAGGAACTGAAACAAGAACTAAGGCTAAGGGAAATGAAGTTCAAGCATGAGCTAGAAATGAAGAAATTATCTGTTGAAAATGCTTCTCTCTCTGGCTCCTCTAGAAGTTCCAGTCCTAAAAGACCCCGGATGCCTAAAGAATTGGTTGGTATGTATGAGCCTAAGTTGGATGTGTTGGATTGGTTGTCTCTGTTTGAATATAATTATGGGCTCCAGAACATCACAGGAAATGACTTACTCACCTGGTTGTTCTCTAGGCTTCCCCCTGTTGCAACTGATGTGGTAATGGAGTTGGGGGAGGAGGATAGGAAAGAGTATGAATGTGTGAAACTAGCTCTGATTGCTAGATTTGGGAAGACCCCTTCCCAGTATCTTAAGAGGTTTAGAACCCTCAAAAAGAATGATGGTACCCCTTGGGCTACCTGGGTGAGTGAATGTTTGAAAAACATAGAGGGATGGATTAAGGGTTACAAGGTGAACACTTATGAAGGTATGAAGAATCTTTTTATGTTGGAGTCAATTTATGATGCCTGCTCTCCTGAGCTCAGACAGCACTTGGCTGATTCAAAGGAATTAGATTCCATAAAGCTAGCTAAGGCTGCTGACTTGTGGGTTGCCAACAGGGCCACTCACAAGGATTCTGGGGTCACTCAGAAAAAGGATGAGGGAAAGCAGCCACCTAAAGTGAATCCAGAGAATTCTAATACCTCCCATACCAAAGAGGGCCACAAACAACAAAATAACCAGGGTAAGCCCCAGGGTAAACCAAATCAGGCTAGTGTACCTTCTGGTCAACAACCAGAAGGAGGTCAGAACAAGCCACCCTTTCAGAGAGCATTTGGACAATGCTATATCTGTAAGGCTACTGACCATATCAAAGGGGATCCCAGATGCAAGGGTAAACCTGCAGGGATCAGCACAGTCTCCTTAGCCTTCACTCCTGAGGATGAAGTACAGATGGCTAGTGCCCACTTTGAACTCTTTGCTGAAGAACCCTTGGGTCTTCAAGCAACTGTAAACTTAGAGCCTATGGGTCTGGTTAGTCCCCAGAATAGGGTTGTGTATAACTCCCTACCTGTTAACTCTAAGGTGTATTATGTGGACAGTGTTCTTGTCAATGGCCAGGATACTCCTGCCAGGAGAGACACTGGGGCCAGCAGAACAGTAATGGATGAAAGCTTCTTTCAACCTGAGGATGTGGCAAGAGCACCCAAAGGTCCCACTAAGATGTGTGGAGGCCCTGTCCAGATGGGCGCATTTGTGCTCTGCTCTCTCTAAGAGTGGGCCCAGCCTTTGGACATTTGCTCACCAGTGACTTTTGCTCTTCTGCCTTGCTAACAGTGTTCCTGAACCTTAGAGTGGTGTACCTTGCCATATTCTGTCTTTTTCCCACCCTTTCTCACAAACTTATTGGAGTGCCATCTAGTTAAGCGCTCACCTCTGTATGAAAATAAGTGGTGTTTTACTGTGACTTATCTGATAAGGAAAAAGAGGTGTATATATTACAATAGTAACTGTGTTTAGAATATTTTACAACAAGAGTGCTGGAGTGTTTCAAACAGTGTGTTTTTAAATAAATAATGATATACTTTGATACCAAAGCTCTGGTCAGTGTTTGCTTGTATTGGTGTGTCTGAGTGCCTATTGTGTATACTTTGCATACTGTCTAACTCTTCTTCAGAGAAGTCTGACAGCTCAGCCACAGCTACCAGGTAATTCTGGGTGGTACAGACTGGTACCAAGTGGGTTTACTGCTAACACCTGTAGTCCTAAATCTTTTGCAGTGTTCCCTAGGGGAACTGCACAGGTTTCTGCCTAACACCTGCCAGTGCATGGAAGCCTACTTTGGTGTCAGCGAGCTCCTGGCCAGTCTGTGGTAGGTAAATGTGGATGTTTGCATGCTTCAGGAGGGCATCAAGCACTTGGGTCAACATGCGGGACAAGAGTGGTTGTGATATGCCATGCAGCTGCCCCACTGTGTGCTGGTAGGTGCATGTGGCCAGGAAGTGGAGCACAGACACCACCTTTAGTAGAGGGGGGATGGCAGTGTGGATTTCTATCAGGCTGACGATATCGTCGTGTATCATGTCCATTATGGTGGTGATGGTGTCCTGGTCCAGCAGGTACAGGGTGTGGATCTGCTCAGGGTTTAGATTGAATGTACTGGGTCTGATGCAAGGGATTGGTGGCTGCCTACGTGGTACAACTGGCTGAACTGGTGGAACTTGCTGGGTCTGTCTCACCCTCCTTCTCCTCCTGCATCTCCTCTGTGCTGCCTGTTGTTGTAGCTGTAGTTGTTGTTGCTGTTGTTGCTGTAGTTGTAGCAGTACAGGCATGTGCTCCAGCCCCATGATTGCACCAGCTAGTGGGATCATTTTGTGTAGGAAGGGGTGTGGTGTGTGGGTGTACTCCTTTTGTACTGGGACAGGCTCCATTCGCTCCACCTGTGGTGATTGTGTGCATTTGTGGCAGTTGCCTGCACTGCAGGTTGCTATTTGCGGGTGGTCCACGATGCCTGCATTGCCGCCGTGGTACAGGCCCTAATAACAGCCTTTGGGATGCGGGGAAGTGAATGCCCACGTAACTTGTGATGTCCTCCTGTTAGCGGCATCCCGGTATTGGTGCCATGAAGCGGCGTGTGTATGCGCGCATCCTGGTAAGAAGGGGCACGGTATGGGCGGTGGCGGTATTGGCGGGTTGTCGGGTCGTAATGGCCAGGACCCGTTAATGATGCCGGTAATGACATTCCGCCTTCGTTTTTACATTACCTCTATACTCGTAATGAGGCCCTGCATTCCAGAGTTGGGTCACCTGTTTGCATTCCATCCGGTAACTTTCCTTTGCTTTCTCCGTCAGTGTTTCTCACCCACCTTGTGTTGTATTAACTATATTCCACAGTTGCCTCACCTCATTGCATTCCTCCTGGTAGCTTTCCTTTTCTTTCTCCCTTTGTGCTTCTCAGCCATCTTGTGTCGTACTGACTGTATTCCACAGTTGGTTCGCCCAATTGTATTCCACCCGGTAGATTTTCTTTGCTTTCTCCCTCAGTGCTTCTCACTCACCTTGGGCCTCATTACGACCCTGGCGGTAAGGGGTTAACGCCAGCGTTAGCTGCGCCGACCCCTTACCGCCAATTACGAGGTCCCTTAGCGCCATGGCGCTTTTAACACCTGCTTTTAGCAGGTGTTAAAATCCATGGCGCTAAGGGACCATGGAGTTAATTACGCCACCGTAATTTACGGTGGCGTAATTAACGCCTTCCCCACTCCCATTATGCCCTATGGGGCAGAAATGGGAATGGGGAAGGGTAAATGGGGATTGGGGACTTACCGCCCCGCCGACCTCGGAATGGGGCGGTAAGTCCGCCAACCACCATGGCGTAAACGTAGTTTACGCCATGGTGGTAAAGTCACGGACCAGGCGGTAACTTACCGCCTGGGTGGTAATGAGGCCCCTTGTGTTTTATTGACTGTATTCCACAGTTGTGTCACCTGACTGCATTCCATCTGGTAGCTTTCCTTTGCTTTCTCTCAGTGCTTCTTGCCCACCTTGTATTGTAGTAACTGTATTGCACAGTTGGGCCGCCTCATTGCATTCCTTCCGGTAGCTTTCCTTTTCTTTCTCCCTCAGTGCTTCTCACCCATCTTGTGTCGTACCGACTATATTCCACAATTGTGTCACCCGATTGGATTCCACCCGTTAGATTTTCTTTGCTTTCTCCCTCAGTGCTTCACACCCATCTTGTGTTGTACTGACTGTATTCCACAGTTCAGTCACCTGATTGCATTCTACCTGGTAGCTTTCCTTTGCTTTCTCCCTCAGCCCTTCTCGCCCATGTTGTGTTGTATTGACTATTCCAAAGTTGGGTCACCACATTGCATTCTACACAGAACATTTCCTTTGCTTCCTGCCTCGGTGCTTCTCACCAATCTTGTGTTGTATTGACTATATTGCACAGTTGGGTCACCTGATTGCATCCCACCCAGTAGCTTTCCTTTGTTGTCTCCCTCAGTACTTCTCACCCATTTTGTGTTTTACTGACTGTATTCCACAGTTGGGTCACCTGATTGCATTCCACCTGGTGGCTTTCCTTAATGTTCTCCTGTGGTGCTTCTTGCCCATCTTGTGTTCTTTTGACTGTATTCCACAGTTGTGTCACTGGATTGCATTCCACCTGGTAGCTTTCCTTTGTTTTCTCCCTCTGTGATTCTCATCCAACTTGTGCTTTATTGACTGTATTCCACAGTTGGGACACCTGATTGCATTCCACCTGGTCGCTTTCCTTTGTTTTCTCCCTCGGGGCTTCTCACCCATCTTGTGTTGTACTGACTGTATTCCACAGCTGGGTTCCCTGATTGCATTCCACCCAGTAGCTTTCCTTTGCTTTCTCCCTCTGTGATTCTCATCCATCTTGTGTTTTATTGACTGTATTCCACAGTTCGGACACCTGATTGCATTCCACCTGGTTGCTTTCCTTTGTTTTCTCCCGTGGTGCGTCTCGCCCATCTTGTGCTTGATTGACTGTATTCCACAGTTGGGACACTTGATTGCAGTCCACCCGGTAGCTTTCCTTTGCTTTCTCCCTCAGTGCTTCTCACCCATCTTGTTCTATTGACTGTATTCCACAGTTGGGTCACCTGATTCCATTCCTCCTGGTAGCTTTCCTTTGCTTTGTCCCTCAGTGCTTCTAGCCCATGGTGTGTTGTATTGACTGTATTCCACAGTTGGGTCAACTGATTGCATTCCACCGGGTAGCTTTCCTTTGCTTTCTCCCTCAGTGCTTCTCACCCATCTTGTGTTCTGTTGACTGTATTCCACAGTTGGGTCAACTGATTGCATTCCACCGGGTAGCTTTCCTTTGCTTTCTCCCTCAGTGCTTCTCACCCATCTTGTGTTTTATTGACTGTATTCCACAGTTGGGACACCTGATTGCATTCCACCTGGTAGCTTTCCTTAATTTTCTCCCGTGGTGCTTCTCACCCATCTCATGTTCTTTTGACTGTATTCCACAGTAGGGCCACCTGATTGCATTACACCTGGTCGCTTTCTTTTGTTTTCTCCCTCGGGGCTTCTCACCCATCTTGTGTTTACTGACTGTATTGCACAGCTGGGTTCCCTGATTGCATTCCACCCAGTAGCTTTCCTTTGCTTTCTCCCTCTGTGATTCTCATCCATCTTGTGTTTTATTGACTGTATTCCACAGTTCGGACACCTGATTGCATTCCACCTGGTAGCTTTCCTTAATTTCTCCTGTGGTGCTTCTTGCCCATCTTGTGTTTTATTGACTTCCACAGTTGGGTCACTGAATTGCATTCCACCCGGTAGATTTCCTTTGTTTTCTCCCTCGGGGCTTCTCACCCATCTTGTGTTCTATTGACTGTATTCCACAGTTGGGTCACTGGATTGCATTCCACCTGGTAGCTTTCCTTTGTTTTCTCCCTCTGTGATTCTCCCCCCTCTTGTGTTCTGTTGACTGTATTCCACAGTTGGGTCACTGGATTGCATTCCACCTGGTAGCTTTACTTTGCCTTCTCCCTCAGTTCTTCTCACCCATCTTGGGTTGTATTGACTGTACTACACAGTTGGGGCACCTGTTTGCATTCCATACGGTAACTTTCCTTTACTTTCTCCGTCAGTGCTTCTCACCCAACTTGTGTTGTATTAACTATATTCCACGGTTGGGTCACTTCATTGCATTCCTCCTGGTAGCTCTCCTTTGTTTTCTCCCATGGTGCATCTCGCCCATCTTGTGCTTTATTGACTGTATTCCACAGTTGGGACACCTGATTGCAGTCCACCCGGTAGCTTTCCTTTGCTTTCTCCCTCAGTGCTTCTCACCCATCTTGTTCTATTGACTGTATTCCACAGTTGGGTCACCTGATTCCATTCCTCCTGGTAGCTTTCCTTTGCTTTCTCCCTCAGTGCTTCTAGCCCATGTTGTGTTGTATTGACTATTCCAAAGTTGGGTCAACTGATTGCATTCCACGGGGTAGCTTTACTTTACCTTCTCCCTCAGTGCTTCCCACCCATCTTGTGTTCTATTGACTGTATTCCACAGTTAGGTCAACTGATTGCATTCCACCGGGTAGCTTTCCTTTGCTTTCTCCCTCAGTGCTTCTCACCCATCTTGTGTTTTATTGACTGTATTCCACAGTTGGGACACCTGATTGCATTCCACCTGGTAGCTTTCCTTAATTTTCTCCCGTGGTGCTTCTCACCCATCTCATGTTCTTTTGACTGTATTCCACAGTAGGGCCACCTGATTGCATTACATCTGGTCGCTTTCTTTTGTTTTCTCCCTTGGGGCTTCTCACCCATCTTGTGTTGTACTGACTGTATTCCACAGCTGGGTTACCTGATTGCATTCCACCTGGTAGCTTTCCTTTTGTTTTCTCCCTCTGTGATTCTCATCCATCTTGTGTTTTATTGACTGTGTCGGGGGAAATTCTGCCGGGGTCGGCCGGGCCGTCCGCAGACCTCCAGGCAGGGAGGCCCCAACTCCTCCCGTATATCCCAAAGGAGATAGAGTATGAGACACACACAAGAAGCAATGTGACTCTGCTGTTTATTAAACACAAACGGCAGGGATGGGTCAAGGATCATACGCGTCTGACCTGACACACACACAATCGTGGGGCTTGCAGGCCCTTTTTACTGTAGTATGACGCGCTACCTGCGTCACTTTAGAAAATTAACAAAAAACCTATCGCCACTCTTAATTGGTTGCTCGAGTGGTAGGGTTAGTATAGCATACGTATAGAGAATAATATGAGTGGCCGAGGGTTAGTCAGGTGATATATCTGGGTTGTCCCTACAATTAGATACATGAGAATTGTTACATGAAGACTCCTAATGATTGGTTGATGTTAATGGCGTCAGTGATAAGAGCCCCATGTTCTGATTGGTGCGCCCGTGAGCTTCCCAGCCTGGGACCATCGTTGTTCCCAGCTCTCGGTGTACCTGCAATTTGCAACAATGTTTCACTATTGGTACATGCAGACAATGTGAAGACTTATTCATGAGCTGGACGGCCGACTACTCCCACCGTTGAAGATGTCCATTGATCCTTTCAAGTGTATCTGCCTGTGTCTTGTAACGAGGGATCCAGACGCCTCCTTCCTCCTGGGTTTGGCATCTCGTCAGGTTCGGCTTGGTCACGTGGGATGGGACCGTGTTTGAGGCAGAATTCTGCACAATTAATATTGTTTTTCCACTGTGTGCCTGGTTTAATTGCAGGTGTGACTTTGATGTTGGTGCGCGGCGTGTGAGGTTGCAACATCGTGCCCTTGATGGTCTGCTTTTGGATTGTGGGTTTGCAACATTACGACCTTGGCTGTCTGCTTTCCCCAGGCTCATTCTGCAGGATCAGCAACCTGACTCTTGTTCTGTTAATCGTCCACGAGAGCTCTTGCTTGCGGCCTACTCAGGCCTAGTATATAGGTGGAACCGTCTGGTGCACAGGCGCTTTAGGTTATAGTCTCATATTGTCTTATGACCAGTATCGTGTCTTTGTTATAATTCTCATTACGGCACCTAAGTGTAGGAGAAGCGTAAGCAAGCTCTTCAGATGTGTTCATGATGCGTCTTGCGTTTCTGCATTTCTGAAAGCCTATATGGAAAATAATAAAGATGCACGTCCGTGAGTATGTCTGTCGCCTACGTCATAGCACTGAGTATATTCTTCATGTAGATTGGTGCGGGAGTGTCCAGTGTGTATGTTGGCACAGGTGTGCTATCCGTTGGCTAGGTCGTCATGGCATCTCTAACGACGTATAGTTTTAGTCCAGTTGATCCATGCCGCAGGCATCGGCATGGGCAGGGCGGCCTGCTGGGCAGGCAGATGGACACATCCGTATGTTCCTGTACCAGGGTATCTGGTCGTCTGGTAGATGGGCAAACACTTCTCGTGGCGGGTGCTTGGGCCGTGAACCTTTAGGCCAGGCGCGAGAGGGGAAAGAGGGGAGTCTGTTTTTCCATTTTCCCACTTCAGTCCCCCCTCTGGTCGACTTGTCGACCAAAAACATATCCTTTTCGTTATCTCCTCTTACTCTCCACACTTTAGTTATTCCTCCTAAATGTCCATAATGGTTAACATGATCTTCAAATGACCAATACATATACTCACAGGCTCCTCCAGGAGTACAGTATACCCATTTCCCTATGTAACTTCTGGGGTTTCTTGGGTTATCGACCTTCACCGATGGTGGTTCCAGATGGTTGGTGATGATCTGGTTGCGCAATTTCTCTCTCTCTTGTATTATTATGCCTGTATGTTGGCCGTCATCTGCTGGCATCAGTGGGTGCATACCGACCATTTCAAGCAACTCGTCAGTGGTGCGTGCCTTCCGGGCTTTCCAAAATCTTATTATGATCAGGGTAGCTCCAGCCAAAATAATACAGCCAACTATAATTTTCAGTCCATCTGACAGCCAAGATGGCATCCATGACCATAATAGCGAAAACCAGCTCTCATCCTTTTTCACACCCTTACTTTCATCCACCATTTTGGAGTGTAACTGGGCCAGTTGTGAAACTGCTTCTGTCAATGTACCGTTGTCAGCATCATTGGCAGGAATGAATGTGCAGCATGATTGTCCTATCTTTGCGCAAACTCCTCCTTCCATGGCAGTGAGGAGGTCCAATACATATCTGTTCTGCAGTGCTACCATCCTTATTGCTCGCAGCACTTCTTTTATTGTGTTGAATCCGTTTACTGTAGAATTGATGGTCATCATGAGTTCCCATCTAGTTATCTGGAGCCATTTTGCATTTGCGTAAGCCTGCAGTCCTGGATGTATTATTGAGGAGAAGAACATTGCTGCTCTGCTGAATAGTCTGTGTTCTGGCGGAATCGAAGTGAGTGCCGTTTCCGACCTTCCCGATAGGTAATTTCCTGTCAGAGGTTCCCCTTGTCTTTTCCGTCTGTTTAGGACAGTATCATTGCCGTTGGTCCTGTTCCCTTGCTCCCCCTGAGGCGGTGCAGATCTCTTATTTCTCTTGTCCCCTTCATCCATTTTGGGAAAGTGTGCCACATTCACATGCTTCTGGGGTACCACTAGCGATGGTACATTGACGTGCACCATCGTGCACACACCATTCCACAGAGGGGGCAGCGTGTGATATGCCTTTTCTCCACAGGCCCAGTAATGGTCCATTATCACTGCTGTTCCTGCTCCCCCCTCAGGTAACTCCATCACGCTTCCACAATTGGTGTTATATCCTACGTCCACCTCCCCTTTATGTTGGTAGCATACTTTAGGCGCAGTCAACGGCAGTATTGTTATCGGGTCTTCATCCGTTTCTATCCATGTGAGCATGGGCACGTATTTGATCCAAGTTGTCCAACATCTGTGATTGAGCGCATCGATAGTTGAAATAGTTTCTTTTGTTACCATGTTGCTGCCAACCACTCCTATCTCCCATTTGTTGTCAAAGTATACTTTCCCCGTTATCGTCACCAGTGGCCTCTCCCAGCATCCTAATTTACCAGGCACTTCAGTGGCGTACCAATCACATGATAAGTACTGCAGTGTTACTTTCTTTGTTTCTCCTTTTGCAGGACCACTTGTTATGTATCTGAATGCTTCAGCATGTAAACTGCTCTTGTGGTAACTCAAATAAGTCTTGAGGAAGTTGTTTTCGTATGGGTATGAGTCTCGTGTTTTCCACGTTATATGCACCACTGTTCCTTGAAATCTTCCTTTCGTTTGGAACAGTGCCAAGTATATTATGCACCGTGCCGTTTTTTTCGTCTATTTCTGTGGCAACAAATGTTCGAGAAGCGCTCATGGCGTATGGTATTAATGAGCAAACGTAACAGCTGTCTTCTGTTGTCTGCTTACCAATGCGGGTCATGTGTTGATACCATATGTTGTTTGAGACGTGTGCTGAATCTTGTATATAATTGTCAATACCTTTATTATCTGAGTATGTGCTGCGTTGTACTCTATTCTGCTTGTGCGCAATTTTGCTAATATCACCTGACGTAACACCTGTTGCAGCTGGGGATGGGGGTGTGTTAGGTTTGGGTACAGCAATAATATTGGTAGCATAGCTGTACTGCCATACAGAGGCAGCTACGAACCCAGTGATTATCAAAATCCCTATTACCTTTAGTACATATGCTAATTTCACCGGCATTTTGCTCTTACCTTGCTGCAGTCCGGCAGCGAATTCTTGCGATGTTAGAGTTGCCCGCCTGAAAATTCTTAATATGCTGGTTAATGTTAGTTGTTAAGCTCTCCCTATCAAATAGTCATTCAGTGCCCAGGCGAAGAGCTGTTCCCACGCTACTCTGAGCGATCTATCTCTTAGGGCAGGTAAGTATGGGTGGAGGTGGGGCATCGAATATTCTATGGCCAAAAGGAACGCTGTGTAGTAAACTCGTACCCTTTTCCTTTTCAGGTACGTTGGCCTTTTTATTTCATATACAAATTGGTGTGACAATTCTTCTGGGTAATTATCGTCTGAGGGTACCATCTACTCCTGGGCAGTGAATTTGTTAGTTATCTACTTCTTAGCAATACAATAATACGCGGTTCCTGCATGTGCGAGAGAAAAGAAAAGAGAGCATTCACGTGTTTACATGTGTATTTGTGTGCGAGGCAATGTCCTTTAGTATAGTTACTACTGTAATGGGTACAGGGGTCAGTGGATGATGGGCAGGGGGTGTTTGGGTTCAACCGGTGGGCGTTGTTTTACTCTTTGAGCGTGTGATCATGGGGTGGGCTGGATGGGGATCACCCCTTTCTTCTTCAGTTATTGTCTCTGGGGAGTCTTGGGAGTGACAGGGTATGGTAATACTTGGGCCGCTGGCTGTGGTAGAACTTCCTTCTTCTGTTGTCGATGTTGTTGCTGTTCTCTCAATGGACCTGTCGGTGGCGCTGGGGCGGGTCTGTTGTCTGTAGATCTTTACGTCGTGTAGGTGGTTCCAGACACGCTTGTCCTGTAACTTTACTGCTCTTGTTGATACCTCCTCTACCAGATGGGGACCAGTAAAGCGTGGGTCATTCCATCTCCTATTGAAGTTGCGAAGTAGTACGTGGTCACCTTTAGCAACCTTACACAGTCCTTCCTTTTCCAGTTCTTTATCCGCGTCTTCTTGTTGGCTTCTATTAGACCCGCCCCGTGTGCGCTCGAGCTGTTGAGACACAAACACTACATTAGTAATCAAAGAAGACACATATTGGTACATTTCATCACCCAGAACACTGGCAGTGCTTTCATGGTCGGTAAATGCTCTTGACGTTGGCGTTAGGGGAAGGCGCATTTGACGTCCGGTAACCACCTCATGGGGAGTGAGGTGGTGGTCGGACCCTGGCCTATTCCTCAGCTCAAATAATGCTAATGGAAGACAATATAACCAACTCTTCTTTGTTGTTTGCTGTATCTTTGCAATTGCCTCCTTTAATAGGCCATTCAGGCGTTCACATACACTGTTGGCCTGTGGGTGGTATGCACATGCAAATTTATGTTTAATGTTCAGCAGCGATGTGATGTGCTGAAACATCTCGTTTGCAAAATGTGGGCCGTTGTCTGACCTTAACACCTCGCACACTCCCCACCTGGGGAAGACCTCCCTCACTAGGAACTTGGCTGCTCTAAATGCATCTGGGTGTGAACAGGGCCCTGCCTCAATCCACCTAGAGAATGGGCATACTACTACAATCATATATCTATTTCCTTGACATATATTGATCATATCAACATAGTCAATGTGGAGATGCCGGAAAGGTCCCTCTGGCCGGGGTATAGTACCTCTTATCACCTTTAGAGTGTGGCCGGCCGTAAACTGTTGACATGTGATACAGTTACTGATAAAATTCGACACATGCGAATTTAACTCGGGGCAGAACCAGTCTTCCATAATTCGTGCTGCAATTACTTCCTTGCCTGTGTGGGCTGGTTGATGTAGTTGGCTCAGGGCAGTGTTCAAAAGTGCCAATGGTATTACAACCTTTCCAGTGCCACCCTGGCGCCATAGTGCGTCAGTTGGGGACATTGTACATCCTATTTTTACCCATATTTCCTTTTCGGCCATTGGTGCAGCCGCTTGTAGCTCCATAATCTGTGTGGCTGGGAGATGGGTGTACCCTTCTCTTAACAACATCTCTTTTGCTATTCCCCTCCCTCTCCCTCTCTGTGACTCTGGGGGGTTCCATATCTCACCAAAGTATGCAGCATACTTCGCATGTGCGTCTGCTGCTGCATTCCCTTTTGAGACGTGATCTTCACCATTGGTGTGTGCGATGCATTTTACTAAAGCTAGTTCCTGGGGGTCATTTATTACTTCAATCAGTTCAGCCAATAAGAGAGCATGTTGCACTGGGGTGCCATCAGCTCTCCTAAACCCTCTTCTTCTCCATTTCGACAACCCTGAGTGGACAGTTGATGTAACATATGCGCTGTCGGAATATATAGTCACTCATTTGTCAAAGCTTTCCTTCAACGCCAAGATCAGTGCGACCAGTTCAGCTGCTTGAGCGGAGTAATGCTGTGGTAATTGTACACATTTCACTGCCACACACACCGGTACCTCCATCATTTTCACCACTGCTGCCCCAGTCCTCCTCACACCATCCCCCTGATCGATGGTTGATGACCCATCAATAAATAACAGCTCACCCCCCTCTAGTGCGTTTTCCTCAACTTTTCTAGTACATGAGTACATTTCAGTTGTTTCAGTACAGTCATGGGCATAGTCTCCCTCCTCAATTACTTCTGCTAGGAACCTTGCAGGGTTGACCGTGCTACATCTAACAATTGATAGTTCAGCTCTGGATAGAATGATCTCATAACCTGATGCCCTTTGCGTGGTTAGGGTGGATTTAGGTTTATTCAATATTGCAAAAAGTGCATGTTCCACAAATAGTGTAGTCGGGCACCCCATGGTTATTGTTGATGCTTTCTCCACCGCAAAAGCGGCTGCGGCGAGACCTTGTTCGCAGGGGAAGTGGCCTAACATTACAGGGTCTAAGTGGCCACTGTAAAATGCTACTGGTTTGTAGCCCATGCTTGTTTTTTGAGCCAACACGGCTTTCATTACTGCTGAGTCGCAATGTGAAAATATAAAAAATCGCCGCTCATAGTCTGGGGATGCCAGCACCGGAGCAGTTGATATCGCATCTTTTAATTCATCAAAAGCTTCTTTCATTTCCCTCGTCCACCCCAATTTGTTCTCCCCTTTATTAGCTTCCCGTAACGCCTCAAGCAGGGGTCCTATATATGAACTGTAATCAAATACCCAAGCTCTACAGTAGTTGCAGAGCCCCAGGAGCTGCTGCAGTTCCCTTACAGTTTGTGGCATTGGAGTGGCCGAAATAGCTTGTGCTCTTTGTGGTGCGATCTTTCTTCCATGTTGGGATATAAGCTGACCAATGTAAAGTACCTGTTCCTGACAGTACTGTATCTTTTCCATGTCTACCTTGTAACCTTTGTCAGCCAATATTGTCAACATCTTTAATGAGTCCTCTCTGCATGTTTTTTCGTTTTTACTGCAAATTATTATGTCATCCATGTACTGCAACACCGTGCTTTCTACTTCAATGTTACCCAAATCCATGTGTATCACTCTGTTGAAAATTGAAGGTGATTCACAATACCCTTGTGGTAATCTGGTGTGCTTCCACTTAGCGTTTCTCTAAGTGAAGCTCGTCAGATCTTGTGAGTCTGGGTGTAATTGTATTGAGAAAAAAGCATTTTTAAGATCGATCACTGTAAATCGTGATGCTTCTGCTGGAATGCCACACAATATTGTGGCCGGGTTTGCAGCTACGGGATATTCCGCTTCTACTATGTTGTTCAAGGGCCTGAGGTCCTGTATAAAGCGCCAAGACCCTCCTTTAGCCTTGCGCACTGGGTACACAGTCGTATTACATGGTGATTCTGAGGGGACCAATATACCATTATTTATAAGGGCCGTTATGGTTTCATATATGCCCTCATCTGCCTCTTTTGATAGTGGGTACTGTTTTACTCTGGGGAGTATTGCACCTTTTTTCAATTTTATTTTTACTCCCCCTATACTTTTTATGCAGCCCACGTCATAGGGGCCAGTAGTCCACAATGATTTGGGTACCTTTGACATATCGTCCTTAAAGAAAGGGACCGGGGTGCATGTGGGTGCCTCAAGTGCCATTGCAATTTTCTGTGCTACTTGTTTGTAGGCCACTCTTAGCCATATTTCCACACTCATCATAAACACCATTTCACCTTCCTCCTTTTCATCTGAAAACAGCTCTTCATCTGACACCTGGGTGAGCCTACATCCTTCTGCTAATGCTATCACTGCCCTCCATGCTCTTCCTTCTTTGTCTTGGGCATGTACAGCAATATAATCAGCTGTTGCAATAATGCTCTCAATATCCATTGAAACCACCTTCCCTTCTGGTTCATTAACAGGTGTTTCTGGTCTGAACAGATAGGCTGCTGGCCTTCTCCATATTTTCCCTTCTATCCCTGGCATCCATGCAATTGTCATGTCGGTTCCATACTGGAACAGTTCACCATCTACTGGCTCCGCCCTAATCGCTGTCTGTCCACAGTATGCCTGCATGATTTGCCGTGCTGTGAGCATGTTAATCCCTGGAGTAGAGCAAATTATGCCGTCCTCAGTAAAGGAGATCGTCATATTCAACCTGTTCATTATATCTCTCCCCAGTATATTTACTGGTGAAGCACTATAATATAAAAGTGGAACTGACAGATCGTAATCTCCAATAGATAAGGGAATGTTATCAGTAAAGGGAACCAACCCTCTAGCCCCAGAGAATCCTTGGGTGTTCATGGTCTCACCTGACATCTTAAATTTACCTTCCCTTATGCAAGACCGGGTCGCCCCGGTGTCAACAAGGAATGATAATTTTTTGTCACCTATCGTTACCTCTATGCGTGGTTCCTCCGCACTATTAGGTGTTACTGAAAGGATGGGACACACCAAGGCCATCTGTGGGCTGTCCTATTGGGGGTACAACGACTGGCCATTCCCGGTATAAGGGTTGTGTCCCAAAACCGTCACCCTACCCAATTGCGTTTGTGGTATTTGTGGTTGTTGTGTGATCGCTACCTGTTGTTGTGGCAATGTTTGGGGCTGTTGTTGTGTTAATTGTTGTTGTTGTTCATTTCCTTGCGGCAACATTTGCTGTTGTGGGATGCCTTGCTGTACTTGTGCGGGCCGTGGTTGTCCCTGATTACTCCATGATGGTGTTCCTGGTCTAACTCTACACGTGCGTGACATGTGTCCCAATAGTCCACAGCTCCAACACACCGGTTGTTCCCTATTCTGCCATAGAAAGCTCCCTGTGTTGTCCTGGTATACTGGATGCCCTGTGGGATAGGAATTTCTAAATCCTCCCACCTGCGGTTGGGTACCATACCCGTACCCTCTCCCCCTCATAAGTCCTCTTCTCCCCCTGTTATAATTGTAATATCCAGCTCCTTGCATTGGGTATCCTCCTCCCATGTTGGGCGTGTATGGTTGGAGTGGCGGCACCTGTTGTGTTGTAATCTGTGAAGGTGGTATTTGTGAGGAATCTTGTGCAGCCACTACTTGTGTGCGGCTTTGGGTCATTGTTGTAGGTGTAATTATTAGTGCCCCTTCCATTGTGTACTTAGTAAGCTTTTTCTGTACTAGTTTAGCCTCTTCCGTTTTCCTGTCCTCTTCCTTTTGTTTCATTTTTCCTTGCCATGTCCTACAATGATGCACTATAGTCAGTTGTATTTCGGGCCATGGTTTTGCTTCCATTCCCACTACTTTCTTTAGTTGTTTCTGAACTCCTTCCGGGAGCCCTTGTACCAGTATATGGTAAAATATTGCTGGTGTTTTATCCCATTGTTCTCTAGTTTCCATGCGCCACTTCTCTTGGATTTCCTGAATATAATCAACAGGATCTTCGTTCTCATGCATTTTGCGGGATGTAATTGCTCCTATATCTGAGGTGTCTGGGTACTGTACCCTCAATGCCTGCCATAGTGCATGTCTGCAGTTTGCGAACGGTGCCCCATCGTGCGATGTATTTGTTATTGTTACCCCATGAAATCCCGCTCTTTTCCATATGTCATCCGCTCTATCCCCTAATATTGATATTAAAAGGCCCTTTACATCTCCTACTGCTAGCTTCTGTCCTGCGGTGTGTTTTTCCATTTCATATATCCATTTACCCACACCTCCACTTAATGATGGGAGCCTACATTTGATATTTTCTTTATCGGTATGCTTCCAAGGAACATACTGTGGTCTAACCCCACCTCTCTCCAACAGTGGCATTAAATTATGTTTCGTTTCACCCTTTGTGTTCCATAATATTGAGTCCTCACACCCTTCCTCCTCTTCTCTTTCTTCCGCATTTTCACTTTCGTTTGTATTTCCCCTGCTCATACCTCTTTCTTCTCCATCTTTTCCCCTTCTTCCATCTTCCTCTGTATTTAATGTGGGCATGTGTACACCTCTTTCCTGCCTGCGACTAGGGAGGTCTCTAAGCCGCCATGTATAGGGTGTCGGTTCGTCTGTGAAGGGAGCTAGTTTTATTTTGCGTATCGAACGTGAGGTGGTTGAACCTGTAGGGTGCGATAGGGGAGGGCGTGATGGGGATGATGGGGATGGGGATGTTGCGTCCTCATTTGCCCGTCTTTCCTCTACTCCTGTCTTCCCCCCTCACTTCTCTCCATCTCATCCTTTCTCCTACTGATCCATGGTGAGTCCATATTGGTCCGGGTGATGTATAGTTTATCTAAGCTTTCCCTTTCACTCTTCCTCCCTTCACTTTCCACTCTCTCTTCCTCACTACAAAAGCTATTTATAAACGGCACCCCCCACTCGGTCTTTTTCCCCCTGATCGTTACTGTTTGTAAATCTATTAGGTCCAGTTCTCCTCTTTCTCTTTTGTCAACCGCTCCCCTTTGTGCTGATGTTGTTGCTACTTCTGTGTCATGATATATATTCCCCCATCTTCCACTCTCTCTTCCCCTATCTTCTCTTTCTCCTTCATACCTTTCCTCCATCTCCTTATTATTTTCTTCCCTCTTCCTTTTCAATCCCTCCATCACTTCACTTCTCATCTGTTCTAATATTCTCTCATCCTCTTTCTCCCTCTCCCATTTCGCCCTTTCTTTTTCTACTATACTCTCCATCACCCTCTCTTCTTCGTATTTCTTAGTTGATTCTGATAGTAACCTCCTCCTCCATATTACCATTTCTTTTTCTTTTTCTTCTTCTTCCCTTTTCTTTTCCCGCAGTACTACTCTTGATACCCTTTCTGCTGCTGCTTTTACCCTGTCAGCTTCTCTCCTTTGCTCCTCAGTTTGTTCCCTTATTTTTTCCACCTCGTTCTTACCTTCTTTCCTTTTCCTCGCTCTCTCTCTCTCTTCCCTCTCAAGCTGCTTGGTCAATTCATTCTGTTCATCCCTTAGTTTTGCTAATCGTTCCTCCAAAATCTCTTCCTTTTGTCTTAACAGCTCTTCCCCCCTCAATTCACTCTCCCTGGTATTATCCACATCTGTTTTCTTCACTACCTCCCTCTCTTCTCCCGTTAATGAACCTCGTAATTTTAATAATATCTGTGCAGCTACCCATTCATCATTTCCTAGCTCCACAGTCTGGTCTTCTCCAGTCCTCCCTTCCCCTGCTGGCATTTTCCTATGAGCTACATATGGTGGAGGGCTGTATGCCGGGTTCGAGCATCCCTCAGCCGCCCTTAACTGTCCTCTTTCTATTTCTCCCAATTCTCTTAAAGGGTATAACCCCCCTCCCTCTGTTTTTACTCCCGCTACTATGGGTATATCATTGCTCGGTTCCTTTTTTATTTCATCTGCTTTATTATTCTTTTCTCCTCCCTCACCTCTGTTCCCCGTGTTCTTTGGGTCCTCATACCCCTGTTTCCCATTCTCTTCTTCCTCCTTAATCTCTGTTTCTTCTGGTATTTCCCCCATAGTGAATATTCCATTTGGTCCTGGTCGGGACCCCTGGAACATCCTCCATAAGTTGAACACCTCCATGTGGTTTGCCAACTTCTTCCCTTTATATGTATTGTGCAGATGATTTAATAGTGAATGTTGGGCATATGGATCGAAGCTACCGTTAGGCGGCCACGGTGTTAGCATTTTGTTATCCGTCCCCTGGGTCCATTCTATGCTATACTTAATCGGTTTCTCCCTATGGGGTGGCAGTGTTGTGCATATGTATTGTAGTGGCGTGGTGAGGGTGTTCCCCCACCCTCCCGATCCTGTTCCGTATGACTTAGTAGCGCTCCACTCGCTAGCCTCCCTTAATCTGGTGTCAGTTTATCCCACTAGTAGTTTACAATATACAGCCTTATATCGTTATCTGGCCCCGTAAGTTTGGGGACTTACGATAGTCTGCTTAAGGGAAATTATAAAAATATAGTATGTTACATTTGTACATTTTCCTCTGCCCTTCTTCCTTTATACAACACCCTTACGGCCCCCTGCGGCCGAGGCGCACGTAGCCCCCTGCGGCTGCGTACCCCTTATTACGTGCTTATACAGTCGTCCTGTTTTCACGTGCTCCTCCCCCTTCTACACTTGCCGTGGCCGGCGTTCTCCGTGCGCAGCCACGTTCCCCGTTTCGCCTTTTCTCGATCAACTCGTTTTACCGTTTATCTCCGTTTCTACTCCCTTACCACCGTTCTCTTCCTCAACACTCTCACAACGAGGATGCCTCGTGTTTGCGATATCCTATGAAAACCCTATTGGTGACGTCACCGATCACGTAGAGCTACTGGTAAGTTCTTCATATACTCTTTAAATCCAAAATACACCTGCAATCTACCCCCGTTAACCCCACAGCTGTCTTCCTGTCAATCCTGGAACAAGGTAATCAAATCAACACTATAATCGGACTGCGCACGCTGGGTCGCCTCGCGTGTGATACGCCTCTCGACAGGAGGGCTTAACCAGCCAATTATCTTCCATATTTAGGCAACTTAACTAGCTACCGCCTACAGGGAAACGTCATCTACCTATCGAGTGTCTTGCTCGAACAATAGGGATCCTCATCTACTCATTGATCAATAAATGCCAAATCGTAGGAAACCACACACACACACACCCTTACACGTAGTCGCGGCCTAGGCCAATCAGTTTCTACGAGCGGCCGCACGTGATGTTTTCGTGCTCCGCCCCCCTCTCTCGCGTTACGTTGCCAACTGCTCTCGCGCTTGTTCAACTATCATTCATTCTATTTCTAACACTAAACTATCAAACCTTCGCCGTTCACCTGTGCAACACCTCCCGCCTCCCGTATTTAATTCTTCCTCCCTCCCTCACAATTTCACATTGTTTGTTGTGCGTGGCATGCTCACCAAATTCTCCTGATGCGGGGCCGCTCGACTGCGTGCACCCCTCCAAGCGGCTCGCCACCTCCCCTCGTCTGGACCACATCTGGACACTCGCCAACCGCGGGCGGGATACTTCTCAACCGGCTCCCGAGGGCCAATATTCGGATTGCGCTGTCCGGTCTTCTCGCAGTTCCGCGACGGTCCTGTAGTCCTCAGAAGGGGGCGACGGCAGAGGGGGCCGCGCCGCCGGGCCTTCTCGCAACTGGAGTGCCTGGAAAAAGTAAAAGTAAAAATGCCGATCTTAAACAGATCTCAGCAGTGCCTCCAGCTTGTCGGGGGAAATTCTGCCGGGGTCGGCCGGGCCGTCCGCAGACCTCCGGGCAGGGAGGCCCCAACTCCTCCCGTATATCCCAAAGGAGATAGAGTATGAGACACACACAAGAAGCAATGTGACTCTGCTGTTTATTAAACACAAACGGCAGGGATGGGTCAAGGATCATACGCGTCTGACCTGACACACACACAATCGTGGGGCTCGCAGGCCCTTTTTACTGTAGTATGACGCGCTACCTGCGTCACTTTAGAAAATTAACAAAAAACCTATCGCCACTCTTAATTGGTTGCTCGAGTGGTAGGGTTAGTATAGCATACGTATAGAGAATAATATGAGTGGCCGAGGGTTAGTCAGGTGATATATCTGGGTTGTCCCTACAATTAGATACATGAGAATTGTTACATGAAGACTCCTAATGATTGGTTGATGTTAATGGCATCAGTGATAAGAGCCCCATGTTCTGATTGGTGCGCCCGTGAGCTTCCCAGCCTGGGACCTTCGTTGTTCCCAGCTCTCGGTGTACCTGCAATTTGCAACAATGTTTCACTATTGGTACATGCAGACAATGTGAAGACTTATTCATGAGCTGGACGGCCGACTACTCCCACCGTTGCAGATGTCCATTGATCCTTTCAAGTGTATCTGCCTGTGTCTTGTAACGAGGGATCCAGACGCCTCCTTCCTCCTGGGTTTGGCATCTCGTCAGGTTCGGCTTGGTCACGTGGGATGGGACCGTGTTTGAGGCAGAATTCTGCATAATTAATATTGTTTTTCCACTGTGTGCCTGGTTTAATTGCAGGTGCGACTTTGATGTTGGTGCGCGGTGTGTGAGGTTGCAACATCATGCCCTTGATGGTCTGCTTTTGGATTGTGGGTTTGCAACATTACGACCTTGGCTGTCTGCTTTCCCCAGGCTCATTCTGCAGGATCAGCAACCTGACTCTTGTTCTGTTAATCGTCCACGAGAGCTCTTGCTTGCGGCCTACTCAGGCCTAGTATATAGGTGGAACCGTCTGGTGCACAGGCGCTTTAGGTTATAGTCTCATATTGTCTTATGACCAGTATCGTGTCTTTGTTATAATTCTCATTACGGCACCTAAGTGTAGGAGAAGCGTAAGCAAGCTCTTTAGATGAGTTCATGATGCGTCTTGCGTTTCTGCATTTCTGAAAGCCTATATGGAAAATAATAAAGATGCACGTCCGTGAGTATGTCTGTCGCCTACGTCATAGCACTGAGTATATTCTTCATGTAGATTGGTGCGGGAGTGTCCAGTGTGTATGTTGGCACAGGTGTGCTATCCGTTGGCTAGGTCGTCATGGCATCTCTAACGACGTATAGTTTTAGTCCAGTTGATCCATGGCGCAGGCATCGGCATGGGCAGGGCGGCCTGCTGGGCAGGCAGATGGACACATCCGTATGTTCCTGTACCAGGGTATCTGGTCGTCTGGTAGATGGGCAAACTCTTCTCGTGGCGGGTGCTTGGGCCGTGAACCTTTAGGCCAGGCGCGAGAGGGGAAAGAGGGGAGTCTGTTTTTCCATTTTCCCACTTCAACTGTATTCCACATTTGGGACATCTGATTGCATTCCACCTGGTAGCTTTCCTTTTCTTTCTCCCTTTGTGCTTCTCAGCCATCTTGTGTCGTACTGACTGTATTCCACAGTTGGTTCGCCCAATTGTATTCCACCCGGTAGATTTTCTTTGCTTTCTCCCTCGGTGCTTCTCACTCACCTTGTGTTTTATTGACTGTATTCCACAGTTGGGTCACCTGATTGCATTCCTCCTGGTAGCTTTTCTTTGCTTTCTCCCTCAGTGCTTCACACCCATCTTGTGTTGTACTGACTGTGTTCCACAGTTCAGTCACCTGATTGCATTCCACCTGGTGGCTTTCCTTAATGTTCTCCTGTGGTGCTTCTTGCCCATCTTGTGTTCATTTGACTGTATTCCACAGTTGGGTCACTGGATTGCATTCCACCTGGTAGCTTTCCTTTGTTTTCTCCCTCTGTGATTCTCATCCAACTTGTGTTTTATTGACTGTATTCCACAGTTGGGGCACCTGATTGCATTCCACCTGGTAGCTTTCCTTAATTTCTCCTGTGGTGCTTCTTGCCCATCTTGTGTTTTATTGACTGCATTCCACAGTTGGGTCACTGGATTGCATTCCAGCCGGTAGCTTTCCTTTGTTTTATCCCTCGGTGCTTTTCACCCATCTTGTATTGTACTGACTGTATTCCACAGCTGGGTTCCCTGATTGCATTCCACCCAGTAGCTTTCCTTTGCTTTCTCCCTCTGTGATTCTCATCCATCTTGTGTTTTATTGACTGTATTCCACAGTTGGGACACCTGATTGCATTCCTCCTGGTAGCTTTCCTTAATTTCTCCTGTGGTGCTTCTTGCCCATCTTGTGTTTTATTGACTGCATTCCACAGTTGGGTCACTGGATTGCATTCCAGCTGGCAGATTTCCTTTGTTTTCTCCCTCTGGGCTTCTCACCCATCTTGTGTTCTATTGACTGTATTCCACAGTTGGGTCACTTCATTGCATTCCTCCTGGTAGCTTTCCTTTGTTTTCTCCCATGGTGCGTCTCGCCCATCTTGTGCTTTATTGACTGTATTCCACAGTTGGGACACCTGATTGCAGTCCACCCAGTAGCTTTCCTTTGCTTTCTCCCTCAGTGTTTCTCACCCATCTTGTTCTATTGACTGTATTCCACAGTTGGGTCACCTGATTCCATTCCTCCTGGTAGCTTTCCTTTGCTTTCTCCCTCAGTGCTTCTAGCCCATGTTGTGTTGTATTGACTATTCCAAAGTTGGGTCAACTGATTGCATTCCACCGGGTAGCTTTACTTTACCTTCTCCCTCAGTGCTTCCCACCCATCTTGTGTTCTTTTGACTGTATTCCACAGTTCGGTCAACTAATTGCATTCCACCGGATAGCTTTCCTTTGCTTTCTCCCTCAGTGCTTCTCACCCATCTTGTGTTTTATTGACTGTATTCCACAGTTGGGACACCTGATTGCATTCCACCTGGTAGCTTTCCTTAATTTTCTCCCGTGGTGCTTCTCACCCATCTCATGTTCTTTTGACTGTATTCCACAATAGGGCCACCTGATTGCATTACACCTGGTCGCTTTCTTCTGTTTTCTCCCGCGGGGCTTCTCACCCATCTTGTGTTGTACTGACTGTATTCTACAGCTGTGTTACCTGATTGCATTCCACCCAGTATCTTATCCCTCTGTGATTCGCATCCATCTTGTGTTTTATTGACTGTATTCCACATTTGGGACATCTGATTGCATTCCACCTGGTAGCTTTCCTTTGTTTTCTCCCTCAGTGCTTCTAGCCCATCTTGTGTTGTACTGACTGTATTCCACAGTTGGGTCACCTGATTGCATTCCAACTGATAGCTTTCCTTTGTTTTCTCCCTCAGTGCTTCTCGCCCCCCCGTCTTATGCTGTACTGACTGTATTCCACAGTTGGGACACCTGATTGCATTCCACCCGGTAACATTCCTTAATTTTTTCCCTCAGTGCTTCAAGCCCATCTTGTGTTCTATTGACTGTATTCCACAGTTGGGTCACCTCATTGCATTCCTCCTGGTAGCTTTCCTTTGTTTTCTCCCACGGTGCTTCTCATCCATCTTGTGTTCTATTGACTGTATTGCACAGTTGGGACACCTGATTGCATTCCTCCTGGTAGTTTTCCTTTTCTTTCTCCCTTTGTGCTTCTCAGCCATCTTGTGTCGTACTGACTGTATTCCACAGTTGGTTCGCCCAATTGTATTCCACCCGGTAGATTTTCTTTGCTTTCTCCCTCGGTGCTTCTCACTCACCTTGTGTTTTATTGACTGTATTCCACAGTTGGGTCACCTGATTGCATTCCTCCTGGTAGCTTTTCTTTGCTTTCTTCCTCAGTGCTTCACACCCATCTTGTGTTGTACTGACTGTATTCCACAGTTCAGTCACCTGATTGCATTCCACCTGGTGGCTTTCCTTAATGTTCTCCTGTGGTGCTTCTTGCCCATCTTGTGTTCTTTTGACTGTATTCCACAGTTGGGTCACTGGATTGCATTCCACCTGGTAGCTTTCCTTTGTTTTCTCCCTCTGTGATTCTCATCCAACTTGTGTTTTATTGACTGTATTCCACAGTTGGGGCACCTGATTGCATTCCACCTGGTGGCTTTCCTTAATTTCTCCTGTGGTGCTTCTTGCCCATCTTGTGTTTTATTGACTGCATTCCACAGTTGGGTCACTGGATTGCATTCCAGCCGGTAGCTTTCCTTTGTTTTCTCCCTCGGGGCTTTTCACCCATCTTGTGTTGTACTGACTGTATTCCACAGCTGGGTTCAATGATTGCATTCCACCCAGTAGCTTTCCTTTGTTTTCTCCCTCTCTGATTCTCCCCCCTCTTGTGTTCTGTTGACTGGATTCCACAGTTGGGGCACCTGATTGCATTCCACCTGGTAGCTTTCCTTAATTTCTCCTGTGGTGCTTCTTGCCCATCTTGTGTTCTATTGACTGTATTACACATTTGGGTCACTGGATTGCATTCCACCTGGTAGCTTTACTTTGCCTTCTCCCTCAGTGCTTCCCACCCATCTTGGGTTGTATTGACTGTACTGCACAGTTGGGGCACCTGTTTGCATTCCATACGAAAACTTTCCTTTACTTTCTCTGTCAGTGCTTCTCGCCCACCCTGTGTTGTATTAACTATATTCCACAGTTGGGTCACCTCATTGCATTCCTCCTGGTAGCTTTCCTTTGTTTTCTCCCATGGTGCTTCTCATCCATCTTGTGTTCTATTGACACTATTCCACAGTGTGGTCACCTGATTGCATTCCACCTGGTTGCTTTCCTTTGTTTTCTCCTGTGGTGCGTCTCGCCCATCTTGTTCTATTGACTGTATTCCACAGTTGGGTCACCTGATTCCATTCCTCCTGGTAGCTTTCCTTTGCTTTCTCCCTCAGTACTTCTAGCCCATGTTGTGTTGTATTGACTGTATTCCAAAGTTGGGTCAACTGATTGCATTCCACCTGGTAGCTTTCCTTAATTTTCTCCCGTGGTGCTTCTCACCCATCTCATGTTCTTCCGACTGTATTCCACAGTAGGGCCACCTGATTGCATTACACCTGGTTGCTTTCTTTTGTTTTCTCCTTCGGGGCTTCTCACCCATCTTGTGTTGTACTGACTGTATTCCACAGCTGGGTTACCTGATGCATTCCACCCAGTATCTTTCCTTTGCTTTCTCCCTCTGTGATTCTCATCCATCTTGTGTTTTATTGACTGTATTCCACATTTGGGACTTCTGATTGCATTGCACCTGGTAGCCCTCCTTTGTTTTCTCTCTTAGTGCTTCTCGCCCATCTTGTGTTCTTTTAACTGTATTCCACAGTTGGGTCACCTGATTGCATTCCACCCGGTAGCTTTCCTTTATTTTCTCCCTCAGTGCTTCTCGCCCACCTTGTGTTCTATTGAGTGTATTCCATAGTTGGGTCACCTGATTGCATTCCACCTGGTAGCTTCCCTTTGTTTTCTCCCTCAGTGCTTCTCACCCATCTTGTGTTCTCTTTATTGTATTCCACAGTTGGGTCACCCGATTGCATTCCACCCGATAGCTTTCCTTTATTTTCTCCCTCAGTGCTTCTAATCCATCTTGTGTTTTATTGACTGCATTCCACATTGGGTTACCTGACTGCATTCCGCCTGGTAGCTTTCCTTTGCTTTCTCTCAGTGTTTCTCGCCTACCTTGTATTGTAGTAACTATATTCCACAGTGGGGCCACCTCATTGCATTCCTTCCTGTAGCTTTCATTTTCTTTCTCCCTCAGTGCTTCTCACCCATCTTGTGTCGTACCGACTATATTCCACAATTGTGTCACACGATTGGATTCCACCCGGTAGATTTTCTTTGCTTTCTCCCTCAGTGCTTCTCACCCATCCTGTGTTTTATTTACTGTATTCCACAGTTGGGTCACCTAGTTGCATTCCTCCTGGTAGCTTTTCTTTGCTTTCTCCCTCAGTGCTTCACACCCATCTTGTGTTGTACTGACTGTATTCCACAGTTCAGTCACCTGATTGCATTCCACCTGGTAGCTTTCCTTTGCTTTCTCCCTCAGTGCTTCACACCCATGTTGTGTTGTATTGACTATTCCAAAGTTGGGTCACCACATTGCATTCTACACAGTAGCTTTCCTTTGCTTCCTGCCTCATTGCTTTTCACCCATATTGTGTTGTATTGACTGTATTCCACAGTTGGATCACCTGATTGCATTCCACCCAGAAGCTTTCCTTTGTTTTCTCTCTTGGTGCTTCTCACCCATATTTTGTTTTTTTATCTGTATGCCACAGTTGGGTCACCTGATTGCATTCCACCTGGTAGCTTCCCTTTGTTTTCTCCCTCAATGCTTCTCACCCATCTTGTGTTCTTTTAACTGTATTCCACAGTTGGGTCACCTGATTGCATTACACCTGGTAGCTTTCCTTTGTTTTCTCCCTCAGTACTTCTCACCCATCTTGTATTGTATTGACTGTATTCCACAATTGGGTTACCTGATTGCATTCCACCTGGTAGCTTTCCTTAATTTTCTCCTGTGGTGCTTCTTGCCCATCTTGTGTTCTTTTGACTGTATTCCACAGTTGGGACACCTGATTGCATTCCACCTGGTAGCCTTCCTTTGTTTTCTCCCTCTCTGATTCTCCCCCCTCTTGTGTTCTGTTGACTGGATTCCACAGTTGGGGCACCTGATTGCATTCCACCTGGTAGCTTTCCTTAATTTCTCCTGTGGTGCTTCTTGCCCATCTTGTGTTCTATTGACTGTATTACACATTTGGGTCACTGGATTGCATTCCACCTGGTAGCTTTACTTTGCCTTCTCCCTCAGTGCTTCCCACCCATCTTGGGTTGTATTGACTGTACTGCACAGTTGGGGCACCTGTTTGCATTCCATACGAAAACTTTCCTTTACTTTCTCTGTCAGTGCTTCTCGCCCACCCTGTGTTGTATTAACTATATTCCACAGTTGGGTCACCTCATTGCATTCCTCCTGGTAGCTTTCCTTTGTTTTCTCCCATGGTGCTTCTCATCCATCTTGTGTTCTATTGACACTATTCCACAGTGTGGTCACCTGATTGCATTCCACCTGGTTGCTTTCCTTTGTTTTCTCCTGTGGTGCGTCTCGCCCATCTTGTTCTATTGACTGTATTCCACAGTTGGGTCACCTGATTCCATTCCTCCTGGTAGCTTTCCTTTGCTTTCTCCCTCAGTACTTCTAGCCCATGTTGTGTTGTATTGACTGTATTCCAAAGTTGGGTCAACTGATTGCATTCCACCTGGTAGCTTTCCTTAATTTTCTCCCGTGGTGCTTCTCACCCATCTCATGTTCTTCTGACTGTATTCCACAGTAGGGCCACCTGATTGCATTACACCTGGTTGCTTTCTTTTGTTTTCTCCTTCAGGGCTTCTCACCCATCTTGTGTTGTACTGACTGTATTCCACAGCTGGGTTACCTGATGCATTCCACCCAGTATCTTTCCTTTGCTTTCTCCCTCTGTGATTCTCATCCATCTTGTGTTTTATTGACTGTATTCCACATTTGGGACTTCTGATTGCATTGCACCTGGTAGCCCTCCTTTGTTTTCTCTCTTAGTGCTTCTCGCCCATCTTGTGTTCTTTTAACTGTATTCCACAGTTGGGTCACCTGATTGCATTCCACCCGGTAGCTTTCCTTTATTTTCTCCCTCAGTGCTTCTCGCCCACCTTGTGTTCTATTGAGTGTATTCCATAGTTGGGTCACCTGATTGCATTCCACCTGGTAGCTTCCCTTTGTTTTCTCCCTCAGTGCTTCTCACCCATCTTGTGTTCTCTTTACTGTATTCCACAGTTGGGTCACCCGATTGCATTCCACCCGATAGCTTTCCTTTATTTTCTCCCTCAGTGCTTCTAATCCATCTTGTGTTTTATTGACTGCATTCCACATTGGGTTACCTGACTGCATTCCGCCTGGTAGCTTTCCTTTGCTTTCTCTCAGTGTTTCTCGCCTACCTTGTATTGTAGTAACTATATTCCACAGTGGGGCCACCTCATTGCATTCCTTCCTGTAGCTTTCATTTTCTTTCTCCCTCAGTGCTTCTCACCCATCTTGTGTCGTACCGACTATATTCCACAATTGTGTCACACGATTGGATTCCACCCGGTAGATTTTCTTTGCTTTCTCCCTCAGTGCTTCTCACCCATCCTGTGTTTTATTTACTGTATTCCACAGTTGGGTCACCTAGTTGCATTCCTCCTGGTAGCTTTTCTTTGCTTTCTCCCTCAGTGCTTCACACCCATCTTGTGTTGTACTGACTGTATTCCACAGTTCAGTCACCTGATTGCATTCCACCTGGTAGCTTTCCTTTGCTTTCTCCCTCAGTGCTTCACACCCATGTTGTGTTGTATTGACTATTCCAAAGTTGGGTCACCCCATTGCATTCTACACAGTAGCTTTCCTTTGCTTCCTGCCTCATTGCTTTTCACCCATATTGTGTTGTATTGACTGTATTCCACAGTTGGATCACCTGATTGCATTCCACCCAGAAGCTTTCCTTTGTTTTCTCTCTTGGTGCTTCTCACCCATATTTTGTTTTTTTATCTGTATGCCACAGTTGGGTCACCTGATTGCATTCCACCTGGTAGCTTCCCTTTGTTTTCTCCCTCAATGCTTCTCACCCATCTTGTGTTCTTTTAACTGTATTCCACAGTTGGGTCACCTGATTGCATTACACCTGGTAGCTTTCCTTTGTTTTCTCCCTCAGTACTTCTCACCCATCTTGTATTGTATAGACTGTATTCCACAATTGGGTTACCTGATTGCATTCCACCTGGTAGCTTTCCTTAATTTTCTCCTGTGGTGCTTCTTGCCCATCTTGTGTTCTTTTGACTGTATTCCACAGTTGGGACACCTGATTGCATTCCACCTGGTAGCCTTCCTTTGTTTTCTCTTTTAGTGCTTCCCACCCATAGTGTGTTCTTTTAACTGTATTCCACAGTTGGGACACCTGATTGCATTCCACCTGGTAGCTTTCCTTTGTTTTCTCCCTCAGTGCTTCTAGCCCATCTTCTGCTGTACTGACTGTATTCCACAGTCGGGTCAACTGATTTCATTCCACCTGGTAGCTTTACTTCGCCTTCTCCCTCAGTGCTTCCCACCCATCTTGTGTTCTATTGACTGCATTCCACAGTTTGGACACCTGATTGCATTCCACCCAGTAACTTTCCTTTATTTTTTCCCTCAGTGCTTCTAGTCCATCTTGTGTTCTATTGACTGTATTCCACAGTTGGGTCACCTGATTGCATTCCACCCGGTAGCTTTCCTTTATTTTCTCCCTCAGTGCTTCTCACCCACCTTGTGTTCTATTGACTTTATTCCACAGTTGGGAGACCTGATTGCATTCCACCTGGTAGCTTCCCTTTGCTTTCTCCCTCATTGCTTCTCACCCATATTGTGTTCTCTTTACTGTATTCCACAGTTGGGTCACCTGATTGCATTCCACCCTATAGCTTTCTTTGTTTTCTCCCTCAGTGCTTCTCATCCATCTTGTGTTTTATTGACTGCATTTCACAGTTGTGTCACCTGACTGCATTCCATCTGCTAGCTTTCCTTTGCTTTCTCTCAGTGCTTCTTGCCCATCTTGTATTGTAGTAACTGTATTGCACAGTTGGGCCGCCTCATTGCATTCCTTCCGGTAGCTTTCCTTTTCTTTCTCCCTCAGTGCTTCTCACCCATCTTGTGTCGTACCGACTATATTCCACAATTGTGTCACCCGATTGGATTCCACCCGGTAGATTTTCTTTGCTTTCTCCGTCAGTGCTTCACACCCATCTTGTGTTGTACTGACTGTATTCCACAGTTCAGTCACCTGATTGCATTCCACCCAGTAGCTTTCCTTTGCTTTCTCCCTCTGTGATTCTCATCCATCTTGTGTTTTATGGACTGTATTCCACAGTTTGGGACACCTGATTGCATTCCACCCAGTAGCTTTCCTTTGTTTTCTTCCTCAGTGCTTCTCACCCATCTTTTGTTGAATTGGCTGTATTCCACAGTTGGGTCATCTGATTGCATTCCACGCGGTAGCTTTCTTTTGTTTTTCCCTCAGTGCTTCTCACCCATCTTGTGTGCTATTGACTGCATTCCACAGGTGAGTGGCTTGAATCCAGGCCACCTGGTATCTTTCCTTTAAAGCTTCAGTGGCTTGCGTAAGGAAGTGCCGCTGGACCACTCTGTGTACGGTATCGTGGGTTGACTCCCAAAGTTCAATCACAAAGTTCAATTACTTCTTTGGTACCAATTATACTCATGTTGCTCATCGCCAAGAGCTGGAGGTAAATCGGACCCCCACTGAGACCTATGGAACTTCATGGAATGGGGAATTACTGGTATTCCTGCAACCTGTAATATCCCAGGAAATACCGCGATATCAGGTGGCAGGAATGCTAATTCTGTTTTGGTGGCATCCTGCCGGATTTTCCACGAGACACCACTAAAACCGTAATGACACCCATTGTCTTTGATCACTGATATTCAGTACTTTGCAGAATGTTCTCATTCCCATCCCTGCTTCATGGACATAAACCTTTATAATCAAATCCTACCTGTTCCTTCTTTCTCAGAGGTGAGGAATGAAACCCATTCACTGTGCTACACAGGGTCAGAAATGTCAGATTGAATGACAGCATCTCATGTTCCAGGCGGATCCTTAAAGTGCTAGAGTTGTGCCATGGGTTCAGATCGTTATACATGTGGGAAGGGTGTAGTGGAGTCTTTCCTGTTTGTCCAGTTTGTTTCAGGCCGGCGGCTCTAATTTTTGTATGCCCATCTGCCCTCTGTCCAAACAGGACCATACACTAGCCAGAAATTCTGTGGTTCCCAAGTGTTAAACTTGTCTCTGCAGGCGATGTCATGTTTTAATTTAAAGATCCCTACATACCAAGCATGTGAAGAGAGAGAGATACTTTCGCACGTACAAGCTGTATGTAATATAATGCCACAGTAAGAGAAGAAGCATTACTCAGAACTCGATTACCTGAGACAAACGCTAATCAGCAAGGAATGCCCTGAGAAGAGGCAAAGCATGCTCAGAAAAGAGGCACTTGTCAGAAGTGCATGCCCTGAGAAGAGTCAGGAATCAGCAAGGAATGCCCTCAGAAGAGGCAAAGCATGTTCAGAAAAGAGGCACTTGTCTGAAGTGCATGTCCTGAGAAGAGTCAGGAATCAGCCAGGAATGCCCTGAGAAGAGGCAAAGCATGCTCAGAAAAGAGGCACTTGTCAGAAGTGCATGCCCTGAGAAGAGTCAGGAATCAGCAAGGAATGCCCTCAGAAGAGGCAAAGCATGTTCAGAAAAGAGGCACTTGTCTGAAGTGCATGTCCTGAGAAGAGAAAGGAATCAGCAAGGAATGCCCTGAGAAGAGGCAAAGCATGCTCAGAAAAGAGGCACTTATCTGAAGTGCATGTCCTGAGTACAGACATGAATCAGCAAGGAATGCCCTGAGAAGAGTCAAAGCATGCTCAGAAAAGAGGCACTTATCTGAAGTGCATGTCCTGAGTACAGACATGAATCAGCAAGGAATGGCCTGAGAAGAGGCAAAGCATGCTCAGAAAAGAGGCACTTGTCTGAAGTGCATGCCCTGAGAAGAGTCAGGAATCAGCCAGGAATGCCCTGAGAAGAGGCAAAGCATGCTCAGAAAAGAGGCACTTGTCTGAAGTGCATGCCCTGAGAAGAGTCAGGAATCAGCCAGGAATGCCCTGAGAAGAGGCAAAGCATGCTCAGAAAAGAGGCACTTGTCAGAAGTGCATGCCCTGAGAAGAGTCAGGAATCAGCAAGGAATGCCCTCAGAAGAGGCAAAGCATGCTCAGAAAAGAGGCACTTGTCTGAAGTGCATGTCCTGAGAAGAGAAAGGAATCAGCAAGGAATGCCCTGAGAAGAGGCAAAGCATGCTCAGAAAAGAGGCACTTATCTGAAGTGCATGTCCTGAGTACAGACATGAATCAGCAAGGAATGCCCTGAGAAGAGTCAAAGCATGCTCAGAAAAGAGGCACTTATCTGAAGTGCATGTCCTGAGTACAGACATGAATCAGCAAGGAATGGCCTGAGAAGAGGCAAAGCATGCTCAGAAAAGAGGCACTTATCTGAAGTGCATCCCCTGAGAAGAGTCAGGAATCAGCAAGGAATGCCCTGAGAAGAGGCAAAGCATGCTCAGAAAAGAGGCACTTATCTGAAGTGCATGCCCTGAGAAGAGTCAGGAATCAGCAAGGAATGCCCTGAGAAGAGGCAAAGCATGCTCAGAAAAGAGGCACTTGTCTGAAGTGCATGCCCTGAGAAGAGTCAGGAATCAGCAAGGAATGCCCTGAGAAGAGGCAAAGCATGCTCAGAAAAGAGGCACTTGTCTGAGGTGCATGCCCTGAGAAGAGTCAGGAATCAGCCAGGAATGCCCTGAGAAGAGGCAAAGCATGCTCAGAAAAGAGGCACTTGTCTGAAGTGCATGCCCTGAGAATAGACCGGGATCAGCAAGGTATTCCCTGAGAAGAGGCAAAGCATGCTCAGAAAAGAGGCACTTGTCTGAAGTGCATGCCCTGAGAAGAGTCAGGAATCAGCAAGGAATGCCCCGAGAAGAGGCAAAGCATGCTCAGAAAAGAGGCACTTGTCTGAAGTGCATGCCCTGAGAAGAGTCAGGAATCAGCAAGGAATGCCCCGAGAAAAGGCAAAGCATGCTCAGAAAAGAAGCACTTGTCTGAAATGCATGCCCTGAGAAGAGTCAGGAATCAGCAAGGAATGCCCTGAGAAGAGGCAAAGCATGCTCAGAAAAGAGGCACTTGTCTGAAGTGCATGCCCTGAGAAGAGACCGGGATCAGCAAGGTATTCCCTGAGAAGAGGCAAAGCATGCTCAGAAAAGAGGCACTTGTCTGAGGTGCATGCCCTGAGAAGAGTCAGGAATCAGCCAGGAATGCCCTGAGAAGAGGCAAAGCATGCTCAGAAAAGAGGCACTTGTCTGAAGTGCATGCCCTGAGAAGAGTCAGGAATCATCAAGGAATGCCCTGAGAAGAGGCAAAGCATGCTCAGAAAAGAGGCACTTGTCTGAAGTGCATGCCCTGAGAAGAGTCAGGAATCAGCAAGGAATGCCCTGAGAAGAGGCAAAGCATGCTCAGAAAAGAGGCACTTATCTGAAGTGCATGCCCTGAGAAGAGACAGGAACCAGCAAGGTATTCCCTGAGAAGGGGCAAAGCATGCTCAGAAAAGAGGCACTTATCTGAAGTGCATGCCCTGAGAAGAGACAGGAACCAGCAAGGTATTCCCTGAGAAGGGGCAAAGCATGCTCAGAAAAGAGGCACTTATCTGAAGTGCATGCCCTGAGAAGAGACCGGGATCAGCAAGGTATTCCCTGAGAAGAGGCAAAGCATGCTCAGAAAAGAGGCACTTGTCTGAAGTGCATGCCCTGAGAAGAGTCAGGAATCAGCAAGGAATGCCCTGAGAAGAGGCAAAGCATGCTCAGAAAAGAGGCACTTATCTGAAGTGCATGCCCTGAGAAGAGACAGGAACCAGCAAGGAATGCCCTGGGAAGAGGCAAAGCATGCTCAGAAAAGAGGCACTTATCTGAAGTGCATGCCCTGAGAAGAGTCAGGAGACGTGAAAACCTGAGTAAAACAGAGGCCCTCATTACAACTCTGGCGGTAGCCGTGCCGTTCAAAATGGCAGGGCTGCCGCCAGAGTTGCATTTTTTCCGGCACCCGTGAATGGGCAAGAACCGGGTCATGCGAGTTAGGCGGACCCGGTAATTGCCCATTTGCGGGTGCCAGAATCAAGGGCCTCCCCATCTCCATTCAGACCGATAGGGCTGAATGGGGATGGGGACGTCGGATGCACCGGCACATTCAGAGTTGTGCCAGTGCATCTGATGTGCTCTGCTCGCGGGTGCCGTTACACCCGTCAGGAAAAACCTGGCGGTTGAAACGGTTCCCGTGAGCGGAGCCCGTAGTATGACGTTCGGGGAAGTACAGTACCGGCATGCTTACCGGTACCGTACTTCCCAGACTGCCATGCTCGTAATGAATGCCAGAATCTGTAACCAGTGCAACATGGAACACATTGAAGACAAAACCCACTTTCTCCATCAACTCCACTGCACCAGGTATGAATACATCAGTCGTCTATGAAGATATGACCACATCACGCCAGCCCTCATCGACTTTCACTGGCTCCCAATGCATGCACAAATCACCTTCAAGTCTTGCTGCATCATCTATTAGGCAGTCGCTCTGAAGTCTCCCAGCTACCTTACGGAGAAAGTCAGCACCTATGGCGGACAGTTAACCACCAAAAGCCAGGACATGCTCAGACTTGAAATCTGCCGCTGATTAAAGGAAAGGACTAGAAAACAAGCCTTCTCTGCCTACGCCCCAAGACTATGGAACCTCCTCCCCGTCAGCATCATACTCGCCCTACATTCCTACCATTCAGAAAAGAATTCAAGACCCACCTCTTCAAGGAATCTCTCCGCCTCAACATGTAGGCCATCACATCGCCATTCGTGCAACCTGACTCGCTAGATGCCGCCCGCCCCTCTCCTCCAGCTGTACCCCTCCTCTGTGCCCCTGTATCCTACAGCCTGCTGTATATCTGTTCTATTGTTGTAATTATGCCCAAAATGCTAAACAGAACTTAGCCAGACTTGTGTAAATATTATTACCCAAATATGAGAAAGAAATGGTTCTTTTTTCTTTGTAATGCTTCTTTTTCTTTTTAGTCTGTTTTAAGGGGTCTAGTGGTCCCAGGCCCTGGTGGGGGAGGGTTCTGCTGGGCAGGCCCACTGCCTGATGCGCAGCGCTGGCACCGCACTGAACAACGCACAGGAGGCAGGAGTCATGGTGGCATAAGACTGCAGAGCGGGAAGCCGCTCTGCCCTTTATTAAGCGTGACACGTGGTGTGTCCCACGTGTGAAGCACACGTGACTATGCCCAAGCCCAGGAGGGGCTTAAATCACAACATCCCATGCCAGGGGTATACAATGAAACGACAAACACTGAAAACATGTCATAACACGCGCTCTCTATGGGTCATTTACACAACACTATTTTAAGTAAGTACATTGTGCCTCATTACAAGTTTGCCGGTCCGGTAACTACGGTACCGGTAAGCTTGCCGGTACCGTAGTTACCGGACCGGCAAACTACGAGTTCTGCTTGCGGGTGCCTTTTTGCCCACCAAGTCGGACCTGGAGGGCATTCCGGCACCCGGAAGCAGAGCATATCGGATGCACCGGCACCATTCTGAATGGTGCTGGTGCATCCGGCCTCCCCATTCCCATTGAGCCCTATCGAGCCCTATCGGGCTCAATGGGACTGGGGAGCATTTTTTACTGGCGCCCAGGAATGGGCAAATACCGGGTCCAGCGGGGCCGTAATGACCCAGTAATTACCCATTCTTGGGTGCCATTAAAATTCGCAAGTTCGGTGGCAGCCTGCCGGGTTTTACCAGCAAGGCTACTGCCAAACTTGTAATGAGGCCCATTGTCATGTATGCAATTCTATCACTGACATAGGCCCATATACATGTTATGGTCAGGCCGTTGACCAAAGGGTAGCACACATGAGAGGGACTTTAATGCACAAGGATAATAGATACATTGGTAGTGAGACCATTTGGGGCGCTGAGGGTCAGCAGCGCATATGGGCAAACTTTATTAGACCACTTTGAGCGTGCCGCCCCAATGCAGGAACACAGCTCCCCAAAAGTACATCATAGGGCACTGGGCTACATACACTTGGGCGATAAACCCAACCCGGGGAGAGGATCCCCTCCATCCCCATGCAGGCAAAGCTGCACCCGGCATCCCCAGGAGCCACATCTGCTGTGTGGATGCTGGTGGTGAGTGCCTGTAGCTGGGCAGGCTGCCAGATGTCATCCCTTGTTCCTGGTCTACCAGTCAGGGTGAGGTCATTCCTGATCCTCCGCAGTACTAGTGCGGACCCCGACCGCGTGAGCACTTATCTCTGGGGAAGCCACAGCCAGGTGCAGGGGCTTGCCTGGCAGGTTTCCGGGACCACTGGTGGCCATGGTTGGGGCAACACCATTTCTTGTTTCCCCCCAGGCAGGAGCTGTATTTTACCTTTGCGGGGGCCTGTCCTTGAGGCCACTGCAGCAGCGGTCCAGAGACTCCCTCACGCGGGAGGTTTTAAAATTGATATGATTAGGCGGCTGAGGCCGCATAGTCTCTCCCCAACCGCGGGAGCACTCCCAAGCCGGAGACACAGGAGTTCTTAAACCCACGGCGGCAGTGGAAACCTGCTGCACTTTTTATGGACAGGAAGCCTCTTCCACTAATGTGGCTTTCGCCCCGCTCAGCCACACAAGCACCCTCCCAAAGTGATGCCACAGGCAGTATCCAGGGCTGTCCTCTCGGCCAGCCTATTTCTTCGCCTGTTGCGGCGGCGGCCGCTTCCATTTACTCTTCTCCTGGTGGGATATATTGCAGCCAATGTGGCGGAAGCCGCGCCTCTTTCTTTCAGCCCCAATGTGGGGCTTACTGTAAATGGCATGCAAGAGTTGGGAAACTGGGGGAAACCTGCAGGCAGCGTGTCTAGGCGGTGCCATGCAGATCTCATAAATGCAAGTAGTTCATCAATGCAGCGATTTCACCTGTGGAGCCCATTGATGCTGGGGTTGTTCCTTGGTGGTGGGCTGATGGTGGTCCTCATGGGCGTCATGCCAGGGAGGCCCACGGATCTATGTTGTCCCGGGGAGGCCAGCGGCTACTTGTTGCATGTTGGGGGCTGTGGGAAGGCCGCACCCATTGTGTTGGTCACCATCTTGGCCCCGAGTGCCATGCACATCACGGCTTCACCAACACGGTTGGCACGCTTTTGCCACATTGGTCGCGTGGCAGGGACAGGCTGTGTCCCTTCTTGTGGCCACCATCTTGGCCTTTAGTACCAGGCACGCCATGGCTACCAACACCGTTGGCATGCTTTTCCACACTGTTCGCGTGGCAGGGACAGGCTGTGCCCCTTCCTTCTTGGGATCGGCGTGGTCCTGCATCACATCCTCGTCGCCAGTTGTTAAGGGGACCAGTTGTCCCGGACCCTGTCGGTGGAGGGCTCTGTTGGGCAGGCCCACTGCCTGATGCGCAGCGCTGGCACCGTGTTTAAGAATGCACACGAGGCAGGAGCCATGGTGGCATAAGACTGCCGAGCGACGATGAGAGAACTTTTTCTTGCTGACAGCTTTGATCTGTCAGTGGGGGATGTTGGATACCGAGGCTGTGCCTCATCACTCCAATTTCTCTGGTTGAGAGTGTAGTCGCAGTTTGAAATGGTGCTTGATCTGTGCTCTTATGGCACTGTGACAGGCCGCGGGTAGCCATACATGCCAACCCTCCCGATTTAGGCGGGAGTCTCCCGATTTTTCAGTGGAAAATATAGCCACACCAGAGTGTCTGTGCAGAACACCCAGGCAGCAGATGTTCCTGGTGCTACCCCAACATAACCTGTTCATGCCAGAAAATAAAAATGGCTAAACATTGAAATAAATAAATAAAGTCCTTTTTCACGTTCTCTCACCTAAAATAATTATTTCCACAATGCATTCCTATGGGAACATTTTTGTCTCCCTATTTCTCTGATGGAATCTCCCACCCAGGTCCCTTGGAATGTTGGCATATGGGTAGCGGTCAAAAAAGATTTGCAGTAATCATAGCACATTTCTGGAACCGAGCATGCCACATGTGCACCACACATGACTGTGCCAGAGCCTAGGAAGGGCTTAAGTCATCCGGGGGATTAATTCACAGAAGCATTTTCTTATGGCGCAATCCCATAGGAAAACGTTCTGTGAATTAGACACGTGGGCCCTTATTTGCAGAGCGTTTTTCAATGGGGTTTTGGCATTATGAAATAGGGTGGTCAACTGTGCCGCTTTTCGCGGGATCGTCCCGCAATTAGGGACTCTGTCCCGCCGTTTGCAGAGTGGCTGTGCGGGATGCATCCATCACAGCCCCTCTGCAAACTGAAGTGGGCATTTACACAGCAGGGCACTGCCACCTGCTGCTTTCTTTCTCCAGGTGACTCTGCAGCCCTGGCTCCTTTAGAGCCTGCAGGTCGAGCTGTAACCTCTGACCCCTGGCTTCATTCAAATGCTAATGCTTTGTTCCTGGGTCCTGATGGTCATGTTTGCAGTTAAAAAACGTGACCACCACCTCCCAAGGACAAACCATTTGCATTTCAATGAAGCCAGGGGTCAGAGGTTACAGCTCGACCCACAGGCTCTAAAGGAGCCATTAAAAATGCAAATTAAAGAGGGGCGGGCCAGACGTGAATGACGTTGTGACGCCATCACCGCCTTGTGGGCACGTGTCCCGCAAAATACTATCAAAGAGTTGGCCACCCTATTATGAAACGCTTCTGTGAATCAGGCCCATATTGTATTAGCGCCTCTTCTCTTCGCGTGCCCTTCCTGGGCACTTTGCCTGGTCTACCCTGGGCTGGATCATCATTGCGCATGCTCCGACTATCCACCCGTCTGAATTGCGCATGCTTTTACTGGATCCCAGAATGCGCATGCTCCTTCTGGATCCCATGATGCGCATGCTCCGATAAATGGCACTTGATATTGCGCATGCTCTGTATAGGATCTCCTTTTTAGCGAATGCGTTCATGACGGTAACATTACTGCGCATGCTCTCTAGGACTCTAGCTCACGTGATCTTTACAGGACCTGGGTATCGGTACTGCGCATGCTCTTTAGAGTAAGTAGTTTCTGCGCATGCTTAGATGGTCTGTATCTCTGAAGTGAGTATGTGCACTTTCCAGCCTCCGCGTTCTGCGCATGCTCCAACGCCTCTTCTGGGTCAGGGGAATAAAGCCTTATTGCATTAGTGCCTCTTCTCTTGGCACGCTCTTCCTGCGCACGTTTATGAGTCTAGCCTGAGGGTGAATCATCACCACGCATGCTCTTTCCGGTATCTGATTTTTACGCGGGTTCTCATGCGCCTTACCTTTGTACTGCGCATGCTCTTTCCAGGACGGCCGTTCTGCGCATGCCCTGATGTTAAGTGTCTTCGCACTGCGCATGTCTGTTACTCGGATGTGATCTCAGCATTTGCTGCCGGAGACACCTGTTAGGGGTCTAAACCCCTCTAGAGTTACTGAGCGGTGGGGGTGTCTGTTTCTGCCTCACTCAGATCTCAAAAGCTGAACCCTGAGATGGGAAACGCTGCTCCCCCACAGAGGCCGTGCAAGTGTTGCCATTGGATTTGAGAAGCGGGGAGCTGAGTGCTGGGTATTGGTTGCTTGTAAGTCCCTCCTTGTTAAAGGACATTTGTACTGCACACTATCACCACCGGAGTGGTCCTCTGGCAGCTCTGGCGGCTCTGAAAGAGGGAGGGAGGGGTGGGTTGGTGGGTGGAGGCTGGAAAAGTGCAAGAGTGCAGTGATGTGCGGTTGGCGGCCACAGCCCGGTGGTTCCGTCGGCTGGGCCTGGGGTGTATGCGGCCGGTAGTCGTCGGGTGCTGATGTGCGAGTCTATGTATGTTTTTTGTTTTGTTGTTGCAGTGTAGTGAAGTTCGTGCAGTTTGTTGTGCAGGAGGTTTGTGGTTGTGTTTGGTTTGGAGTTTGAGAGGTATATGCAGAGAAGGAAATTGTTAGTGGTATTGGTTAGTTGGTACCTCTATCCTGGATTGATCGGTTGGGCTCGTGTAATCTTACACGACGGGGTGCTTGCACATCCTGTGCCTCAGGAGGTACGTGCCCGTTTTTGCATTCGAGGCCGTTTGAGCATTTAGCTGTCCCCACCGTCCGCTCCCTTCATAACTTTGCATGCTCCTCACCCCCACCCACATGAATAGCGCACCTGCTAGTGTCCATATTTCCGATTGTGTGGTGATTGATGGTATCTCGTCCGTTCCACAACCCTGTGGTATCTAGTTGTGGCTGTACGGGCGGTGGGGGATGGCAAGGGTTGGCTGGAGTTGTTGCCTCCGTCTCCCTGGGTCTCTCAGGTGGACCCCTGTGTCCAGCGTCAGCCCTACTGGTGCTCAGAGTACTTCTGTCGGTTCTAGGGCTTGTCAATGTCCTTTCCTGTTGAATTATTTGTCTTATTGTTGTTTCAGTTTTAGTCTCTGGTGTTGAAGAGCCAGGTTTTTAGTAATTTTCTGAATTTAAGGTGATCTTTGGTGTTCCTTATTACTTTCGGGATGTTGTTCCAGGTTTTTGCGGCTAAGTGGTAGAAAGCGGTGCCTCTGAGTTTCTTCTTCATGTAAGGTTTTTGTTCCAGTCGGATTTCGTTGGTTGACCTGAGCGGTCTCGTTGGCTTGTAGATTGTTATTTTCTTTTGTAGGAATTCTGCTCCTTGTCCGCAGATTGCCCCGTGCCTTATGCACATTGTTTTGAAGATGATACAGTGTTTTACTGGGAGCCAGTGTAGTGTTTTTAGGGCCGGGGTGATGTGGTCTCTTCTGGATAGTTTGAGGAGTAGTCTGGCTGCTGTGTTTTGGATCCGCTGTAGCTCCTTCAGTAGGTATTCCGGTATACCGAGGTAGAGGCTGTTTGCATAGTCGATACTTGACATGAAGAGGCCGACGATAGTGAGTGTTTTGTGTGTGAAGGAGAGGAAAGGTAGTATTTTTCTTGCCGTGTGGAGGAGGAAGAAGCATTTCTTGACTGTTGCGTTTATTTGCGGTTCTAAGGTTAGGGTGTTGTCCATCAGGACTCCCAGTTTTTTACTACTTGTGATGGTGCAGATCCCATTTCCGTTGGCCACGGGATGGCGGTTTCCTTCTCTTGGTCTTTGGATATGATTATGATTCTGTTTTTCCTGGGTTGATTTTCAGGTTGTTGGCATTCATCCAGTTGAAGACTTCTTTTAGACAGTCGGTTAAGTTTGAATGATCGGCTTGGGTGTCTTGGATCTTGTAGATGATTTGAGTGTCGTCTGTGTAGTTGTAGCATTTGATGTTGTGTTTCTTAAAGATTCTGATTACTGGGGTTTGGTAGATGTTGAAGTACAGTGGTGATAGTGAGGATCCTTGTGGTACTCCACAGTCGTTGTGTGGAATCCTGTGAAAAAGTGTCTGGAGGTTATTTGGAGGCATGCCTATAAGAGTGGGAGTTGGGAGAGGAAAGGGGGGACTTTTGGGATCCATGCGGACATGCAGGTGAAACGATTGGGGGTGGAGGGATTGTGTATGGTGGAAGATGTGGATAGGGTTGTACAGCCGGTTTGGATGCGTCATGATCCAATTGTCTGTTTGGATTTAGCCAAGGTGGTGGTCAAGAAGGGCGGTGATAGAGGGGCGATTAAAAGATTGGCGGTGCAGTATGTGGGGGGGAAGGTTGGCGCTCAGGTATATACTTATGGTTCCAGGGATCTGGAGAGGAACAGGGTTGGTATGGCTTGCTATTTTCAGACTGATGAGGAGTTTTGGGTGATTAGGTTGTCGGATGATGTATCCGTCTTTACAGCGGAGTTGATGGCTGTTAATATGGAGTTGTGCTTCAGGTTATGGGTAAAGAGTTGGCTAAGGTGGTGGTGTTTGTCGATTCGATGAGTGCGTTGTTGGCTATCAAGGAGGGGAATTGTGATAGGAGGGATATAATTGTGCTCATTAGACAGCGATTAGAGGAGTGTTTTGCAGGGGGTACCGTGGTGCAGTTGGCTTGGGTTTCCAGTCATTGTGGGGCCTTGGGTAATGAGTTGGTAGATTGGGCTGCATATTCGGCCACGTTGAGGGGGGGAGGTGGATGTGGATGTCCCATTGAGTGTGTCCGAGGTACAGGTGATGGTGCATGGCAAAATTAAGGATATGTGGCAGGATCAGTTGGATATGAGTTCAAAAGGGCGGCAGTTCTATGCAGTGTACAGGACGGTGCGGGCGTTTGAGGGGGAGTAGAGTTGGCACAAAGGGAGGAAACTATTTTGAATTATTTTAGGATTGGTCATGCAGGGTTGGCAGGATGGAAGTTTTTGATGGGTAGAGTTACATTGGCGGCGTGTGAGGCTTGTGGGTGCCCGGAGACGGTGTCTCATTATATGTTGGACTGTGTGAGGTTTCATGTGCAGCGGGAATCGCTCAGAGTCAGAATGAGTGGCATTGGGGTGGTTGTACAGGGGTTATCTGATCTGTTCAGTTAAAGAGGGGTGGTGGATGATCAGTGTAGGTTCCTGGTTCAGTTTGTGTGGGTGACAGGGAAGTGGGATGAGATCTAGTGGAGATGGTTGACTGATTGGTGCTTATTTTGGCGAACATCATCTAAATAGATGGGAATCGCCGGCTCTGGGTTTCTGGGGTCACCCTAACAAGAAGAAGAAGGGGAAACGCTGCACAAGCGATGAAGCAATCATTCTGCTATCATTCCCTGGAGGTGAGCTGCAGGTGCCAGACAGCACTGAGCTGCAGTGAGAGGAGAGTCTTTTCAGGATAAATTGTGTCTGGGTTCTGCCTTTCCCTCCCAAACCTCCCATTCAGCCTTTCTCCTGGGAGTGTGATAGGGGGGGCTGTGAATGGGGGGCTGTGATGGCGGGGGCAGGGGGTAGGTGGGCTGTGATGGTGGGAGTAGGGGGTAGGGGGAGATGCATAGCTCTTTCTCTGTACATTTCCATTATACATTGTATTCGTCATGCAAATGCTTGCATTATTTAATTTAATTATTCTTATTGTAGATCAATTAATCACATGATAATGTTTGCCTTCTCCAGACCTGACTTCATTGGTGTGTCGTGGTGTTCATCAGAAAGTACAGAACACAGACTACAAAAGGTAAATAACTGCAGTGATATATGTTTGCCTCTCTGCACACGTTGTTCTTTGTGTCTGAGGTGGATTGTCTCCTAGCCTGGGTACTCGTGCCCCCCCACCGTCCCCTCTTCTCTTCCCGTTCTCTACAGTCACCCCCATCGTGCCCTGGGGGAGGTCTAGGAACCAAAAGTGGCCCTGAACAATGTTTTCAAAGGGGCCCCGTGTTGCACTGAGCAGGAAGTATGGCTTAGGGTAAAAGTGTGGATTTTAAAGCACCTTTATGCATTAACCGTGATTAAAAAGTCATGTTTTAAATATGTTCAACCAATTTGAGGGGCCCCGTGTAAACACATTTGTCTTTCCACCCAATCAAAAGTAAAGTAGCGCTCCAAGATTCTCTGCCCCCCCTCCTTCCCCTGCGCCCCATCACAAACCATAGCTTGATATGCTAGCCCCAAGAATCCCTATTACACCTGCCCCCTTCTCCCCATCAAAAATCATAGTAAAATGCCGGTCGCAGGATTTTCCGCCCCCCCCCTCCGCTCCCTTCTCCCCATAAACACGGATAGCTTTATATGCTGGCCCCAAGAAACTCTGTTCGCCCGTCCACTTCACATCACAACCCATTGGTTGATATGCTGGCCCAAAGAAACTCTGCCCCCCCGGCCCCCTTGCACCGCTGTCACAAGCCATAGCTTGATATTATATGAAATCCAAAAGCATCTCCCTGGAAGTCCCCTAATCCCCCCTCCCCCATCATGCATTCTGGACACAGAATAAAGAACAAAATGACTTTTCAAGTGCAACATCAGCATTCCACAATTAGGGTATTTGTGTTCTAGCATAGGCACAGGACCCGGTCTAATAATAGCAGGCACGAGGCTGGTGTACGGGCTGTAGTATAGATGCAGAACACAGAGCAGGTACTTCTACCCCAGCATAGGTGCAGGACCCTGTCTAATAATCGCAGGCACAAGGCTGGTGTACGGGCTGTAGTATAGATGCAGGTACATCTACCCCAGCATAGGCACAGGACCCGGTCTAATGATAGCAGGCACAAGGCTGGTGTACGGGCTATAGTATAGATGCAGAACACAGAGCAGGTACTTCTACCCCAGCATAGGCGTAGGACCCTGTGTACGGGCTGTAGTATAGCTGTAGGGTACAGAGCAGGCACATCTGCCCCAGCATAGGCACAGGCCACGTTGACCCTGTGTACGGGCTGTAGTATAGCTGTAGGGTACAGAACAGGCACATCTGCCCCAGCATAGGCACAGGCCACGTTCTAATAACAGAAGGAACGTGCCTGGTGTACGGGCTGTAGCATAGTTGTAGGACACAGAGCAGGCATGTCCAAGCATATGCACAGGGCCCGATTTAATAGCAGGTATGAGGCTGGTGTACGGGCTGTAGTAAAGATGTAGTATAGATGTAAGATGCAGAGTGGGGTATATACCCCTGCATTGGCACAGGACCCGGTCTAATAACAGAAGGTACGAGACAGGTTTACAGACTGTAGTATCTATGTAGGACACAGAGCAGGCACAGGGTTCAGTCTAATAATGGCAGGTACAAGACTGGTATACAATGTGACCGGGAGGCCAGCCACAAAGAACCACGCTGACTCCGATATATAGTTCAAGGGTGTTTATTAAATATTAAAATTCCTTGTAGATGAGATAGAACTATCTCTTGTGTCTGGGCCTGGCAGGGCGTGGGATATTTGACACAGTATGTAGGGGGTTCTTATTGCAAAATAAGAGAGGTAGAATGGCCTTAAGTACCCTCCAAAGACAGTATGAAGTAGGAGGGATTATGGTACCACAATTTCATAATTTTAATTGTATTTTCTGTCGGGCCAACTGCAGTTTGTAACAGGCTGACAAACCCACATTTGACACTTCGCTGCTCCAACCGGCTGTTCAACATCTTTATTTGAAGGAGATTCTGTGGATCACGCCACCCCAAGTTGGACACCAACCATATTTAGTGAAATGGGGTATGCAGCTTTGGCATAGAGTTTTGAAGATGCTACAGGTCAGTGACCCCTTTTCCTCGCAGGTTCCTCTGGTTGCTGTTGTGTGTGAGAAACCTGAAGGTGTCTCAGCCGCTAGTCCCCGGGGTGCTATCATCCAGGTGGCCAGGCCATGGCTATCGCTTTTGGATCCAGTTCCTGGGGGCGGACCAGTGCGGGAAGATCACCTGGATGAGTGGTCCCCGGGGAGTGGAGGTGGGACACCGGAGGGTGAGACACGGTATCCCTTCCCAATAACACCTTTTCCCCATCCTACCAGGTAGGATACCTTGGAATTCAACCCCTCCCCTCTTTTCTGACACAAACACTTTCTCACAGACAGTTTACCGTGAACAACAACAGACTAATTCCAGAGCTGCGTAGCTAACATGTCCCAACACTATGGACAGGCAATCTCAGGCAATTACAGATTATTACACACACTTGACTTCCATCACACTGTCCCAGATGGATAAAATGCAGAGCACAAAAGCACACTCTGAGCGAGGCAAACCACACGAGGATACAGCAGTTCCAAGGTGGCAGTTTAATACAATGAGAAAGACAGCGAGACCAGAGAGAGTCGCAAGGAGGGAAGAACCTGCGACTTCTAAAGACTGTTACTTTCGTGAGCCTTGGAAAGTAAGAAACCGAAGACCAGGGACTAAGGCTGATCAAACCTGCACAATGTGTCGAAGGTACCCGGGGCTCTCCCGTGTCGATAACCAAGACAGGAAGGAGCAATTGCCGCTGTGATACTGTCCTTGACTCCTACAACAAAGCGGCATCAGAAAAGACAGCACAGCCGGTGAGTCGGAGAGACTAATGCCAAACCAGCTTGTGTTTTGAACCAAGGTTGCAAGCAGCAATATTGTACAAAGACAACAGTGTGTGAGGCGTTGGCGATGAGCGACGCGGGTATAATTGGAACCAAAGAAGTAATTGAACTTTGGGAGGCAACCCAAGATATCATATGCAGAGTAGTCTGGCGCCACGTGGGTGCTCAATCGAAGGTCTATGTTAGGCAGAATTATATGCAGTACCCTTTGGGAACACTACACACAATTAAGACTACAAGTGACAGTACAATTTCACATTTGGTACAAGCCTGTACTACACAGTTATAGTGGTAGCAGTAGCGGAGCAGCCAGACTTATCTCAAGAGTAAGTGAGCAGTACAAATAGTTACACAAAGGACAGCAATTACTATGGTTCAGGCAAACACTGACTCAAAGTTTCTAAGTAAAATAATATATATTTATTTACTCAACAGTCAAGCCGGTCAAGTGGCACAGCGAGTAGAGCGCTCGCTTTGACATCAGTGCAGAGCCTGCTAACGCAAGTTCGAATCCCGGCAGCGCCAAACTCAGCGTTTCATCCTTCCGAGGTCGATAAATGAGCACCACACACCGTGGGTAATAATAAGCAGCGCTCAGATACCTGAGGGTTCGTAGCGCTATATAAATGCTGAATTATTATTATTATTATAACAGTTGTATAACATTTCACTATTATAAGCAAGTTAAAAATCGCAATCATAAATACACCACACCACTTCCCTTAAATTCCAGACAATTGAAATGAAGTGGGAGCAAAATGGCACTCCAGCAATTTAAAAGGGAGGGAAAGACAAAGTTATTAGAAATTAGGCAAAACCAACAGGTAAGTAATCGGGGCAATTGAACAAGAGAGACTACAAGGTTAAAATCAGATAGAAAAGGCTTAGGGCCCAAGTCAATGGTTCAAAAGCCTTTTGCTCAAGATAGTATGGTTCAATGTAGTTCACAGTAAAGTTCGTGGCACAGATTCCGGACGAGGTTAGTTGGTAGAAAAGTTGGTTCAAAGAGAAGAGAAGGACAAGCCCTCGGATTGGAGAAAGATTTCAAACACTTTTACCGCGGTTGAACGAAGCGGACAACCAGATTTGCACAGTACCTTAAAACGGAGAGGGAGCTGTAGCTGAGGCGGACATTCCTGGTGGTTCCTGCAGGCTCACGGTTCCTGAAACGACTGTTGGACTGACACGAAGTAGGAAGACTGGAGGGTCCTGCGCCACCCAGGGAAGAAACCAGCAGCAGAGCAAAACAACGAATAAAAGTTGCGCTCCTTAAAACACAAGCAGGGTCGGTCATTCCTGGCTATCCGGCCCACTGTAGCTCTGTACAGTGAATTCGACCAGAGGAGCAGTCTTGGCTTGTAGTTTGGGTGAACTGGTTGGTCCCACCAGCTCAAGGGAGGAAGTTTCATTGAGGATCTTCTCTGTCATCGGATTTGGAGATTCAGACCTGCAGCAGGGCTTCACCGGGCGGTTCAGTCATTTTAGGGGTCCTCTTCTTCCAGTTCCTCATTGGTTCTTTCGTTCCAGTGGCGACTCTGCTCTTCCAGTCCCAGAGACCTGTTTTTTATGCAGTGTTCCCCCATTCATACAGCCTGGCTGTCAATCCCCCTTAGCAAATCATACAAGAGTGCGACTTGGGTTTCCAAGGGAACCCACGGCAGGGGTCCGAAGATCCCTCCCTCACATCCTGCCTACCTAGACTATCAGGCGCCTTAAGGAGGGCTTCTGTGCAGAATCCCGCAAAAAGACAGCGAACAAAGGAATCATCCTTGGTTTGGCATGCAGAGAAAAACACGAGAAAGACTTTAACAAAAAGAAATGGTGAATAAACCCAGCCGGAACCAAAATAAAATGTATTTGGTCAAGCAGGTTTATGTTCAAGGCTAATATAATAGCCTAAAATAATACCACGTTTATATAATATAATTGCGGTAGAAAAGTTTGGGTAGATACCACTGCAACCAGCCAAGTCTTAAAGTTAAGGGAGCAAAACAAGGCTCCAAGAGGCACAGACAAAAAGGGATAAGAATTAACCCTTTCCAGTACTCCATGTAAGATGGGGTGTACTGGTTCTGCAGTTTAAAGTGACTATATAAAGTTAATGGCAACTTTACCTGTTTCTGGGGGACAGTAGCCAGCCCCAGAAAAATGGAGTCAGTGGGAAGTGTTAAAGACAACCCCGTGTCACTGCACTGAAGGTGCTGTGTAACACACACAAAAAGTGGTGCTCTGGAGTAGGTGAGGCTCAGTGCCCAAGATCACACAAAAAGTGAAAAGACACACAGCAAAACACATGTAAGAGTGGGAAAAAGGCTCACACTCTTACCAGGTGAAAAAAAGAAACCCTAGAAATCCAGCAAAGCTGCTGAGCCATTTATTGAGAATTCACCCTAACAGTCTATGTTAGGTATCGAAGTAATGCTGAGTGTGAGGAAAAGGAATGCTGATATCGAAGTGGTCATGCAACGGGTCTTGCTAAATCCTGTGCACATTCGAAAGTCGATGATAGTTTAAAGTACATCGCAATTGGTCCAAGCCCGGCTGAGGGAGACTAATTGACTAAAAGAAAGGGATCTGAGCCCGGCTGAAGGGTATCAGGGGTGAACCATGAGTCACCCGAGAGGATTATCTGAACATAGTTTGAAAGGGATCTAAACCCAGAAGAGGGGGATCAAATGTTGAACTTTTTGTTTTGAAAAAGGATCTGAGCCCGGCTGCGGGGGATCCGGGATGAACACCCAAATTGAGTGCCGGAAAAGGAAAATAACTTTTTCTTGTTGTTTTTGTATACCAGGCCCTCTGAGTCAAGAGACATGCAAGATGTAAAGAGGCTTGGACTCAGAAGGTCTTGAAGTGTTGAAATGAAACTGTATCCTTGTGCCGCAGAAGCCAGAGTGTGTGCTTTGCTCGAGTGAACCCCCTTGCCCATGCTGAAAATGTGGGGAAGGGAGGCCAACGGCCGAACATCCCGATTTATCATTTTTGTGAACACTTCTTTCTTTTTCATGAACATCACCCCACCTCATTTTGTAAATGAGTGGTAAGGATTGGCATATTTTCTTTTAGTCTAGGCCCTTTTCATTTGACAAGAGTCCACTAGGACTGCATTATTATTATTTGATGGTTATAGTTTGCTCCCATCTGTAGATTTAGGTTTAGATAGGTGTTTATCTCACCTTTGAACTGTGGTGTAACGCTCACCTGATTCTCGCAGAGGCGCCGGTCTTGACTGGGCGACTACCGTATCTTCAAAGGTGATGTGCAGCACCCGGTTGGCTCTTTGGGCTGGACCTCTGTGCACTGTATGCCTGACGTGTAGAGTAAGATGTCTGCAGATAGAAAATAGGGGGGTTAATGAACTGGGGTTATTGGGGTGTCCCTATCTCTTTCCTCTTCTCCTCTCCTGTAGACCCCCAAAGGTTAACGCTCTCACCTTAGGTAAGTGAATGTCGAGCTCTCCATCTGCCTCGGGGCAGGGTGCTGTAACCAGTTTCCTCACTGGATAGGTAGCGCAGGCCTCTTGACTTCAGAGGACTGCTGTCCGTCGTTTACTGCACGAACGGTAAGTTCGAGTAACTCAAATGTCTTTAAAGTCTTTAATAATGATGTCTCTTGTTTTGCAGGGTTCCGGCGATGGCGGATGACGGGCTGAAGTGAGTTGAAGATGGAGCCCGTGTGAGGAATAGAAGCGCCTGGAAGCACGTAAGTAAGCGCTTGTTGCCAGCTTCACGATGCGCTCTAACTGTCTTTTTATTTTGCAGGTACAAGTTCGGAGCGGCTGCAGGGTGCCGGAATACCCACTGGGTTAGATGTGGAAAGGAGTATTGGCACGTGAGTATTAAAGTTCCCCAATGTCTTTAAACGCACCTTGTTTTGTCTTTCAGATGCGGGATGCAGCGCCGACGGCCTCCGGAGCGTGCGAAGAGTTGGTAAGCTTTTGTCTTTCAGATGCCGGAATGCACTGTGAAGACCTCCGGAGCGCACGAAGAGTAGGTAAGCCTTTGCCTTTCAGATGCCGGAATGCTAACCTGTTCTTTCTTGTCTTTATAGGTGTTGCTGAAGACTGGATTCAGGATGGTAAGCCTTTTCCTTTCAGATGCCGGAATGCTAACCTGTTCTTTCTTGCCTTTATAGGTGTTGCAGAAGACTGGATTCAGGATGGTAAGCCTTTTCCCTTAGGCCCAGGACCGGATGCAGAAGACACGATGAGCGTTCTGCTGCAGAGGGTGCAGAATAACGCAAAGCAAGATTCATCCACCGGGTGTGGTTTAAATAGCCTCCTGTAGTGCTTAGGTGTCTCCTTCCACAGCCACGCCTAGGTAAGAAAAGAGTTCCTGGTAAGAAAAGAGTTCCTGCCTTCCAGAAGAGTTCCAGTGTTCTGAATCTAGGGAGTGGCTCCAGCCCCACCCAACAGGAAAAGTAGTTCCAAACAGAAGAGGATCAGAGGCTCAACTGGCAGGCAAGTAAGCAGCATGGTCTGCTGCAGGTAAGTCCACCCAAGCATTATGAGCCCGGCGCTTCCAGCGCTGGGACTGGGCATATTTATGAGCCTGGTGCCACTGGCGCCAGGACTGGGTCCAAAAGGTCCCAATTGGGACTGGTTGGCACTCGGAACCTGGGTTATGGATCTGCTTCCAAGGGAGTTGGGAAAACCCTGACCTTTTGGAAGCAGAGATCATGACATGTGGTCACTTGTGTCTGTTTAACTGTTGAAACCATGCCTCCCCTACATGTGTAAAACAGCAGATGAGATTAGGGATTCGTACACATGGGAATCCTGTGGAATTGTAACAATTAGCCATTTGCTTCAGGATTACTCATTCATAGATTTCCAGGAGCTCAGAGACCATACTGGTATACAGATTGGTCACTATGTATTGTACCACGCCATTGTACACACTATTACACAAAGATGGCCATCACTCCACGAGCCTATTTACACTAATGTAGCGGTGGAATTTATGTAAGACATATCTGAGGGAGGCAATGTGGTGTCTAGGATTTACGATCTACTCCTTTCTGGTCTCCTCTGATCTAAAAATAAGACAGAACTGGGAAACGGATTTGTGGACCCCCTTCACAGATGCAGAATGGTTTAGGGTACTGCGACATCATGAACAAGTGTCCAGAAATGCCAAACTGAAACGTATTCAATTATTCATAAGACACAGAGCATACTTGACACCCCTAAGAATGTCTAGTTTCAGTGACGCAAGCACAGTGTTGCCCCAGACTTTGTGAGGAGCGTGTTGGAATTCTGCACATGGATACTAGGACGAAATAGCAAGCAGAATGCTTAGAGGAGGTGCAACATTTAACATCTTGTCCCCAGTGACTTGCCTGCACCCACAGAACATGCGCTATATAAATAAAATGAAAGACCTAGCCTATGTGTTGGCCAAGCGCAGAATCGCAATGACTTGGAAATCCCTGGGAGGCCCTGCAGTGAAGAGCTGGTGGGAGGACTTTCAAAAAAGGTCATTGGCTGAAACTGACTGAACATAGTGATGAAATCATGTCTTGGAGAGAGCTAACACAAACCTTGCTCGCACCCACAAGTATGGATCCTGAGTCAACGGAAGTCCTGGAATAGGTGCCAATGGAAAATCTCAATTGGATGTAACACTTTGTAGGTTATCAATAGGCAAGTCATTTGGATTGGACTTTAAAAGGCAATGTTGGGTTGTTAAACGGGAGGGAAGGGTAAGGCGGGTTTAAGGAGCTGGAATGTTAAATGTCTCTGTATTGTTGTTATGTTTTAGTCTTTTGGGGACACAAAATAATGTCCTTCTCCTTTGTTGCTCTATGTTTGAAAACAATAAGCATTCAAAAAATAAAATAGAAAATATACGCATCTTCCTAAGGGCAATGTTTTTCTCACATAATAGGCGTAACCTCAAGCTTTGATGCACTGGGGAGGTGGCAATGTGAAAACCAGCCTGATGTTGGCTTAAAATATCCTGTTCCTCCATCCAGGTTTTCAGGTGGCCTAGGATGGCCGTTGCAAATATTTTGCCTCCAACGATAACGAGATGGTACGATAGTTACTGGGTGTGTCCCTGCAGCCCATTTTAAAACTGGGCACTACTTCTGCTTGGGTCCATGCTTGGGGTACAACACTATGCCTCAATATTGCATTAACAAATTTGGAGAAATAGGGAATCCAGATTTTTCGCACTGAATTAGGAAGGCCAACTGGGGCCTTATCCGGGCCTGGTACCTTGCCCAGTTTTTTGCTACAAAGAGCAACTCTAACCTCCTCTTCTGTCAATACATGGGGAGTATACTGTGAGAAACCTGAGGGTATTCTCCCCGTAAATCCATGAGAATCCATTATTCAGGTGGCCAGGACACGGCATCGCTGTTGGAGCCAGTTCCTGGGGGTGGACCAGTGGGGGTGGATCACCTGGAAAGGGGAACCCAGGGTTATGTTCGAGGGAATATCCCAGGTGAGATGCAGCATTGTGCCAGAGAAGGAGATAAGGGCGAGTGATCTGATATATTCATGGGCTGTATTGCATCTGCCTCCCTTCCTCCTGTTAGATCTCTGCGGCCCAGATCCAACAACCCCTCTGTACATACTCAATCCTCTAAGGTCCCAAACCCGGTTACACCCATAAAGCATAACTCCCAGAATCCTTGGTTTACCGGTCTCCATTCGAATACTCCCCATCCTTCGTCTTCCCGTCCCTCTTATCATTTTCTGTATTCCCAACTTGATCAGACAAAACACTACGAATCCCATACTCCCCTTTGTTCATGCCATGATCCCAACTATTCCCGCTTACCCAGCAAACCCTACCAATCCCGTCCCTCTGATTATCATCTTCCAAAATCCTAACTTACTAGGACAGAACACTACCGTTCCCATCATCCCTTATGTTCTGTTCTTCATCCTGGCTGTTCTCGTCCATTACACAAGCCTTCCTTATCCCGTCCCATAGGATACTCTGACACTCCAACCTGTTTACCTAAAATCTCCTAACACAAGGGTCAGGCACAGTCAGGCAATTGATTTAAATCACACATAAATGACGGCTCTTCCTTTTCCCCACAGGGATAAAAGGTGGAGCCAGGGAGTACAGTACGAGCAAGGCGAGCACAGCAGACATCACGAAAAGACAGTTACCACACAGCAGATCAACAGAAGAGAGAAAGGTGTCAGGACAGGAATCGAGAGGGTGGCAAGGAGAGAAGTGACCTTGCCCTTTTCGTCCCAGAGCCACAGAGCCTTCATGGAAGAGAGCCTAAGACTGCGAATAATAGCACAAGTATCCTGCAGCAGATGAAAACGGTACACGGGGCAAACCTATGCTGATGAGCAGGAGCGAGGGAGGCTCCCTCACCCGTGGTACCGGCCATGACTCCAGAATGGCAACAGCCAAGCGGTTCATCACAGTCTGTGATTCGAGGGGAGAGCCGATAAGAACCGGGCTGCGTTGAGTAAGAATCGCAAAGTGACAAGTTTTGAACCAAAGTTGATGAACTTTGAATGAACTGTAAAAAGTGTGAAGCGGAGACCAGCGGCAGAGGAAAACCGGCACCACGTTGTTGCTACCTCAAGAGACTGGTCGAGCCCCAGAAGGCCATAGGAGGGCCAGAGAAATAGGTCAAAGTGGTCATACAGAGGGTCGAGCAAAATAACCATACAATCAAAAGACTTTGATCTACAAGCACTGTGAAAGAAAGGGAAGTAAATCCCAATGATATTGGACAATTGTGAATGTGAAATAAAGAGGGGTCGAGCCTGACCGAGGGAGATTCAGGGGTGAAGCCGTCACCCAAACAAAAGACATTGAGAAATTGAGAGAAGAGAAATATCGCAAAAGAAAAGCAGGGTCCGAGCCCGATCGAGAGAGACCCAGGGGTGAAGCTGTCACCCAAAGTTAGTTGATAAAGGAACTGTGATATATTTTGGAATAAGATACATGAAGGATCAGCGCCCAGAAGAAGGGGCCCAGGGGTGAACCCATCACCCAGCGAACATTGGAATCAAACTTTTTATTTGTTAAAGGAACTTTTGTTTTGTTCTTTGAACACGTCACGTCCTCGAAGGCAAGACTTTCAAGTGAAACGAGGCTTTGCCATCGACGGCCCTGATAACTGAGTGCTCGAGGGTTAAAAGCTGAACTACCATCTCACGCTAGACAAGCTTGAGAGTGTGTCCTGAGAGCTACCATATGAACTGTCTCGTGCTGGAGAGGCCCAAGACTGTACTGTGCTTCAAGTCTCGTGCTAGTGAGGCCCGAGACTGTACTGTGCTCCAAGCTCCCATCTTACCCCATGTCCAAAACGTGGGGAAGGGAGACCCAGGCTAGCGCATCCTGACATATTATTTGAGAACACTTCTTTCTTTTCATAAGAACTATCCCACACCCCTTTTTGTATTAGTTGTGAGGTTTGGCAATAGGTTTCTTAGTATAGGCCCTTTTTATTTGACACAACGCCACTAGGTCTGCCTTATTTTTCATTTGATGGTCCCGCTTGCTCCCATCTTAGATTTAGGTTTAGAATATGTGTTTTTCCAACCTGCATACCAAATTCATTGTTAAATAAACACCCTTGAACTGGGGTCCCTTGTGTCTGTCTTACCTGTCAACATGAGTTTCTCACAATACCCAGATACCACAACTCCCTGCTCCTGCCCAGGAACTTCTGAAGCATCAAAATCCCTAGTTCATGGTAAAGCCCAGTGCTTTACCCATAATTCCTCAGAAAAGCAACCCCCGGCCTGATCCTATGATTGCCAAAAATGTACGCGTGTTCCCTGCATTTATTGCAGCTGTGAGAGAATCCCAGACCTTCTCAGCATATACTGCTTTCAGCCTCACGCAACGCCCCCACCCCATCGAGTGAAACCCGTTTAGCTTGCTGGATCAGTCGGCTATTAGCATGTCGGCAGTGCCTATCACACATGGGCGTCCTTTCCTGTGCATGATGGTTGAACTCCTTGCGAGGCTTCTGTGCAGGTTCACGTGGGCATTCACTATCTCTGCCCGATTGCCACTGTCTAGCGAGAAAGGCTTGCAGAGCTGGGGGAATGCTGCCCTACGCATCAAGGTCCAGTCTTTCCCACTTAATAGCATGCCTAGGGTGGTCTGTTATGGAGACTGCCACATTTGAGCTGGCAGTATTCTCTTGTGCAACTCCAGAGAGCATGCCATCTAATGTATTGCTCAGAAGGAAATTAATTCTCGCTGTCCGTGAAAGCACACGGCCCACGGTTTGAGATGTGATCTATCAGGCTTGTACGGGCACCCACCTTAAAAGTCTCACTTGTGTGGGTATCACCCGGAAACCTTCCATTACATGCCCTTAGATGGGAAGTCATTATTATGTTGCCCATGGCTTCCATTTTCTTATATTTCCTCCTTGGTTTTGGGGCTTTCAGTTCTTCCTCCCCCTCATCCTCTTCCTCCATAATCTCTGTCACTAAGTCCAACGGCTCGAATTGCATATTGAAATCTCCCATCAATATGGGTGCATTAATATTTCTTAATCTCCCGGTGCCTATCCTCTTGTGCAAAAGATCAAAAAGCCCAATCCCTCGCCCGCTGAATATCTATTATACATATTTAGAAAAAGGACTCTCGAATCGTCCATTTTCACATGAAGCTCAAAGAAATCTCTAGTCCCTTTCTCAACTTTAGTTGAAGAGAAAAGGGTGGCATTAACCCAAGTTAAACGACCGCCACTGGGTCTTCCTCCACTTCCTTGAAGGGCAGGTATTGCAAAAGTGGTATAACCCTGGAGGTGGATTCATAGCCCAGGTCCCTTGTAAAGGAATTACTTCAAACTTGCGGATGCGTTCCAACCAGGCCTCATCCGTTAAATGCTTATTCACCCCGGCTATGTTCCATGATATCATACACAGCCCAGTTCCCGAGCCTGGGTTTGCACCCGATGTAATGGGGGTCCTGTTTATCATGTCCACTCTTGCAGTGATCTGCAGATTACCTTTGAGGATGGGATGATGATCCCATTAGCCCAAATGCCCCATAGGCCCTTATTGCCGTGCACTCTTCCCAAAAGTGAGACCACTAGGCGGCCGACAGTCTGGTCTCAGGGCCAGGCTTCCTCCCATACCTCCGTTTATGCTGCCCAATGGCACCTGCATATTGGCACCACCAGGACCCCTCGGCCTCTGGTCATTAGAATCCACTGGCTGCTCTTTGTTCAGTACAGTCTTGTCAGTACCTTCAGAACATTTGCTGTACAAGCAAGTCAAGGTTGGACCTATGGAAATGCAGTGAGATTGTCCGCACAGAGTGGCATGGATCCTATATAAGCCCTCTACCGGTGGCCCTTGGAATGCCAGGGGGCTCATTCTTAGTTCAACCCTCAGGCCGTAGGGCCTGCTACTGCATGACGGATATACCTTCTATCAGTTGTCCCCCTACTAGCTGATCCTCCAGTTGGGTCCTGCCATATGCGTACAGTATACTATGTCTGTCATGACCCATAGAAATAGCCCTTTCTGGACTTCCTGGTCCTTGTCGCGACGGGCCTGTATTGCTTGTTACTCCCAAAATGGCCGTGCCAAGTGACTTGCCTCGCACTAGCCTTTACGTCGGACACGGCACGTTCTATAAATTGGCCACGCCCCCGCAGCCCCACGTGTCTCAACGCTATCATTAGGTAGTGACTAGATGTGTGTGTGCTGTTCGGCGATTCCACTAGTTTCCTGGTCCGTTCTTCCGTTCTTCCTTTCTTCCACCTTCCCCTCTAAACCTGTTCCCAGAATCTTCTACCCTACGACTGCTACTTACGTCCTGGACATCCTGGAACTGCGACCTTCCTGGAATTCTGAACGCACGCGCTGGAGTCGGACGAGACTCGCGCGAGCCTATACAAGTCCTGATCCGCCTGCAAGAGGAATCCTCCCGCGGAACAGAGCAAGAATTGATCCCAGGTGAGACAGGGGAGATTTATGACAATGTCACTCCGTATGACAGAATAGAACCTCCTTTTGGCTCTCAGCCAGTGGATGGCCTTGTTAATAAGGCCCTCCTTTTCTCCATAAGTGGGTTTCTTAGCTTGGGTATGTTATTAGATAGAAGCATTTCTTCAATGCTGGCAATGCCAATGGCCTGGTGTCTACCTCTCCTCGAGCCCTCTGGGTCTGGTTTTGAGCATTCAGAGGATGTTTTCATCGGTGCATGGTGTGAGAAACCTGATGGAATTCTCACTTATTCCCCCGGGGTCCTCTATTCAGGTGGCCAAGGAAGGGCCATTGCTTGTGGATCCCGACCCTAGGGGTGGACAAGCGAGGGAGAATCACCTGAGTGGACAGTCCCGAGTAAGTGGGAGGAGAATGCCAACGGGCGAGACGCGGTATCCCAAAGGAGTGAGGAGAAAGAAGGCCCGGAAGCCTTCATGCTGTATGCAGGCCCCATTGTCCTTAGCCCAAAATGGAGGCAAACATGTCACACCAGAACAAAACCCTGAAGGGGGCCTGGAGTGCAAGTTAAGACAATGACATAACTCTTACCCCAACACCTATGTGTCTTCCCCTAGTTTAGACCATATGGAGTACTATAAAGACCAGTACTTTCATGGCAGGATGTTTGGGGTAAGGAGTAATCCGAGACAAGGGGAATCACCTTGATTGTATAAACTCAGGGCCAGGGGATTCACCCCTCCCCATTGCCAGCACCGTATTATAATGTAATCTGTAAAAATCAGTTCCCATCTTGTCTTGTCTCCCCAACCCCATTTCCAACATGTACTGGGACGAGGAAGAAGAGACCGAGAGCAATAACGATTACCCATAAGGATAACCTAGGGGGTCATGGAGAGGCCTACTACAGTCCACCACTAGGCTGTCCCACTGATAGTCAGGCATGGTCAGGCAATCTACCCTAACTATTCACCCCTGACTCCACTTGACCTTTACTTCAGATATAAAAGGTGTGGTTCTGCCGAAGAGTATGAGCGAGCTGGGATTGCTGGTTGGATTGTGAAGGCAGAAGCAAGAGAAGCCTGGGATAACGGGAGGAGAACGGGATGCCAAGATGCTGACCCAGTTTACCAGAGGGGTCGCAGCATGGCGAGGGATCTGTGTCTCCATGAAGCCGGAGGAAGGCGAGATGCAGATTGTTGGCCTTGTCCAGGCCAGTGCTCGTTCCCCTGGGCTGGTGGTGAGACCCTGACTTCACCACCCCTCCTTATCCCTGGAAACTGCCTGCCAGCGCTGCAATATCTGGGTTAGTCTCGTAACATGAGTGAGACGTACTCGGTGGCGTGTGGATGGCTGGAGCGGAGACTTGAAAGCAGAAAGTGGCGCAGTAAGCGGAAAGCAAAAGGAAAGCAAGTAAAAGCAGAATGAGCAAGCAGCGCAAAGCGAGTGAAAGCAATGAGAGGGTGCAAGCAACCCAAAACAGGAAAAAGGGTACGAGCGACCGAACAGACTGAAAGTGTGTGAGAGAAAGAAAAGAGAGGGTGCAAGCGACCGAAAACAGGAAAAAGTGTGCAAGTGACCTGAAAGCAGGAAAAGAGGGTACGAGCGACCCAAAGGCTGAAAAGGGAAATGCAAGAGGTACGACAAAGAGAAAAGAAGGTTCCAGGGTGCACAACCACAGGAACAGTGTGCCAGGGGCACGATACAGACAAGAGGAGTATGCAAGAGGCACAATAGCGCGAGAAGAGGGTGCAGGTGTGCACAGCAAAAGGAAAGAAAGGTGAAAGAGGAAAAAACAGCAGAAAAGATACAGAGTACAAAGAGAGGGGTCAGAAGTCAGAGTGGTTGCGCAGGGGAGGAGCCAAAGCCCAGCTTTTTCTAAAGTCTCTGACACTACCCCACGAAAGAACTTTGTGTTAAAACGTTGCTTCTTGACAAGGTGAACTTTTATCTGAAACTAGAGAGGCCTAAACTTGGGGAAGGGAACCCGGAGAGGCCTTACAAGAACTGCGTATTGTTGTTTGGAACTGGAAGGAATGAAGTTTGGGGAAGGGATCCCCAAGAGACTGAGAGACATTGGGACCTTTTTATTGACTTGCTGCAACCCTTTTGAATGAAACTAGTTTTGAAAACTGTCAGAACTACACCTGACAGTAAGATTACCTAAAACTAGTCTTGGTTTACATTTTCTTTTGAGCCACCATTTTTCTTTAAGAAAACCCCTGATCACGTTTTTTCTAAGAGTGAGGGCAAGTATAGGTTTAAACACAGACAGACTTTGGTTTTGGACTTACAGACATCAACTCCACTCAAGCCCCAACCAGGGGACACAAGGACCACTACCAGAGCCCCAGCACTGGGCTCTCAATTATGGGCTGAATGGATAAACTCCACTCAACCCCGACCGGGGGACAAAAGGACCACTACCAGAGCCCCAGCACTGGGCTCCCAATCATGGGCTGAATGGATAAACTCCACTCAAACCCAACCAGGGGACACAAGGACCACTACCAGCGCCCCAGCACTGGGCTCACAATCATGGGCTGAATGGATAAACTCCACTCATACTCAACCAGTGGACAAAAGGACCCCTACCAGAGCCCCAGCACTGTGCTCCCAATCATGGGCTGAATGGATAAAACCCAGTAGCATAGAGATGTTTCTTTATCAACTTGTGCTCACACGGTACAACAGCAAGAACGTAGAGCTCTCGGGGCATTTCACCTTGGATGTCAGGTGCCAGTGTATTTACTTGCAGAGATCACAATCGCACAGCCACACAGCCGATACTCTGCCATAGGTGCGTGGTTAACCACCTTTTAGCAAGCAAGGTTCCAGTCCAACTGACAAAGAGGAGAAGAAAACAAGAAAGGACGAGGCACGCTCACCTGCTCGAGAGGCCCCCTTACTCCCATATGCCCCCTCGTCCTCTGCAATGCCCTAGTTCACACTGTCGCTCACACTGATGCAGGGCTAATACTTCCCAGAGAAAAAGCCCCCAAAGTCTGGGCAAATCCTGCAAAGTCTTACAGCCACTTCCTTGATGTCTGCGTTGTGGGCATGGTGGCAAGAAAGCAAGATAACAGGGTTCAGGAGAATACTCCCCAGGTGCTCCACAGTACTCTAAGGTGCAAGGCCCCAGTTTTGGCCCCCCGCTGCATTGAGCAAAATGTGGCGCGTGCTCTGCATCATGTCTGACCATACACAAAGTGGGCTGAGAAGTTCATAGGTAGGGAGTTAAGCTGGTCATGACTTCCCTTATTTTCTGAAATTCAAGGGTTTAGTTGCGTTAAATCTGCACAACATAACTGCACCTTGACCAAGGTTTTTTTCACTGAATTTCAAGAGTCTTAATATATCAAAGGTTACATTTTTCCCTGATAGCTTTCTTCCAGTCCCACTAGCCATGGCCAGTGCCCACGACCTTTGTGGGCTACCACTATAATATAGATCAAAGATCTCGACTCTTTCTCAAGGCATCCCTTCCTTGACTCCACATGACCCCTTTGTTAATCTATTCACTAGGATGTAGGGCGATGGATGGGTTTATGATCTCTTCGATCTTCCCATCGATGGGCTGGTTGGAAGTATTTAGACACATGTGCAAGGTTTTGCGCAGTCTCAATGGCCATGGCTAGGATAGGTCGATTTAACTTAAGGACAGATTTTTGCAAGAAAGGGGGTAAGGAATTTGTAAATTGTTCTAAGGTAATCCTCTCGGTCAGTTCTTCTAGGGTTTTATTATTAGTCCATAGGGCTACTGTGTTTTTGATCTGTTCGCCCATCTCTAAAGGAGTTTCTCCTGGGTTCAACCTAATGGCTCGTAATTTCTGCTGATAAAAATTGCAGGTTTGCCCTACTCTTTTCAACAATCCTTGCTTGATGGATAGGAATGAGGCTCCTTGTGCAAGGTTGAGTAGATCATAAGAAGTTTGGAGTTCTTCTTTTAGCACCGTTCCCAAATAGCATTTCTTAAGGGTCTCTCCCCACCCAAGTTGTTTGGCCAGGTGTTCGAAGTTTAGGAAAACATTTCCCAAATCCTCACCTTTGGGATATGGTTGAAGTACACCTTGTGGTAGCAACGGCCTTGCTTGCAATTCATTTAGTCTAGTTACATTTTCCCAGAGTCTATTTTCGGCTTGTATCAGATGGGCTGCCAGTTAGGCGATGATATTGGCTAGATCAGCCATTTCTTACGGGGTTGTAAGGGTTACCCTGTGGTTTATGAATGCGAAAAAAACAACTCTCGACTGCTTCGGATAAGGTTTCAAAATCTGCGGAGTTGTCTGATTCTGAGTCTGTCAAATGAGTGGACTGGAATAGATATGTTTTAACCCTGATGGTCCACCGCTGATGCAGACTGAATACCATAGAGAAAAAAAAGGTACGGAGGGAGAAGGATTTAGAGCACTGGGCCTGATGAAAGAAAAGACTGATCGGACTTTTAGAATTATTCGGTCCCACGGTTGGATATTATAATGAGACAGTAGGGGAGGGTATCTAGTACAACTTGAGTCTTAAAGAACAGATCCTGTGGTCTAGATGGAATATTTAACTGAGAGGACAACACCTCTTCTAAGGTGGATACACAGTCAAAATCTAGGAGATCAATGATTTTATTGTCCCCTTCTGGTGGTACCACAATTATTAGCATGGGTTTCAATGTTTATCAGTTGAATCACATCCCACTCCTGACACCATATGTAAGGAGCTCATGGTGGCAACAGTAAAGACAGACACAAGTGATCCCAGTTCAAGGGTGTTTATTAAACTGTAAATGCAGGGTAGAAAAACACCTATTCTAAACCTAAATATAAGATGGGAGCAAGCTTTGACCATCAAATGAAAAATAAGGCATTCCTTGTGGCGTTGTGTCAAAATAAAAGGGCCTATACTAAGTGAAACCTATTGCCAATTCCATACAACTAATTACAAAACTAATATGGGATAAAGAAAGAAGTGTTCACAAATAAGTCAGGATGTGATTGCCAGGGGTCTCCCTTCCCCACGTTTTCAGCACGGGACAAGGTGGGATCTTGGAGCACACCACACGCTCAAGCTTTCTCAGCACGAGCCAACAGATCCGTCCCAGCTATCAGGTTCTTCGATGGCTAAGTCTCTTTTCAAATAAAAGTCTCTTGCCTTCGAGGGCCTGATGCATTCAACAGACAAACACAAAGTTCTGTTCCTTAAATACTTTGGGTGACGGCTTCACCCCTGGGTCCCCCTCTTCTGGGCGCAGACCCCTCACCAATCGTTTTCCACAAAACAATGAAACAGTTCCTTTTCCAATGAACTCCGGGTGACAACTTTTCACCTTTGGATTTCCCTTGGCCAGGCTTGGGCCCAACTGACGAGGGGGACCATTCACTTCCCCTGGTCTTGCATTCACGTATCTTAATGTCTTTTTAAACAGCTGTTCAGGCTTTGACCCTGGTTGCCAGCTTCCCTCTGCCGGGTTAACTCTCTCAAACTTTACGAAACACAGTGCATTATGGGACTTTAGACTTCGCCCCTTCTCGTTAGCTTCCTTCCACCAGGTTCACTCTTGCCAACTTTACACTGTAATGTTCAGGTACTACTTTTCACCATGCAGGATTCATTCCCCTTAGTACAGAGGATTTTACAAGACCCCTGTATGACCACTCTGACCTCTCTTCGCCTCTTTCCAAGGCCTTCTGGCTACGGTAGTCTTTTATCATTGGGTAATCGCACGGAGATTCCTGTGTGAGCACCCATGTGGTGCCGGACGCCTCTGTTGCGGATTTTCCCCCTCTTTCTCAATAGTTCCTTTCAATCTTTCACAGTTCAAATTTAGATGCTTGGCTTTTTTTTCCTTCAAGTCAAGTTTGGTACCACAGAGACCAGAGTATCTTCCTGGCTTGGTTATCAGCGGAGGGGAGTCTTGTGTACCGTAGACATCTGTTGCAATACACGCTGGTTGTTGTTCTCAGTCTTAGTTTTCCACCTGCAGAGGTTTCACGGGCCTTCGTTGGAAAGGGCATGGTCGTTTCTCTCCTTGTCACCCCCTCTGTATGCGCCGTCTTTCGCCTCCTTTTGAACTGGCGTGCTGAGTTAGCTGTCACGTTGTGCAGTCTCCCTTGCTCATCCTGTGCTCTCGTGCTCCTCCTTTTATCCCTGTCGGGAAGGGAAAGATCTGTCAGGTGTGTGTGATTCTGGTCAATTGCCTCACCCTTGTATGTCACATGGTCATGTCAGGTGAAAGCCTCTGGTGTTAGTCCGTTGTCTTCCGTGTTGTGCAAACGTGTTTGTGTCAGAAAGGGGGGGGGGGCAATGTTTTGAATATCCTACGTGGTAGGATGGGGAAAAGGTGTTTGTAAGAAGGGGGGATGCCGCATCTCACCCATCAGTGTCCCACTCCTACTCCCCAAGGACCCCCCCATCCAGCAGATCCTCCCTCACTGGTCCACCCCCAGGAAATTGGTCCAATAGCAATGGCTGTGTCTTAACCACCTGGATGACAGATCCCCAGGGACTAACTAGGGAGATACCTACAGGTTTCTTACAGAATCCATCCAAGGGCGTCACCCATCGCACCCATCGCACCCATCGCACCCATCGCACCCACTAAACACCCCCCCACTGCGCCCCAGCTAAAAATTGACCAAAGTGCCCCACTCCCCCATTACCAGAAGCAATCAAAGTGTGTCACATCTCCTCCCTCCACCCCTGCCTCCCCCCTGAAAATCCATCAAAGTTCATCACAATTCCCACCCCTAAATTCTGTCTGCGTGCATCACATTTCCTACCCATGAAATGCATCTCATTGTGTTACCTGTGGCAGTCGTGATCTTTGTCTCCCCCTAGTTGCTGTTCTGGGTTTTACCTTCATTGTCACCTCAGCGGTCATGATTTCTGTGCTTCTCCAGAATTCTTTAAGCTGTATGATTTCTAGTACAAGCCCTATTTCTAGATAGGTGATGTGTTCACTAGCCTAAGGGGAATACATAGGGAACGGTTAGTCGTCTTCCTCGATGCCCTACGGGTGCTGTCTATTCTGTAACTGGGATAGTCTGGTGCATAATTCTTGTTCCCTTGTTGGTCCTCACTGTCGGTATGCCTAGGCTGAGACTCTCCCTTCCCTGATTTTCCCTCAAGCCTCCTTCCCTTGCTTGGGCTTGCCCACTTCTCCTGTTTCTTAAATCCCTTTTTAGGGGGGATCGGGAGGGGGCATCTCCGTTTAAGGTCTCTCTTCCCAGTCCTATCCCTCATTCCTAAATTGTTTTTGGGCTACTTTTCCTTTTTCAGTACTTGTCGCTGTTCGGTCGGTTTCATTGTGTTCAGAGCTGAAGAGACAGGTTTTAAGAGGTTTTCAGAATTTTGTATGGTCCTCCATAGTTCGTATTTCTCTGGGAATGGAGTTTCATAGTTTCCCGGTGAGGCAGGAGAATGCTGGTCCACCCAGATTTTTCTTTGTGTATTGTTTGGGTTCTAGGCAGATGTCGTTGCATGATCTCGGGGTTTGGATTGGTTTGTAGATTAAAAGTTTATTTAGAATACATTCTGCTCCTTGGTCGTATAACGCTCTGTGCGTTCTGGACATTGTTTTCAAAGTGATTCTTTTCTTTGAACGAGAGCCAATGGAACATCCTAAGAACAAGTGTGATGTGATCTCTTCCGTTGAGTTTAAGTAGCAGTCTGACTGCCGCATTTTGTATTCGTAGCAGTTTCCTTAGTAGGTAGTCTGGCATTCTAGGGATGTAACGGTATAACGGTATACCGTTAAAGATACCGTGAACCACTTAATTGAACAATAATAACCGTCACATTGTTTATACCGGTATACCGTTTATACCGTTAAGTGTACTTTCAAATCTGATTTGGAAAGGCTGCAGTAAGCAAGTGCTGCACAGTCTTGGTTTTGCACTGTTGGATGTGCCGTCTGCCAAGTAGTTGGAGCAGTTTTTAATGCCATTCCATAAACCACACGTGCCTGACACAAAATCAATATGTTAGCAATAGGAAGAATAAATACAGTGCCAAGAAGGAAAAGGGTTTACTTTGGGTTGGCGGCTTTGGGGTTTATATATTTATAATGGATAATGTTTGCTAAACATATGACAATGGGGGATTTCCCTGGTTCTATCATTGAATTTACATATAATAAGTCACACTGCGAAATTCACTCATCTCTGTGGGTATTCCCTGCTGCCATACCAAAGGGTAACATGTCCGTGATTACTGAACACCTTTTGACCCGCAAGTAAACTCAAGGCTGTAACGTAAAGAGAGAGTGCGTGTGCTTGTGTGTGTGTGTGTGTGTATGCGCACAAGCGTATACTACCATCAGCCTCCATTGAGCTGTGGCATGCAGGTTATTAAGATGGCAACATTTTCATCTTCACCAGTAGCCAGTGGGGGAGCTAAAAGCCTAAATGCCAATTTAAGAAAAGCTATTCAGTTTGCTTTGCCATTCGCAGCAGGGCTCCCCCCCCTCCTCTCCACACGTGTGTTTGTGTTTGGTGGAAGAAAGGGGTGGCATTTCAGTGGAAAGTAAGTTGAAAAGCCCAATTCTGGCGCTGAGTGCCCAGTTTTGTTTGTGATGATAAATCTGACAATTTATGACCTTTTAGAAAATATTTGTTAAGATTAGTTAACTCCACCTGCTATACCGCGATAACCATGATATACCGTCATTTGGCAAGAAGGTTATCGTACCGTCATAAAACTAATACCGTGACACCCCTATGGCATTCCAAGGTATATGCTGTTAGCATAATCTATCCTGGACATGATGAGGGATATGATGGCCAGTATTTTGTGCTTGATTGAGAGGAATAGTAAAATCTTTATCATTTTTAGGTAGAAGAAACACTCTGGATTATCGTATTAACTTGGGGTTATAGTGTTAAAACATTGCCCATGATGATTCCAAGGTTTTTTACAGCTGTAGATGGTGTTGATGGGTTTCCCAGGTCTATGGGCCATGGGATCCGCTGATTGTTTCCTCTGTCTTCAGGTGTAATCATGATTTCACTTTTGTCTGGGTTAATTTTGACTTCGTTGACGTTCACCTATTGGTAGAGCTCCTTGAGGCACTCTATTAAGGGTGCGTTTTCTTCTTGTATGTCACTGTATTTGAAGATGATTTGTGTATCATCTGCATAGTTGTAACATGTTTTTTGATGAGGTTGAAAAGCAGTGTCATGTAGATGTTGAAGAGTAGCAGTGATAGCGATGAGCCTTGGGGTACTCCGCAGTTGGTGTCCTGTGGTGCGGATTGGAAAGGTTTTAACAAAACAGTTTGTTCTTTCCGAGAGGAATGATTTGACCCAGTGCAGCACTGTGTCAGTGAGCCCTGTTTCTTCCAGTCTTTTTATTAGGATGTTGTGGTTGACTGTGTCAAAGGCAGCTGAGAGATCCAGTAATATCAGTGCTGATTTGGTGCCAGAGTCTGCATTCATCTTTAGATCGTCCCAAATGGAGACTAGTGATGTCTCTGTTCCTCTCAAGGGTCTGAAACCTACTTGCATATCAGTGCAAAAACCTTGTTAAAGGGACGTTATGGTTAAGTTGCACTAATAAAAACCTATCAAATTCAGTGGAAAAACTTAAAAGCCCAACTGTCTGGGCTGTCTGTAACCAAAATGGAGGTGCCCACGGACACTGCACCAGTCTGGACATGTTCGCTCTGTTGTGTCGCACTTTAGTTTGGGACTCCGCCCCTGTCCTGCGGACACTGGCACGCATGCGCACCTTGGTATTTGTTCTAACAAATACCAACCTGTTTCTGGCTCACATTCAGCTGTGGAGTCGTTATATTGATGACTTTTTTTGATTTGGCAAGGTTCAGCAGCTACCCTTCAGGAATTCTTTCTATGGATTAACTTGCGCCATACGCAAATTAAGTTTACGATTCACACCAGCATAAGCGAGATCCATTTTTTGGATCTTAGCATTTGCGTTAGGAATGGGACATTAGAGTGTTCTTTGTTTAGGAAGCTTACGGTTAGGAACACCTTGCTTCATTTCTCCAGCTTAGGAATGTCAAGGAGAACCTTCCGTATGGCCAATTCCTTAGATTGCGGAGAAATTATGTCTATCTCCGACTATGCTATGCATGCTGATAACTTGAAAGAAGGGCTGGTGGCAAGAGGGTACCCGACTAAACTGGTCTCAAAGGCAGCTAAAAGAGCCAGATATGCACCTAGGGAAGCCCTCCTCATTCCAAAAGAATCCTGCAAAGAAGAAAAGTTGGTTTGTGTATTGCCATATACTACACATACCTATGCGGTTAAGAATGTGACCGAGACATTTTGGCCACTTGTTAAATTGGAGCTAACAGACAAACCCCTGCATCTGTTTGCACCTACTAGACAGAAAAATCTCAGGGATTTTTTGTACACTCGAAGCCACAGACATCCAGGAACAAGATCACTGGTTGGGATTTACGCCCACTTGAAGGGCAATTTCTGTTTGGAGGATGCTCGGTCTGCAGGTACAGCAAGAAAATCAAGGAGTTCGAAGTGAGAGGCAAGAATTGGACTATACGCGCACACACCAACTGCAAGACGCCCAACTCCATTTACTGTGTGGAATGCCCTTGCGGTTTAAAATATGTAGGTCAAAACATCTAGACCTGTCCATACAAGAATTGTTGAACACAGGTTATTATTATATTATTATTATTATTATTATTATTATTACAGGTCCTGCATCAGGTGCAAGAGCATCAATGGTATCCCATTATATGGAGTATGGTCACACAATAGGTGTCCGCAGGACAGCCGCCGTGGCTGCGGACCTCCGGGGGACATCGTCATCTGTCGCATCCTTGCTGCACGTCGGAGGTATCCGCCTACACTGTCTGTACCCCTGGACAGTTTAAAACTGCACTTTGAGCCAATCTAAGGTGTTTCAAGCTCAAACCTTACCCTTGCAGAGCACTAGACCCTGTCTTAGTTGATCTGGCAACTTTTTAAGCCCCATTTGGCAACTTCTTTATAACTTTCTAAGCCCTATGTGTGGCTCGATAGTCCGTGGACAGTCGCGCCATCCGCGGACATCCCCTCTAAAGGGACCCACCCACTACTGCTCCTCATTGTGAATCTGGCTGTCCAGGAGAGAGTACCGCTGCTGGTTTTGCTTTGATTGTTGGAGACAATGGCTTCTACTATGGCCACTGCAGCTGCCCCACCACCACTATCTGGATGGCCTGGAGAGGGGAACATGTGTGGTGATCCAGAAGTGGATCAAGAGGAAGATGTGGATGAGGTACTGGAAGTCCCTCTCTCCAGCTCCCATCATGAATCCTGGGTGTGGCAGCTTTTTACCACCATTGGGCAGACAAGGTTCGATGCACTGAGTGCAAGGTTGTACTCAGTCACAGAAAACCAGGTCTGTACTCTTATGGGACCACCTCCATGCAGCACCACCTCAGGTCCAATCACAAGGCAGTAGTTCAAAAGGTCTTACCTTTCGAAGGGACGAGCAGGCTGACGGCCACTACCTCATCCACATCATCCAGTCCTGTCACCACAAGGGACACTCCTGTGGGGCAGAGGATCCCAGCGGAAGCCTTGCAGCCCATCCATAACGCAGTCGACCCTTACCTTTCGAGGATGACAGTGCTGTGCATGTACTGTGACACACCGCTCTGTAGGGGGGAGCAGTTTTGGAGTGCTTTCGAGGCCGCGGTCAAGGAGCACGAGAAACACTGTCCCCTACCTGATTAAGGCCCACCCAACATCTTCCTCTGTCCACCTGCCCATTCATCCCTCTGCTTGGTGCACCTTCCTCCTCTTCCCTCCCCTCCCTTGTCTCTCCTATTAAAAAATGCAAAATAAATATAAAACACAAAAAGACAATAAAAAAGATTCTTTTCAGAGCCACCTATCACAGTTGAAAAATAGAAGTACCAAAAAGAAGGCTCCTACGAAGCCTGTTGAGTCCGCACACCGCGGACACCGAAAATATATGTGTGGTGGTGGTATCAAACACATTTAAATCTTTTCAGTGGGAAAGTGGTGGCTCTGAAAATAACCTTTTTTGTATTTTTGGTTTTATACATTTTTTTTAATTTTTAAAGTAAACTAAACAACATTCTATTAAACTGAACTTTTCCTTTAAACTAAAAAGTAGGCATTTTGTTTTCCTCTCGTTTCCATGTATTTTTTTCACCTAATGGAAAATGCTTTCTATATTTACAGGAAGTGCTTCAAAGCTTTTTTAATGTTTTGCAGAAAAAGCTGATTACCAGCATCAGTAAAATGCTCTCCATCTCTGTGGAACATATTGGCAATGTCAAATTTAATATTTTCATTATGGAAGGACGGCATGCCAACATCTCCTAAAAATGCACACATAGCCTTGTTCCCATTGCGCCTTGCTTTCTCATTTTGTGGACCAAATGAACTTGAGCGCATCCACATCTGTCTCTAGGCAATGCGTGAAAAATCATTCTAGAATTTGGGAACATTTCCTTCAATTTGCCAAATGTCTCCTTCATTGCAAACTGCAGTGAAATTCTAGTAACATACCCTAAACTGTTCCCTTCACAATGAACAATGATAATGTCCAGATGTTGCACTGTGACCAATTTGACACAAAATGGGAGCAAGTCTACCCACTTCATGCCACGCACTCCAGACCATTGCACATGAACGTCATGAAATCCAAGATTTCCAGCCACTCCACAGTGCTCTGCATACACCTTCAGCCAATGGATCCATGAGTCCCCCAAAATCCACACACTCTGCCCCCTGAAAGACATAGCCATAGCCATCTGCACTCCTCTCAGCAAACACACCTTCTGCCAGACTCTCTCCTTACATACCACACCCAGGAAACCTGATTGGCTAATCCCCTGGGCCACACAGTCCCTTTTCCATGCCTGGCATCCTCAAAAGACCGGGATGTGGCAAGTGCCATCCGCGGTCCACCACGGTGTCCGCGGACAGATCGGCGAATTGAAGGAGGGAGAGTGAAATTAAATTTTCAGTGTTATGCGGATGACGCACAGCTATCCTTCAGGCTACCCTCAGCCGCCTCCTCCTCCTCCTCCTCACTCATACCTGACTTTCTGTCTGCTATTCAGTCACGGTGTGCTGACAAACGACCTTTGTCTCAATGCCAGTAAAACTGCGATTGTTCGCATTGGGACACCTGCTCCCACTTTCCCCCTCTCACTCTGGCCGGCCTCCCTTGGCCCTGCACCTACCCCCACCTTTGAGGCCAAAAACCTTGGGGTCATCTTCAACTCCACTCTCTCCTTCTCCTCTCACATTTCTGACATTTCTAAAAAGTCTATCAACTATACCTCTTTAGAGGCACTCTACCTTTTCTCACTTTCCCTTAGTGGTTCACTGTCTCCAAAGCCCTAGTTCTCTCCAGGCTGGACTACTGCAACACCCTCTTCCACAACCTCCATGCTTCCACCCTGCGCCCTCTGCAATTTACACAGAACGGAACTGCAAGACTTATCCTTAGTCTCAAGCCCAGGGACCGCATCTCTCTGGTGATGAAATCCCTTCACTGGCTCCCTGTGGCTGCAAGGATCAAATTCAAGACCCTCTGCATTATCCACAAGGCTTTCTGGGGCCTGGGACGTAATTACCTACAAAGTTGCCTTCCTAAATACTGTCCATCTCGAGCTCTCCGCTCATCTACCTCCAACCTTCTGTGAGTGAGCCGGTTCTCCAAGCAGAGATTTGGAGGGAGATCCCTTTCCTCAGCAGGTGCATCCCTCTGGAACAACCTCCCGGTCACCCTCCACCTTGAACCTGAAATTCTCAAGTTCCGGAAACTCCACAAGACCTTCCTTTTCTCCTCTTCCTTCTCTCTCACCCTACCCTGCTAACCCTATACTCTGCTCTTCCTTCTCTCCTTCCTTCCACACAGCTTATTGGCTGGCCACCTGGTGTACCTCTGAGTCCCACAGGTCCCAGGCACCCCTGCCAGTCCTTCTACACTTGCCGCTAGGCACTACACCCAATGCACTTGTAATAAAACCTTGAGAACTTCTCTCTCCGCACTTCACCAGTCTCTACTGACTGGGCGCACTTGGTCCCCTGCCCCTCCATTGCCCTCCCGCACTTGCACGATCTGTATACAGCCCTGCCTGAAGATCGTTCTGTATGTTCTCCCTTGTCTTCCCCCCTTAATGTGCACTTGAAAAAATAGCAGAATCGCCAGCAGGCCTATTTGCTGTATCCAAACTGTTAAATGTATCATATTCACTTAATCTGCCTGTGCAGACAGTTATCGTCTCAGAAATTCAAGGGCTCTGAGCGACTGTTCTTCCCTCCTTGAGCGCTTAGAAACACTTGCCTGTGTATAGGTGCTATATAAATAAACATTATCATACTATACCAAATGTAAGTTGTTTACTCTTTAGTGGTGGCTCTGAAAAGGATCTTTATTTTTTCAGTTATGTTTTTTTTTGGGCCTTTCAGATATATTTTCCTACAGTTACTCACATGCACTCTACATCATTTTCACAAGAACTTTGTGAGTGCATTCTGAATGTTTACAAGAAAGATTGTATTGCCGCAATCAGTTAAAGTCATGCCATCACTGAACAAACTATGTCCACCATCCAGCAGAATGTTCTCATTTGGGAAGGATGTCATCCCAACACCATTAAAAAATGAACATACCCCTTTGTTCACAAGGCGTCTTCATGCGTCTTGTTGAGGAAAAAACACATTGGTGCATCTCGATACTGCCCTAGGAGGTATCTGTGAAAAGATTATCTTTCGACGTAGAAATAGTTCCATTAGAGTGGAGGTTTCATGGTATGGTGTACCTGGCCAAAACTGGGAGACTTTATTTGCACACTGCAAAAACATGTTTCATTTTCAATGTCCAGATATCATTGTGGTACATTGTGGAGGACATACTTTGGGCTACATTAGTGCAATATCTTTTCAGATTGCATTGAAACATATGCTGCAAGCATTAATGGAACTATTTCCATGTGGAAAGATTGGGCCTCGGCGTTAGCCGTGCTGGAAAAACCGGCAGGCTGCCGCTGAACCCGAAATACAATTCCACCTATGTGATTGCCGGAATCACCGGAGCATTATAATCCTGGTGACCCGGTAATTTCGGAGGCAGAATTCCATAAATCCCTATTCCCATGGAGTCCATAGTACTCCATGAGGATGGGGACAATGGAAACACTGGTTCCGTCTATGACAGAGCCGGTGTTTCCATTTCCGTCTGCAGGCGAGTGGCGTTATTCCCGCCAGGTCAGACCTGGCGGGAGTGACACCTCCTGCCTGCAGGACTCGGAATCAGCCAGTCCGGAAACAATGGTGACGGCGGATTTACCACCACAGTTGTTTCTGGACCGGTAGGGTCATAATGAGGCCCATTATCTTTTCACAAATACCGCCTTTGGCACTATGAAGATGCACCAATGTGTTTTGTCCCCCAACAAGAAGCAGGGAGGCGCCTTGTAAACAAAGGGGTATGTACATTTTTGAATGGTATTGGCATGAATTATTTTGCAAATGAGAACATTGTGCTGGATGGTGCACACCATGTTTTGAGTGATGGCATGACTTTCACTGATTCTGGAAATCAAATCTTTCTCCAAAACATTAAAAATGCACTCTGAAAGTTCCTGTAAAAGTGATGTAGATTGCATGTGAAAAGACTAAACTAAAACCCCCCAAAAAAAGAAATGGAAAAAAGTTCTTTTAAGAGACCCCATTGTACACTAAGGGCCTCATTAGGACCCTGGCGCTCCCGTAATGAACGGTGCCGGTACGGGACCGGCACCGTTCATTACGGGATGCCCTATTACGAGGCCTGCTAGCGGGTCCCGCTTTTCACGTCTGGTCTGACCAGACGTGAAAAGCGGGACCCGCTAGCAGGCCAGGATGCTAACAATGGGCCCGTTGTTAGCATCCTCCCCATTCCCATTGACCCCTATGGGGCTCAAATGGGAATGGGGATTGACTTTTACCGGGTCCAAGAAAAGGGCAATTACCGGGTCCGCCAAGGTCGGCATAAGCGGTTATTGACCTTTTCTTGGACCCGGTAAAAAAATAATTACCGTGGCAGCCCTGCCCTTAATAAGGGCACGGCTACCGCCAGGGTCCTAATGAGGCCCTAAAATTTTGGAAGTAAGTGTAAACCTCCCCACCCCCTTGAATTAGGGGTTCTGTCCGCGCACACCGTAGTAGTCCGCTGACGGTACATGCCACATCAGGGTCTTTTGAGGATGCCAGGCATGGAAATGGGACTGTGCAGCCCAGGGGATTGGCCAATAAGGTTTCCTGGGTGTGGTATACAAGGAGAGAGAGGCTGGCAGAAGCTTTGTTTCCTGAGAGGACTGCAGATGGATATGGCTATGTCTTTCAAGAGGCAGAGTGTATGGATTTTGGGGGACTCATGGATCCATTGGCTGAAGGTGTATGCGGAGCACTGTGGAGTGGCTGAAAATCTTGGATTTGATGATTTTCATGTAGAATGGATGGACTTGCTCCCATTTTGTGTAAATATGGTCACACTGAAACATCCAGATATTATCATTGTTCATTGTGGATGGAACAGTTTAGGGTTTGTGACTGGAATTTCATTGCAGTTTGCAATGAAGGAGACATTCGGAAAATTTAAGGACATTTTCCCCAATTCAAGAATTGTTTTTTCTCGCATTGCCCAGAGACAGATGTGAATGCACTCAAGTTCATTTGGTCCACAAATGGAGAAAGTGAGGCACAATGTCAACAAGGCTGTGTGTGCATTTTTGGGAGATGTTGGCATGACGTCTTTCCATAATGAAAATTTACATTGCCAACATTTTCCGCAGACATGGAGTGCATCTTACTGATGCGGGTTATCAGATTGTTCTGCAAAACATGCAGAATGCTTTGAAGCTGTTTTTGTAAATATACGAAGTATTTTTCAGTAGGTGCAAAAGAAATGCATCGAAACACCGGGAACACAAAATGCCTATTTTTGGGAAGTTTAAAGAAATAGTTCAGTTAAGTACAATGTTCTTTAGTTTACTTTAAAAATTGAAAAAAAAGCTTAAAATACAAAAAAAGGTTATTTTCAGAACCACCACTTTCCCACGCAAAAGAGTTAAATGTTTTTGATGCCACCACCTGTTAGGCAGAAACCTGTGCAGTTCTCTCTGGGACCAGTGCAAAAGATTTAAGACTACAGGTATTTGGCAGTAAACCCACTTGGTAGCAGTCTGTACCACACAGATTCACTTGGTAGCTGTGGCTGAGCAGTCAGACTTCCCTCAAGAAGAGTTAGGCAGTATATAGAGCATACACAATAGGTGTGGGGGCACAGTAGCACAAGCAAACACTGACCAGAGCTTTGTGTAAAAGTATATAATTATTTCTTTAAAAGACACACTTGTAAATTACACTAGCACCCAAGGTAAGTAAGTTCAAAACACAGTCACTATTACTATATGTACATCCCTGATTACTTGTTGAACAAGTCTTAGTTAACACCACTTATTTCCAGACAGAGGTGAGCGCTTAACGTAAGATGGCACTCCAACAAGTTAGTTAAAAAGGGAGGGAAAAAGCAGAATTAAGAGAGCAACGATACAAAACACTTTTCAGAGAACCACAGCAAGTTAGGAAGACACAGTCTACTGAGGAGCAAGGAAGTTCAGTTGCCAGGCCCACTCTAGGGAGAGCAAGGCGAAATATGCCCAAGATCACACAGTTGCAAAAGTCTTCAAAGTCTTTGGAGGTGAGTAGAAAAGGTTTGTATAAAGTCAGAAAAGTTTAGTTAGGGTGCCCCAGGCTAGCCCAGGTTAGAAGGCCGAGGATTTAACACACCCCGGGCAATCTGTTGCAAGGGAAGCCAGGCGGAGCACAGTACCTTAAATGGGAAGGATCCTCCAGCGGGGGCAGTTGTTCCTGGCAGCGGGTGCAAGTCGCGGCGTCGTCCAGAGGAAGAGAAGATCTCGACATGGAGGAAGGCTGAAGGTCGTTGCACTGCCAGGGAAGAAACCAGCCGCAGAGTTTTCCGGTTAAAAGGTACGACCCTTTTATTTGCGGTTGGGGTAAACCGTGGTATTCTGGCTGCCGGGGTGCTTGGCGCAGGCAAGGCGGCCACAAGAAGATCCAGAGAGGCAAAAAAAGGAAGGCAGACTGGTTATCCCCACCAGTCAAAGGAAGAAGACTCTCCGGACTGGAGATCTCCTCTGTCGTTGGGAAGTGGTGAGACGGTCCCGCAGGCTCCACCAGTGGTGTTGTCGTGGCAGGTCGGCTCAGATTCTCCCTCTTCGGCTTCTTAGGTCCTTTGGCGACTTCTCAAGTTCCAGTCCCCAAAGCCCCGCTTTTATGCAGCAAACCCCCATTCATCAGTCCTAGCTGTCACTCAAACATGCTAAGTGGTGAGCCGGGGGACTCACCACTGGGCCAATCACACAAGAGTGCGACTTGAGTTGCCAAGGCAACTCAGTCCAGGGTGCCTAAACCCCCCCTCCCACACATCCTGTAGACCCAGACATAGTGGCACCACCTTGGAGGGCTTCTGTGCAGAAGCCCGCCAAAAGTGGAACAAAGGGCTTGACTCGGGTTCAGGGTTACTGAAGCGAACACAGGCGCCATTTTGGCACTGAGTTCTGGCAAAAAATCCCAACCAGTGAATTAATATTAAATTAATAAACCGGCGGTATCTTTAACATTGCACCAAAAAGTGGTGCATTAAAATCAATGGGAAATCCCATTGGGAAATATTCCGGTGGAATATTTCCGTGGTATCCACTGCCACCAGCCAGAAACTCGACAAGGGGGGATGCGACAGTATCCCCTCGAACAACAGACGCAGGGGCAATCTAATTGCCCCTACCAGTACTTCCACAATATGATGGTTGGTACTGGTTCTGTTCACAATTTAAGACTAGTAAAGTCAATGGTGACTTTACATGCCCAGGGAGACAGTAGTCAGTCCCAGGGTATGGAGTCTATGGGGGTCACTATGACACCCCTGTGTTACTGCACTGTACCAAAAATACATAAGGCCCTATGGAGTAAAAGACCCCATAGCCCATTAAACACATTGCAAAGTCAAAGGAACACCTTAAATCATGACTAAAAGTGGGAGTAAAAGAGTCTCACTCTTAGCAGGAGAAAAAATAAACCCCAAAAATCCAGCAAAGCTGCTGGGGGACTCACTAGGTTTGGGAAATTAGCCTTAACAGAGAATTCTCCCTAACACCACCACATACATTTTTTTGATGTCCGTGGACTACTGCACTGTCCTTGGACTCCACAGGCTGCTTAGGGTCCTGTAACATTTTTTGTTAGTTCTATTTTTCAACTGTGAAAGGTGGCTCCTAAAGGAACCATTATTTGTGTGTTCTTTGTGTTTTATATTATGTTTTGGCTTTTTTTGTTGCAGGAGAGGCAAGGGAGGGGAGTGAAGGGAGGGAATGGGCACCAACCACACAGGGACGAAGGGGTAGGTGGAGAGAGGAAGATGTTGGGTGGGCCTTAATCAGGTAGAGGGCAGTGTTTCTCGTGGTCCTTGTTCGCGGCCTTGAAAGCACTCCGAAATGGCTCCCCCCTACAGAGCGGTGTGTCGCAGTACATACACAGTACTGTGACCCTCGAAAGGTAAGGAGAGACAATGTTATGTATGGCTTGCAAGGCTTCTGCTGGGATCCTTTGCCCCACAGGAGTGCCCCTTGTGGTGACAGGAGCAGATGATGAGGTAGAGGGCGTCAGCCTACTCGTCCCTTCAAAACGTACCACCTTTCTCACTGCTCCCTTGTGATTTGACTTGAGGTGGCGCCGCATGGAGGTGGTCCCGTAGGAGTACAGATCCAGTTTTACGTGACTCGATACAACCTTGCACTCAGTGTATCGAACCCTGTCTGCCCAAGCCTTTGGTACACCCCGTATGGTGGGAAACAGCTGACACAGCCAGGACTCACGAGTGGAGCTGGAGCGAGGGACTTCCAGTACTTCCAGTACTTCCAGTAACTCATCTTCATCTTGATCCTCCTCTGTTTCTCCACACCTGTTCCCCTCTCCAGGCCCACCAGATGGTGGTAATGGTGGTAGTTGGGGAGCTGCAGTGGCCATAGCAGATGCCATTCTGGTCTCCAATGCATTTTCTGCACAAATCTCTCCTGGACAGCTAAATTGAGAATGAGGAACAGACCGCGCAACTGTCTGCGGACTATCAAGCCACAAATGGGGCCTAAAAAGTTGCCAGATCAACTAAGACACGGTCTAGTAGCTCTGCAAGGGTAATGTTTCAGCTTGATACACCCTAGATTGGCCAAAAATGCAGTTTTAAACTGTCCGGGGGTACGGATACTGTCCGCGAACACTTCCTTTGCGCCGGTGCAGTCACATGATGACGTCCCCGGACATCCGGGGCCACGACGGTTTTCCTGCGGACACCTATTGTGCGGGAGATGATGTGCGTATGCCTGCCAGTGTCCACAGCACAGGGGCTGGATCCACAAACTAATTAAAAGTGCGCCACGTGCAAACAGACATGTCTGGACAGGCGCAATGGCTGGGGGCACAGTGAGATGAGGTGCGCGTGTGCGCCACTGTCCATAGGACAGTGACAGAGTTCCCAAACCAATTAAAAGTGCGCCACACAAGCGTGGTCATGTCCGGACAGGCGCTGTGTCTGGGGGCACCTCCATTTTGCTTACGGACACCCCGGACAGTCGCGCTCACTGCATACTCATAATGGGCTTTCAAAGAAAATGGCAGCAATACTATGCACACACATAGTTATTGAAACAAACATACATTCAATTAGCAAAGAGATGGGGAATTGGAATGGAAACATAAATGGGAGAATTGGGATTTTCTATACAATGTTCATGAGAGGAGGAAGGGAGTGAGATGTCATAGCGTCTTTCCTTTACATTCAGGGAATTTGATGGCGATAATTGGTTTGGATAAGGTGAACGGGTACAGGTATAACTAGGGCAGTGATAGCAAACATTTTCCTTGACATGAGTTCCACAGACGTCAGCACTGCATGACATTATTATTCAGTTCATCCATTTTTGCTGATAACTTCATCAGTTCATTGTGTACATTTGGGGTTAGGGGGTCTCTGTGCAAATCTTCAGGTTCCTTCAAATGGAATTGGGCTCTGGTTTCCTCATCCCCTACTACTTTCTAGTTTAAATACATGTATTGAATACCATTAGAGCTGTTTTCGTCTTTGGGGAAATATTCCTTTAGCCATTCCAGTGTGCTTGCCATTTCTGTTAAAAGAAAACAATAGTGATATTTTTTTATAAGTTATGTATACATAACAAATGGTAATGATAGAGAAAAACATACAGTGTACTTACTATTTTCTAAGAGCTTCTTCCAAAATAAGTGCCAGGTGTTTGTCAGTCTGTAAGCAGGGTTGTACTGAGGTGGTACTGTAAGGTGTACAGTTAAGCTTTGTGCTTGATCCATTCCATTATACTGTGCACTAAATGAAACCATAGTTGTAGTTTTTGAAGTACAGATTTCCTATAAATATTTATTTTTGGAAGTAGTACATATATCTATTGTTGATTCATGTATGTCTTTGTTGTTTGCCGGATACAACATTGTAAGGTAACCCCTGTGCTTTTGAGCAGTGTGAATGCTGTCCGAAGTTCTGCAGACTTTTGCGCGGCCTGCAGCCTCTGTGGCTATGATGCTGGAGGCAGGGGGGTCAGTGTGATGTAAGGGACATGTAGAAAATTAAGGTTATCTGGTAGAAACCCATGAAATTCAGTGAAAACACATTGTTAAAGGGACGTTATGGTTAAGTTGCACTAATAAAAACCTTTCAATTCAGTGAAAAATGTTAAAGGAATGTTATGGTTACAAGTAAAATAAAAAAAACCCAGAAATTTGCTACTTATGGTAAGGTAAGCTGAGTGTCACGTTCCATAGGAAACCCGAAAATTGATTTGCTAATAACCTTTGACTCGCATGATGGCCTTGCTGATATTTTGCATACAAAGGCCCTCATTCATGGAGCATTTTCCAATGGGGTTTTGCCATTGTAAAACACTTCTGTGAATTAGGCCCAAAATGTTTATGAACTCAGCCCCCAAACCTCCCCATCACACCTGGACATTTTGGGATAATTCATTAACAAATTAAAGGTATTAAGAAAGCAAAAAAAAGCAGTTTCGGCCTGCTCCCATTCATTTCCTCACAGGGAAAAAGTCCCCATTTCTGCGCAGCAAACAGTAAAAACCGCTGTCCGGAACTGGACCAGGTACGAAATAACTTGGGCACGAAGCATTAACTCCATTTCTGGGAGGGGTCTTGGGGTCATTGCGTCCAGTAGTTTTTAAAATATTTCATGGAGGGGGGCTCCCTTTTTCCCAAAATTATAGCTATATCTCACATGTTGCTTTACAGCAGAGACTTTTCAGAAATGAAAAAACCTCCTGTTCTCCTGTTTTATGTTCGATGCAAGAGATTTTCGTGAACATTTTCAAAATGTTTGCAAATATCTGAAAGCGAAAAGATAAAAAAAAAAAAAAAAAAATTTGTAGGGGGGGAAAAAGGATCAAATGGCAAATGGCATCAGGCTAGAGTTGGGGAAGGGGAAAAAGGCACCTTGTGAAAAGAGTTGTGGGGGCAAATGTTTTTGCATATTCAGGGTTGTAGTGGAAACGGAGATCAGGAATGAACGAGTCACACATATACTTTCAAAATATTCAGGGTTATTTGTAGTCCATTGCTAATATAACTGCAAAGGCTGTGGCTAGTGGCCATTAAAAAAACTCTGGTAGATCAAAACCCTTGAACTTTACTGAAATAAAACCTTCAAGATGCAGTGAACTTGCGCAGATTTTACGCAACAAATCCCTTGAAATTCAGTGGATGTGGGAAGTCACGGCCAGCTTAAATCTGTGCGTTCCTGTTGCAAAGCCCATGAACACATACATGTTATAAGAGAAGGAATTCACAATGACATACAAACTGGCATAATGGGGGACATCAACGAGAGCTTCTATGGGGCGTGTCCTGCCTCAACCTAGGAAAACCTAATGGCTTGTCAGAATGTCCGTCAAAAGAAAGGTTCTTCCCGTCCTCTGTCCAATAAACCTTCTTAGCTCACCCTAAAACTGCCACATAAGGTTTTAACTAAAGTAATGTTCCCCAGCAGAATGGCTCCTTTCCCCTGGTTTCCCAGTTCAGTCAGGGTATTGACTCCCTTCTGCGAGAAACCTGAGGGGGGTCCTGTTATGTTATGTTATTCTATCAGAACTTGTTAAGCGCACCTTCACCACTGGCATCATGGCGCTGGAGGCAAGGAGCGGAATTAATCAAACTGCAGTGTTTTAAAACAGTAACGTTTTCAGTTTTCGCCGGAAGCTATGGTGACCAGCAGTACTCCGCAGCAAAAGTGGAAGTTTGTTCCAGGCAAGCGGCCACAAAGGAGAAGGCATGACCCCCTGACCGGGTCACCCTAAACAGCAGCACAACTATAAGGGGAGCTGTTTGGGAATGTAGAGACCGAGTGGGAGAGTAGTGCACAAATGTGGCTTGCAGATACTTTGCTCCAATACTCTAGAAGGCCCGATGAACCAAACGCATAGATTGGAACATAACACAGGCCTCAATGGGGAGCCAATGCTATTGCCTCAGTAGAGGGGACATGTGAGTACCAAAAGAAGGGCGGAGAATGGATCTCGCAGCTGCATTTTAGAGAAGTTGTAACCGCTTAATCAAGTAAAGAGGCTGCCCCAAATAAAGGGAGTTACAATAATCCAAACCGCTCAATGCTAGGGCAGCCACCACTGGGGCTTGGCAAACTGTGGGGGTAAAAGGAAGAACTTTCAGTGGGACCCGGAGTTTAAAGTGGCCAGTCTTACATACTGCCGCCACCTGCTCCTCCTTGGCCCAGGAGGCAGAAAGTTCAACCCCCAGATTACTGACCGACAACACGGGCATAGGAAGGGGGCCAAGTGAGGGAGGCCAAAAGTCGGCAGTCCAAAACAACTGGGGGGAGGTGGTCCCAACAACCAAAACCTCTGTTTTGCTAGCATTGAGCTTTAGCCAGTTAGATGACATCCAGCTACCTAGTTTCTCCAGACATTTCATCAGTCACGCAGCAGTCTCAGACTGAGTAAGGTCCAACCGGACTAGAATCTGGGTGTCTCCCGCATAGGAATAATAGCCTAAACCATGAGATTGAAGAAGGAGGAGTGTGATATAGACATTAAACAAAATCGTGGAGTGTACCGATCCTTGAGCGACCCTTCAGACAAGGGGGACAGGAGGAGAGCGAAAAGGGGGAAGAGAGACCGACTGAGACCGGTCAGCAAGAAAAGCCGTGAACCAATCAAGGACTTGGCTGAACAGACCAGCGGCGGACAGACTGGATATCAGGGTGAAGTGATCAATCGTGTCGAAAGCCGCCAACAGATCTAGAAGCAAGATGGCTCCGACACCACCCTGGTCCACCAGGCGTACCAGGTCATCAAGCACCGAATTCAGGATGGATTCAGTGCCCCGCCCTGGCCGGAAACCAGATTGGAATATGTCAAAGTACCGAGAGGACTCTAGAAAATTGGACAGCAGAGGGGGGACCAGAGCTTCCATTACTTTCATCATGCATGGCAGAAGAGAAATAGGCCGATAATTGGCTAACACCTCAGGGTCCAGGGAGGGTTTTTTTGACAAGGGGATAACCGGGGCATGTTTAAGGGAGGGTGGGATAACACCCGTGGCAAAGGAATGATTAACCGCAGAGGAGATATGAGCAATCATATCGCCAGACAATTCCTGTAAAAGTTCCAGAGGTATGGCGTCTGCTTCGGCAGATTTAAGGTGCTGAATACCTAATAGAATGTCAGCATCTGAAAAATGAGGGAAAGTGGACGACATCCCTAAAGCAGGAAGAGGTTCAATGTGTACCTTTTCAATAGATGACGCCTCAGCTTTTATATTATTTCTGATGTAGATATTCTTTCCACCAAAAAAAGAGGAGAGAGAATCACATAGGCCCTATGAAGGTGGCACCGAAGGGCGACCTGTCTCTGGGACAGAGAGTGAGTGGACCAAATCAAATAGAGTCTTAGGTTTGTTCATGGCCACCTCCACCGTGTGGCTGAAATAGACTTTCTTAGCATTAATGATTTCTTTATGGTAAGAGGAAAGAGCACAGCGGAAGATGATTTTGGCTCCGGCAGAGTAGGAGGTGCGCCATTTCCTCTCAGCATGCCCTCACTTCCTTTTCCCCAACATCCTCTGCTCAGGTGGCCAGGGAAAGGCCATCGTTTTGGATCCCGACCCTGGGGGTAGATATGCGAGGGAGGATCACCTGGGTGGAGGAGATTTGGGGAATGGAGGGAGGATGTCCTTAGCCGAGACATGGTATACCCCCTTCCAGTCAATCTTTCCCTCATTCCAACATGCAAACTGCCCCACAATCATATCCCTTTAAGACTGGGACGAGGAGGAGGCAACCAGGAGTTATGTGAACTTCCATTCATTTACACCACTTTGGTACTGAGACGAGGAAGAGGACTGTGGAGGTGTACCATTACAATAGCCAAACATGTCCCACTTACATATTCAACTATGGTCAGGCAAAGGACTTGCATATGCAGCCAGATAAGGAGACACCGGTGCATAAAAAGGGAGACCGGCAAAGAGCGAGGAGAGACCCGCCCGGGGAGAAGGACGCAGCTTCCCAACGTGGAGCAGGCTGTAGAGGGCCCGGTGGGAATAATGCCATGTGCTGCAGAGGGGTGTCAGAGAAGCTGCGGACCAAACGGGCTGCATGAGGGTCAAGACACCCACAGTCCCAAGTGTTGTGTGTCGACAGCCAGAGCTGTTGGACACATAAGACTCCTCGTTTGATGCAAGCCAGATCTCCCGAAAAGCACACGCTGAGCAAGAGGAAGCCAGAGAAGAGAACGAATGTGCCCACTGGAGAGCCCATACACAGGTGAGTTAAAGAAAGGGAACACTCATACCGGGGCACTCCAGGGGCTGGAAAGGGGCATATGAAAATGCTGATCAAGCTGAAAGTACAATAATTGGGTTTCGAGACCAAATTGAGAAACTTTGAATACCGAACAAGCTGCAAAGTACTTTTTAAAATGCAATAAGTATTATTGAATACAGCACAAGTGAAAGGCAAGTCAACAGTAGCCACTGTAGTGGCAGCAATTACAATACTGGTGCTGGATTCTGCCTCACCTCCACTATCAGGACCATTTGTCAAGTTAGGCACAACCTTGTTTCTCTCAAAGTCCAGAATTTTGACAACTAATCCAGCTTTAGTGCCAGAGGCTATCAAGCCCCTCTCAGCACACAACCTTCTCAACGGATCCACTTCTGAGTCACTCAAAGCGGTGATTGTCTCCATTATATTTAGTACAGTAGGTGACTTGTATCTACAAGGAAATCAAAAAGGATAGTGTCCTGTAAGTATTATCTGGACACACCACCAGTGATCTACACTGGGGTACCCTATAAAGATCCTTTTCACAAAGCACCCAGATGTTATGTGGAGAGGGTAATCACACTGCTGCCACCAATGTGTTAAGATTGATTTTCTACACTCTGGCCTGGTGGACAGATGTATAGAAGGCCAACCTATATTGTGACAGGAGCAACTCTGGGAAGCTGTAGCCAAACCAGTTTAGGTAGGAGTGACAGGCGGTCTAGGCTAAGTTCTTCAGAGGGGGTGAGCTTGTAAAGGGTCCACAATGAGATCACACAATGGGAGTCACAAATTACCCTTAGACATAACTATTGCCAAAACACGCTATAGAAAATTGACTATAAGCAGGTAGACGTATCACACACACCATTAAACTAAATAAATATATACATTCGGGTCATCTACGGCCCATAACATAGCCATTTTAGTTAATGCAGTCAAATATTCCTGGAAAAATCGAGGGCTACCAGTGTATGTAGCCTACATAGACTTTTCAGTGGCCTTTGATACAATAGCACGTAGTAAACTATGGGCCAAATTAGAGCACTGGAAGATACCTTGCGGGCTACCACATATGATCCAGTTGCTGTATAAAGATACCTCGGTTAGAATAAGGCTAGATGCCGAAAGGCAATTATCTGAAAATATTCAGACCTCACGTGGTGTAAAACAGGGGTGCACTTTAGCTGCTACCCTGTTTAACTTATATCTCGCAGATTTCCTTAAACATGTTAATAATGCAAACATGAATGACATCAAATTAGGTAATCTTATGTTAAAATGGTTGGGATACGCAGATGACCTCATACTATTTGACTATACGCCCAAAGGGCTACAGGCAAAACTTGATGAGCTTGAAAAGTTTGCCAATGCTAATAACCTTGTTGTTAACATTGGTAAAACCAAAATTATGAAGTTTGAAATACAGCTGTCTAATAGGAAAAGATATAATGGTGTGTGGACAGTAAACCGTCAACAGATTGAAGTGGTCCATGAATATAAATATCTAGGAGTTATCATAGATGACAAGCTCACATGGAAAAACACTGGTCTGAAACTAAAAAGAAATGTATGATTGCAACCATGGCGTTAAGCAAGTTCATTAGTAATCGGGGCTCTTATTCTGTTGCAACAGTAGTTCAATTATATTCAGCTAAAATTGTCTCATGTTTGACCTATGGAGCAGAAATCTGGGGCAGCAAATATGGTAATGACCTTGATCAATTTGAGGCAAAAATGCTAAGGATATTACTGCAAATGCCAAAAACATTGCCTTATGAATATATTATGCTAGAATGTGAAATGACCAGCATAAGAAGTAAAATGCAGCTATCCTCAGCCATACTCTATGCGAAACTAACACAACTTGCTAATGACACTTTCATGGTGCGAATGATGGAGCAATATGAGGGGATAGACACCAAAACAATAAATAGATGGAGACTAATCTACCTCAAATTGATAAATAACGAGAGTCACTTTTGGTTGTTATATTCCGTGGCCCAGATAAAATGTAAATTGAAAAAAATGATTTGTGAAATAGATAGAGAACAAAGAATAGTACATCTGGCAACCGTGGAGTATATATAGACAACATCACACTAAGATTGATGAAACCAAAATATCAGGTGTCATACCCTCATTGCTCTACCATTCGATGGTACCTGCTATTCAAATTTAATTCATGTGATGTACTAGAAATATTAGGCGCCAGAGTGGGAATCCCCCGCGAAATTAGATTCTGTCGCCTCTGCGGGATCGATGTTCTTGAATCAGCACACCATATTATATACGAGTGCGAATACGAAGACAATTTCTCATGAAGTATGATAACTCTATGTATACGTGTGATATACACAGCGTGTGGGCAAAGCTAGTAGAAGGAAATGACCTGAATCAAATTTTTTATTTGATTAAATTTTATGTGATGATTTTAGAAATTTTAAAAGATCTACCAAAAGGTATTTTACATTATTAAATGTGTGATGTTTTTTGCGATGTGTATTTTATAAAGAAATATTTGTGATATGTATTTTAGAAGAAATATTTATGTGATGAATTGATATAAATATGTAAAACTTAATTGTTATATGCATATAAATAAATAAATTAAATTAAAATTAAATTAAATTAAAATACAGTTATTTAATTATGGCCAAAACACGCTATAGAAAAATGACTGTAAGCAGGTACACGTATCACACACACCATTAAACTAAATGCATATATACATTCAATTTGTTATAGGGCATAATACAAATCAGAAACTTTGGTTAGACAAGTATTATGCTCAAAAAGGTCCTCAGAGATGATCCATAACTAAAATCGCACAACCTTAATAGTTCAGGATATAGTTCCGCAGAACTTAGGATGCAGGAAAAAATGCAGGTAGTGTCTCTGGGGTCCAGTGAAGGGCTCTTAGGGTAAGGGTTCAAGTTAGACTAATGCCCCAAAGTAGTCCCAACAGTCAGATGTCTTGCACAAGCAAGCAACGGCAAAGCCAATAGTGTTAGAAATAAACTTTACTATAAGCCCATTGACTTATAATGGGAGCATAGGGGTACGTTAGAAGCCCTGTAACTTACCCCTCGTACTCCGATTCTTTCCCAGACTTGCAGAACACAGGAAGAGTGCCAGAAGTTGCTTTTCCTGCTGAAAGCCACAGTCCTCGATTCCCAGGGTTTGCAGGTTCAAGCTGATCTCCGGTTGGTGTCTTTTTACTGTTGCAAGGACTCTTGGTCGAAGAATAAAGAAAAACCTGATGTAGCACCCCTCTCAGGACTGAACTCGGGTCAGGTAAGCAATTTTCGGATAGTGGTCACCATGCACAGCAAAAGGGCTCAGTAGCCGAGGTCAGACTTTCCCTCTTACCTCGATTCCCCTTGATGCTAGGACTCCGACATTTCACAGGAGGTAGTCTTGCAGGGCCAGCTAAGGATCCCCCAAGCCTAAACTCGGTACGGTGATGTCAGCAGCATGGTAGCCCAAAAACGAAGCTGGTCAGCCACAGGACGGTTCCAGGGCACTTCCGGAGGCTTCCTTTTGCAGGGCACCGAGCAGACGTCGGGAATGGATGGTCCCTCCACTACAAGGGTCGTAGCTCCTTTGCAGGACTACTACAGATCAAGAGAAAGACAGGGCTCCTCCAGGACAGCAGCAGATGTTGGTTGCCAGGCCTCCTTCAGTCAGGACTCAGTTCTCTTTGCGGGTCTCACAGCTGGATAGGATCATTGGTTCCTTTAGGTTTCTCCAGGATCTTTGAAGAATGGTTGCAGGGCTCCTCTTCTTATCCTAAAAGCCAGGTAAGAGCTGAAACTCCCACTAGCCAATAGCAGGACTAGCCCACACACACCCCATCAGTGGTCCAATCAGGACCACTGGTGGGAACACTCATGCATACCACTCAGACACAATTAAACCAGTTTGTGGATTGGGGTCAGATAGACCCAGCCCACATCCTGCCAGCAAACACACATAGCCCTCCTGTAGCCTGCCAAAAGCTTCTGCTTTCCCAGGCACTGGAAGTCCTTATAAGGATTTTCCTGGCCTCTCAGGCCAGGAAGAAGGCTAAAGAACAAGATGGCAAAAGAACAGGCAAGAAATCTTGTGGCTCGGCCATGTTTGACCAGTAGCCACAGTTAGTTGCCAAATGCGATAAACATGGTAAAGCTAAAACGAACATTTCCAAAAAGTGTGGAAAAGTCACTGCTGCCACCAGCCTATCCTTTTAGCACACCTAGAGTAACCAAAAATCCTCTGAGTGTTAGTCTAGGGCAAAACAAACATGCACCCCATTGTACTGCAGTGTAAGCTTCATTGTACAATGATAAAAAGTTACCACAAATGATACAAAAGTAACCAAAAGTAGTAACACAGTAACACAACTAAGGGAAACAAGGTTTCCCAGTACTGACCACCTGAAGGACATATCAGTTTCCCCATAACATGTGTGCAAAGGCCAGTACAGTGAAGCTTAAGGCTTCACTGCACTGCAAAAAGTACAGGGCAGATTAAAAAATAAAAGCAAAATGTTTGGGGGTTCCCTAAAGATGGAAGGAAAGGTGCTGTAAAGATACATTTTTCCTAACAACCATTAATGAGCACTTCTGAACAAAGTGAAAGCTAATGAGGAGCACTTGTGAATCAAGTGGAAAGCAAGGGATGAGCCCTAATGGACAATGTGAAAGTAAGGGGGTGGAAAAGGATGAACACCACAGAATGAGTTGTATGAAAAATCTGTTGTATTAAAGTCAAGAGACTGACGAGAAGAAACAGAATTGAATGTTCGCTAGAGACACAGGTTCAGAAAGAAAACCTGTGTTGACAAGGAAGTCCAAAGAGAAGTAGAATATAGAACCGACTGATGATAGAGGTTCATAGAGAGAAAACATACATTGATAAAGTGCGAAGGGTTATTGGTTGCGTGACCTGGAGTGGGTGGACCGGGTGGTCTGACAACTACGCCTAGACTGAGTTATCCCTACTTGGAACGAACCAGGGAGAATCAAGATACAGAAGCCGTTGTGTATTAGAAATGATTGAAGAAAGGAATTAAAAACTATTGAAAGCTTGGATGGTTACAAAAATGAACTAACATTGTTATTGAAAGCCAAGAGATTTGAACTGCTTGTAGTTCTAAAGCTGGACTTGGGGAAAGAGAAACCAGAGGCTTTATGAATTTTGTTGAACCCTTGGGGAAGGGAACCACAGGACTTTGTGAAATGCGGTGAACTGTTGGGGAAGGAAACCCTGAGACCTTTTTAGAACTGTCTTGAACTTGGGGAAGGGAAAACTGGAAGTAAGCCAGGAGCTGGAAGAAGCTCAGTTTTATTAGGAAAACTGTTTATTTTGTTGCTGACATCCCTAGACATTGGGGGTCATTACGAGTGAGGCAGTAAGGGGTTAACAGCGCCAGTATAGGTGCCTGAGCCGTCAACCCCTTACCGCCTCATTACGAGTCTGCTTGCGGGAACCCGCTAAGGATGCCTGGTTACCAGGCACCCTTAGCGGGTCCCGCGAACAGACCAGGGTGCTAACAACGGGGCCATTATTAACCCTCCCCATTCCCATTTAGCCCTATCGTCTTGCAATAGCACATGGCCCTACTATCAATGATGTGGTAAGAGGGTGAACATGAGGGAAGAGTGTTGTGTGCCAAAATGTTTGCCAGACTTTTCCCCAGGTGGACGTCCATATCCCCAGGAGGGGAGTACCTCCCTATGAGGTCCTCCTGCATATTACCACCACTAGCGGGACTATTGGGTGGTGGCCTCACCTCCCTAGCCTCATAGGAAAGCCCTCTCCTCCGGGTCGAAGTGACAGGAGCTAATGAATCCTCACACAGCCCGGTATTATACATATACACATGTGGTTCTACGTTATTTTGCCGTGGAATTTTTCATCGCAGGACTTTTCATCGCCGTTTTTTTCATCGAAAAACTCATCGTTTTCTTCTTTGGGGCGGGGTTCCCGCTCCCAAACCCCCCTTAATTTAATAATCATACCCCAACCCCTATAAAAATATGTATTTAATTTTTAACCCCCCCCAAAAAAAAAAAACGGTGAGTGTTTTTTTCGATGAAAAGTCCTGCGATGAAAAATCCTGCGGCAAAATGAGTGTATACCTACACATGTATACCTCATATATTGAACATTGCACTCTGGCATTCTCAGTTTGTATGCAACAAATCTTCCTTTATCACTGACTACTCTCACTCCAGCTCTCCTCCAATAGACCCTCCTGCTATCACTGAAACCTGGATTTTTCCATCTGACACTCTGGCTGCCCTACATGACTCCAAGCTATCCTGCGTTCACTGTCCTTGACTGACTAGTAGAGGGGAAGGCAACGGAAGCCTACTCTCTTCCCGCCTCAATGCCTCACAAATCCCCAATGACATGTCCTCTCCCCTCTCTTTTGAAGTCACCATCTCTACTATTGCTCTGCCTCACTCGCTTCACATCATCTCCATCTATCGACTTCCTGGTCCCCCTGGCCCATTCCTTCATGACTTTGGGAAGCTCCTTGATTCTCTTTTCACTAAACATCACCTCATTCTAATAGGTGATTTTAACCTTCCTTCTCCAACCACTTCACAGAAATCTGAACTTTAGTCTTTTCTTAGTGACCACGCTCTCCACTCCATCCATAGCCAAGCAGGGGGGGTAATTCTTTGGGTCTCTTATTCATCTCCACCTCTCTCAGCCCCCAATGCTACTGTCACACCATCCATATCTGATCACTCAATTGTTTCCACCACCATCTTCTTTCCACCCTCTGACTTTTCCTCACTACCTGCTTCACCTATTACTAAAAGGAAATGTAAACCTTCTGTCATTCCCCCTTTTCTCTCTGACTTACAGTTCTCAATCTCCTCCTTCACAGCCGATACCTCTTCCACCAACACCGCATGCTCCAGCTTCCAATCCCTATTATATGACTCATTCTCCTCTCACTTGCACCCCCAAGTCTCAGCATCCTCAGCCATGGGTCACCTCATTCATACACTCTCTCCTCACAGACATGTGTCGGCTGCTGCCCAAATGGAGGTGTACCCACTCACATGAGGACCTGCAACTCTACCCCGCTGCCCTGAAATCTCTCAAGTCCACTCTTGAAAGAGCTAACAGGGAATTCTACCTAACCCTCATTGACTTTCACTCCAACTATCCTTGCCGGCTACAGGGCACCCTAAACTATCAACGCCACTCTCACAGCTAATGATCTAGCTGAATACTTTGCTTCAGTATTTCAAAGTTCCACCGTCCCCTTTATTATAATTCCCTATTATAAACCAGTGACCCAAACACAGATAATATAGAGAGGTTTCCACGGGTGCCTTCTCTTTCCAGAACTTGAATGCATTCGGGCCAAAAATATCAAACCTATATCGAAACCCACCCAACCAGTTAATCAATCCCAGTATTTTGCCAGATTTATCCAAGGGCAAAAAAAATATGTAATCCCTTGCACAACTACAACAAATCAAGGAAAAACAATAAGCAATCCAATACACTCACCCCAAAACCCCCAGTCCATCTCTGCGTACCACCCACCCCAAAACGCATAGTCCATCTCTGTGTATGCCATAAACAGATACCCATTTTTCCTGTCTGTAAAGCAACCACTGGAGGGGGGTGGTCTGTACTCCTGCTCTCTATATGGTATTAGGAGAGGCACAGAGGACCCCAGCCAAGATTCTCTATTATTGGTACATGGTCGAGCAATCAAGGCCTAGCTTCTCAGGAGGTGATGCAGGCTGGTTCTTAAGTACAGTGTAGTCCCCAAGCACCCACAAAGGAATGTCTGCACACTGTATCGGTTAAAACACAGTCTTAATATAATTAATATTCAAGGTCATGTACAGTATCACAATAACTCACTTTGCACTCCCGAAAATCAACAATGGTAAATATATACAGTTCCAAAGTGGTACCACAAACGTTATTAGATCTCATTAAAGTGCATACGGTCAGAATGACACACAGATCGAATAAAGGGAAACCAGCAGTAGAGAGAGGAAGGAAAGCAAGATGGTTGAACAATTGGCAGAATACTGGTCACTACTGTTAAACACAGCTCTGTGTGGAGATCCCCCCCCCCCACCTGGGCAACCTGTAGAAGAAAGATACAAGCTCAGTCCATATATTGTTCTCAACAGCCTTCCCAATAGTTCTGCAACCCCAAAGTACATGGCGTTGTAGCGTTCCTCATCATGGAATCGACGGCCCTTCTTGAGTGCCCTCCCTTTAAGGCAGGAGTCACGGGTCGAATGTCCGACGGAGAACAGGTCGAGCTACGACGGTAAACTGACCGCTTCGTTCCTAGCGGTGCTCGTTGACGGGGAAGCGTAAACGTCCTGCAAGGAAGAAGCATGCGGGGCCCTCGATCTCGATAGTTCTGGACCGCAAAGAGTTTGTAGAACTGTGGCCCAGCAAGGGCGTCGAGTCGTCGGCGTCTCTGTGGTCTTTGGGTAGCGGGAAACCCACCGGTGGATACTCCTCGGCGCGTCAACGATCAGGCCTTCTCCAGCAGGATACAGCGGCGACGATGCGGACGAGAGCGTCCTTGGATCAAATTAAGTTCTTAGGCAAACAGGAGCACGGCGGCTCCGGTCGGCAACGGCGGTCGTTGACAGTGGCAGACAACAGTCTGGGCGCTTCTCCTTGGAGTTCCGCAGCAGTCCCCGTATCGGGTCGGCAGCCTGTCAAAGGTCTGCCTACCAGGGAGCTTTGGCAAAGATCAGCTGGTGCACGATGGTCCCTCGTAGCTCGGGAAGAGGGCGCCTTACCAGGACCTCTCTGGGTCAGTCCTTGGAGGAACAGCAGCTTTCAGATTGTGAAGGAGAGCAACAGCAATTCTTCTCGTCCAGCAGGGCTTCCAGGTCAAGCTTTAGTTACTCCAGTTACTCGTCGTAGTGGACTTCAGCTTCTGAACACGATTCCTAGCAGTGAGAGGTCCCCAGTTATACTGTTGATCTCCCATTCGTTCAGCTGGGTCACACTCAAGCATCCAATCACGACTAAGGGCATTCATGCAGGCAGGCAGCCAATCGGGCACACAGTGCATTCAGGCCATTCAATTCTCTCCAGACACTCACAAAAAGGTATGTGTATTGGGACAAGTACCGAGCCATTCAACACTCCATACTGCATTCATACTGGTTTCAGGCAGGGCTGTCTCGGGCATTGTGTCAACCACCAGATACTAGACACCCACATCATAGAATGCGTATTCGTCACACACTCCATTCACCCAGGTCCCACCCACAGGCGTACCCACAACATACGGTCGTTGAGAAGGCTCCAGCCAGTCTGGTCGGCACTCACCCACACTAGCATATATGGAACTTCCATCCAACAGCCAGTCAGGGGGAAGGGACAGAGGCAGGGCTTCCCGGGACTTCGGGAAGATCAAGGTAACAGGTGATGGAAGGCAAGAAGCCATGGGGGCCATTTTGTCTCCATCCGAAATCTACCGATTCCAATGACGGGGCCTGGGCATCCCAAAATGGAGGACGCTCAGGGCACTAGTCATTTCAGCACAGAGCTGCCACCAGCCCATACCCTGCTCTGTGGGTCACACACAGGTGCCCAAAAACATACACTAGAGGCTAGGGTTGCACCCCTACCCATGGGTGCCGTAAGGGTATCCCATGGGTCTGTTCACCAAACCAAAAGAGAGAGCTGCACCTCCAGGAGTCCCACATGAACTCCTGCACGGAAAACACGACATAACACACAATAAAAAGCAGTAAAGGACAAGGATACGGAGGCCCTGTCCCTCCGATGCATTTCCAGCATCACACTGTCCATCCCCTAAATCAAGAAAGGAAGATTATTGCTACTGTGAGAAACCTGAGGGTATTCTTCCAGTAAAGGCTCAAAACTCCCTTATTCAGGTGGCCAGAACACGGCCATCGCTGTTGGATCCAGTTCCTGGGGGTGGACCAGTGGGGGAGGATCACCTAGGTAAGGGAACTCTGGGTTATGCTCGGGAGATTGCCCCAGGTGAGACGCGGTATGACACCGGAGAAAGGGGTGAGGTAGACGAGGTACCCTGAGCCTTTGTGGGCTGTTTCTCCTCGACCTCCCTTCCATTAGATACATTTCCTTTTAAAGAATCCATCATAACCTCTGCCTCTGATAAATCTATTACTTATCCCGCTGCCTCCAGAAACCAACCTTCTTCGAATCCTCGTTATTCTGTTCCCCACCAGAATCCCGGCTCTCAGGTTCCCTATCCAAATATTCCCAATCATTCTCCTTCACATCCTTCTAATTATTCTTTCCCGACACCCCAGTATTTCCTGTGCTCCCCATTTGCACAAAAGAAACCATACCGCCCACACAACTCCCCTTGTTCCTTTTGTGAACCCTATCAATCCCATCCCTTTAAATGTCAACTTCCAAACACCCAATCTGCTCAGGTAATATCCTGCAATTCCCATAATTCCCCTGGTTTATTTCACAATCCCTTTTGTTCTGTTTTACATCCCAATCACTCTCGTTCATTGCACCAACCTTCCCTATCCCATCCCGTAGGACATTCTGATACTCCAGAACCCCCCTTTCGTTATACGAATACTGTTTTTCACCCAAGACTGACTTGTACTGTTAAATCTGTGTAACTGACATGTCCCAACCTGAGGTTCAGGCCAAGTCAGGCAATTGACTCAAATGACACACACCTGACGGCCCTTACCTTTCACCACAGGGATAAAAGGTGGAGCAGACAAGTGCAGGACAAGCAAGGCAGAAAAGGCAAGCACAAAAGACTGCACAAGGAGACGGCTTATCCAAGGCCGCAATTCAGGCGAAGGAGAAGGGTGGCGGAAGTCGAGAGGGAGGCGAGGAGAGAGTTGACCTTGCCCTTTTCGTCCCAGAATCACAGAACCTTTGCAGAGGACAATTTAAAACCGCAAACAAAGGATCAAGTGTCCTGCAGCAGATGTCAGAGGTATAGGGGGCCAACCTATGCCGATAGGCAGGAGCGAGGAAGCTCCTACGCCCATGGTACCGGGCTTGATTCCAAGGAAGATGAAAGCCAAAACATGTAATACTGATGCTTGACAGACTAGACGAACACCAGCTGGTCATAGATATCTCTGCCTCTAATAATTACCCCTTCATGGAGTCTAAACATACCCCTTTACGACTTGTGATATTGCCGAAGACCTAGAGTTACTTTATGTCGACGGTCAATGGGTGTCTTATTCTAATCAATAATCGATAACCATCCTATGCTACCAAGTGTACTGGGGAGACCCCTGGCCGGCCCATAGAGCCGAGGTTTGCTCCGAAGTACTTTAAGACGAGATAGCTGCACCCTTGAGATGGATGAGGGTGCAGATTTATTACTCCAACACCAATCAATAAGGAAAACTCAATGGTTTGTCAAAGGGAGTCAGTTTAATGACAAGTACAGAAAATGGGGAGTCATGGAAATCGGCAGTGATGCGATTGTCCTTCTCGCTTCAACTCCAACGAACTTTATACAATTTGTAACATTTATACTCAAAACTCGTCATAATTGATGTGTAACACTCAAAAGTTAACATGCAATTCTGTTAGTTAGGAAAAGGTAACTTTAATATAGGTGCTATATCTGTATATGGTAACCGAGTGAGGGGATTGGGTAAAACACTGTCAGGTGGGCATCTAAGCCCTTCCTTCATAATGACTACTGCAGACGTCACTAAAAGTACAACGTCCCATTGGTTCTACTAACTATAGGACCCTAGATTATTTGGTCCGTTGTGATTGGGTTGTCACCAACCCCATGCATACATTTCCACTTTGTTTAGCAGCACGCAGAATGGTCAGCCAGGTGCGGGGTGCCCCTCAGTTACCCGGCCTTCCTCCAATTAAGGTTACAATCAATCATCACTTCAGCAACTATGTGTCAATTATTTTACTGTGGTTGGCCTCGAAACTGCATCTTCTGTCTGGAAAAGTTCTGATATCTTTGCCTGGGCGGATGCCAAGCGTAGGTGTGAACCTGTGTTTTTCCTCGCTTGGCTGGTCACGTGCTGCCTGCACCGGGAATTTGTCTAGTTTCTCTCAATTTCTGTATTTCATTCTGATTCAGCTTGCCACCCGCCTACGCCTCCTTATCTTGACTTTTCAGAGACAGGATATTCTGTTCTAAAGTTTCAATTATGTGTAGCTAATGTTCGTTCCTTCTATTGGTATGACCGTGGCTCTCCTGGCACGAGTTGCATCTGCCGAGTTTCGATTCAGCCATCTCTTCTCATTTTGCCGGAATATGAATCTTGTCTTGTTTGGCCTCTAGTAACCTGAGTTGATTCTGCTTTGTTTGCAAAGTGGGATGACACTTAAAATACTGTGCTTCGTTTTGAGGTAGATTATGTATAATGGTGCTTGCCGCACTATTCTTCTACTTAGCATAGCAAGCCGCACTGTTTTCTTAGCTTTCTTGCGGTTCCAAGCGTATTTAGTGTTAGCTGGTTGAATATCTTCATCCTGTTTACAACTTCATTCTCTTACCTTTGGACATCTTCTTTTATCTTAGGTTCTCGATATCCTTACTCATGGCGTTTCAGCTCTGTGTGTCATTCTTGGGTCGTCATTTCTTCTATCTGTGAGTCTGTCCTGGGTCCTCATGACGTCACCATTCGTCTTCCATTAAGGCCTTATTGGTTCCTTCCGGGACAGTGCTGAGGCAATCTTCATTTCGTCTCATTTGCTGGTAGGGTTTTTTTAATGGATACCTTACTGTCCATACTTTCCTCGGTATTGGGACTTCAGTAAGTGTTGCTCTTCTTATAGGTACTGGGCAGAGCCCTACTGCGGCTCTCTGCTGGTTTATTTGCTCATCATACGTCATATAAATGTGCAACTGGAGTGCAGGCTTTATTTGAGACCTCCTCTACACTCCCCCTCTGGGCGATTCATCGACCACTTTCACTTCCGTTTTTGGATTAGTTTTACTCGGTTCTTCTGTGTTCATCTTTACTTCATCGCCTGGGTTCATTCCTTTTTCATCTTCTGGATCTGTACATGATGGTTTGAAGAAGTGTCTCTTTGGAGTCCAAATTTTCACCACTCCTTTTAGGCTTCCTGCTGTTCTTACATGTTCGTCTTTATTCCATGTCATTAGTTGACATTGTCCATTTGGGCTGCAGTAAACCCATCTTCCCACATAATTTCTGCGCTTCCTGGGATAGAGAAACTTTGTTCCTTCTGGTGCATGAACGCTGACCTTCACAAAGTCTCTTATTTCTTCATCAGTCAGGTCATTGGGCTTGACATCAATCATGATCTTCATCCCTATGGCTTTCTTGCAGTTTTCTGGCATTGCGAGATTATTATCTTGATAACACAGAATCCTAGCAATATCATCACTAACAGGGTTCCCAAGAACCTTGAATGCATCTGCCATCCACTGCGGGACCCACGAAAATAGTGATCCAAACCAGCTGTCATCACCAACTTCGTCAGTTTCGTCGATCATCTGGTTCTGTAGCTTCATCAGCATACCTATGGCTTCAGTTAAGGTTCCATTCTCCTCATCGTGAGAAGGTATGAATGTGCAATATGATTCTCCAAATTTTGCACAAACTCCTCCATCCATGGCTGTGATCATGTCAAGGACATATCTGTTCTGAAGAGTCATCAGCCGGATGGCTCTTAACTCTTCCTTAATCGCATTGAATTCTTTTATGGTCGTGTTGATGGTCTGCAGCAACTCCCATCTGGTATCTGCATTCATTTAGTATTTACTCCAACTTCCATTCTCGGCATGAAAATCGTTGTGAACACTGATGAGGTGAGGCTGAACAGTCTGTGTTCATATGGGATTGCATGAAAAGCTTCTTCTGATTTAGCAGAGAAATAATTCTCTCTCTTCATGCGGGTTATCAGTTCCACAGATCTTTTCTTCCTTAGGGGAGCCTCTGCCTTTGGGGAAATTGTGAATATTCAGGTCACTTTTCGGGATCACTAATGCTGGAACGTGGACATTCACGATTGTGCATATGCCTCCCCAGTTTCTCGGCAGTCTGATGTATGCTTTGGATCCACACGCCCAATAATGATCCATAATTACTGCAGTTCATGAACCATTCCTGGAGCATCAAAAATTAGTCCACAATTCTGATTATCTCCCATCTTTCTTGTGCCATTATTCCTGAAGCACAATTTCGAACTCTGCAGTGGTACTATCTGCAAGGGTCCTCCTCTGTCTTCGACCCACGTCAGTAGTTTTGCGAGTTGGCCACAGTGGCTTGCATAGCCTTTGTGAATTTTCAATTGCATCTTTGCAGGCTCCAAGGACCATCCAGACTCTAAAGATTACTACTCCTTTTTCCCATCCGTCTGGTGAAAGCACTGTTCCCCAAATCTGCATTTGGCATCTGTTTTTCCAACTTCAAGCCTCTTGTGGAGTTTTCCCTTGGACATTTAGTTTCGGGTTCACTTCCCATCTTATTTCTGCCCCTTTCACTCCAGCTTTCTCGTATCTGATCACATGATTTCTAGTTTGAGCTCTGTTTCTTGTCTGGATGTCTTGAACAAAATCATCTTCATCGGGATAGGCTGGTTCAGTTGCCCATATTAGGGAAGCGTCACTTCCCATGAACTGGCCTCTCGTTTTGCATATGGCTATGTGTGAAAGACAGTGTGCTGTCTGGGCATCAACTTCTACAGCTACGATGATCTTAGATTTCCCCATGCTGTATGGTAGGAGTGCACAAACAAAGCCTTCCTCTTCTGAATTTCGTCTTCCAACTTCTTTCATGTGTTGGTACCAAATGTTGTTTCCCAAATGTGCTGTGCTATCCAGGTGGTCGTTTAGTTCATTGTCATCTCCATGCATGCTTCTCTTGATTCTTAGTGTTTTTCTGTAATTGGCTATAACTACATCCCTAAATGCATCTGTATGGCTTTTTCTTGCTGGAGGATTCTCGGGTATCCCGGTACATGGTGCAGGCCTCCTCATCAGCGCCATTTGATTTGACCGAATTCTGGAAGCTCTCTTGTACTTCATGTAGTTCGTTCTTTCTGGCAAGGAATGTTCGTATCCATTCTGGCATTGGTCTAGTATATGATTGTACTGTGGAACTGGTACCTGTCCCTTGTGTTGGAACATATATGCTTGGCAATACAGTCTCTGCAGTTTTATTCTTCTGTTCCTCTGGTATTTTTCTTACTTTGGCTATGAACGGCCATAATGCATCTATTAGTTGTACTTGTGAGATTTCCTTTGAGTTTGTCTTTGTCTCCATCAGCGTTGTCTCAGGAGTGTTTATTATTATCATTTCTGTTGGTTTCTTCTCTAATTCCTTTGTCTTTCCACAATATCTGTTGTGGAGTTTCTTATGGCAGGCAGTCTCTTTTTCTCTACTGGTTTGGCTTGTGGTTCTGCAGACATTGAAACTAGGCCTGTTGTGTGTGCATTCAGTGTTTGCGTGCTTGTGGTTGTCATAAATCTTTCTACATTCACTCCTTGCCGACCCTGTGTCCGGCTTGTCTGTTTGTTTGTTGCCCCAAGTGTGTGTGTATTATTGCTAATTACATCCATTTCAAGTTCATTCACTCCACCATTAGATCTTCTAGGGACTGGAATGACTATATAAGTTATGGGTGCTTTTGTGGGTTTCATGCGTACATCATTAGGTGGGTGTACTGGAATCGGAACGCTTTGTGCACCAATAAAAAATGCAGTTCTAATCGTTAATGACAGTAAAACAAAAATGAATATTATACATAGATACGTTATGCCCCTGTATGTCAGGCGGCAGCATTTACTTCCAGAGAAATGTGGTCATCTCTCCTTCTGTGGGAGGACCAGATCGCTGCTTTGGACCCCCATCTCGATCATTCGCCAAATGTCAATTTTATTATATTCCCTTAAACAATATCATCTTTCGAGTTCTGTGTTTGAGTGTCAGGTGCTCCACAAGTGTCCCCCCCTCTTGTGTATGATGAGTTGCCTCTTATCTCAGGATACAGTTCCTTTGCTAGACTATGGGAAAAATCAAATCAACTAACACCTCAGTAAGTCCTTTTACTGTGCATGTTCTAAGTAAGTAAGCTCCCAGTCCACTCCTCGGATTTGCTTCAGTCCTGAGGACATATTGTATGATGGTCAATATGAAGAGTAGGGACAGAATAATAACAAATACAATAAGTGAAGTTCTTGACACTGCTTCCTCGATCTGTCCCTCAGCGGAAAACCTTTTAGAATCTCCTCAGATAGTTCTGTTGATGGTTCGAGAGCTCTATTTGTAACACAATTCCATGCAAGAGCATGCCCATCTGTGCAACATTAGCTGGATCTCTGATGAATGTGAGGACGTCAACATCGATTGATCTCTCCACTAGCTCTGGAAAGTCAGTGACTAGACGAAAAAGGACATTGTGAGCCAACCTGCTGTCTTCTAGTGACAGGGACATCTGTCCTGTCTTGCTGAGGTTCAGCATTGTATACTCTCTTTAATGTAAACAATGTCTGCACTGTCCGTTCACGTGGAGTGCAACTAGAATTACTATTTTATTTACGAGATGGCTTAGGTGCTATGTATTTGCTGGATCTCGAAGAAATGTAAGTGTGTCGGTTGTTCTTTCGACAAGAGTTGGACAGTCTTCGATTATGCGAATGAACAAGGTGTTGATGAGCTCATCTATTTCCGCCTGTGTTTGAGACATTTGGTTCTTTTTCACTGTACTCAGGGAGTAAGAGAAATTGTTTGGTAATAACAGTGAGCAGTCTCTTTATTGTCTTTTCGTTTTCAGGAACTTGAAGAAAGTCTGTGACATTGGTGAGCCTCCCTACCAATGACGGGTATGATCTTAGCACTAGATCAAAATAGGTGACCACATCCTTGGCGATGTCAATACTGCAGGACACCATAAGTGATTCCGAATAGGGTCTTGGTATGGAATGAGTCAGGATACTGTATTTGCTTCCAATGTAAATGTCCTCAGTCAAAATTTGGCATATTCTTTTCTCGTCAAGGCTTTAAGTGTGCCTCAGTCCAAAGTTCAAGGTTCACAGGCTATGTTGTGGCTTATGCGTGCAATTCTTCTTCTTCACCCTGCAATTAAGATGCACAGAGTGTTTGTTTTTTATGTCCTTTTTCCCCTTTTTTGCTTAGAGGAAGTGTCCAATTTAAGCCACACTTTGCAAAAGTTCTTTGTCTTTGTCTGGCTGGTCATGCGTCCTACTTCCTCGCCATGGATCTCATCTGTACGTGCTGTGGTTCTTCCCCGTCACTCGTTGACTTCTCTCGTTGGGGTGCAGGCAGGGGGCCTTCTCCGATGTAGGGTTTGATATCGCCGAGAAAGATCCAAGCTCTCCTGCCTTGTAGTTTTACTGCAGACGGGGTGCAGCCCTCTACTGTGAAAGGACCGTTAAATCTTGGCTCGTCCCACTTTTTCCTCATATGGTTCCTCACGAGTACAGTGTCTCCAGGGAACACGGATGGTACACAAAGTCCTTGAGCTGTGTCTGTAGTAGTATCTCCTTCTGTGTTCCGTGCTGCCCTGCACACCTTCGTCATCGCTGCAGCTGATCTGAAATTACAGTAAGGCAAGATGTCATGCAGTTCAGATAGTTTTGCATTTCAGACCCTAAAATTTCTCCTGTTGACTGCGCATCACATTTAGCTCTATCTCGGGGTGTCAAGGGAGTTCTCATTCTTCTTCCTGTGGCTGTCTTGTGTGGCGTAAAATGATGGTCAGAACCGGGTTGGTTCCGAAGTGCATACAGTGCCAAAGGAAGGCAGTGCAACCATCCCTTCTTTAGAGTAAGCTTCAACTTGGCTATCCTTTCCTATAATAAGCTGTTGAGCTTCTCACAGAGTCCGTTACCTTGCGGATGATACGCTGACGAGAACTTGTGCTTTATACCAAGAAGCAAGCTAATCTGTTCAAATATTGCATTAACAAAGTGAGGACCATTATCTGATCTCATAACTTCACACACACCCCACCTGGGAACACTTCCCTCACTAAAAATGTGGCCACACAGGTAGAGTCTGGGTGTGTACATGGACCTGCCTCAATCCACCTAGAGAATGGACACACCACAACAATTAAGGTGTCGATTCATGGAATTAATGTGCGCTGAAAATTCACACGCAGGGGTCCCAAAACGTGCGATTCGCAGTAAAAGTGCGAAAATCGCAGGGAAAGCAGCGCACATCGATTCATGGAAGGTCATGCGTGAGAAAAATATCGGATATGCTCTGAAAAAGTGCGCGGCGCACACCGGCGCACAGGATATCTAACGGCGTGCGCCACGGCCACAGCGAAATCGCACATAGCGCGGCGCACACAACAAAAGTAGGCGGAACACGGGGCGTAACACTCGGAATGGGGAACAACTCGTCAAAATGTGAGCGTCACGGGGGAAGTACAGGAGGCAAGTGTGCAGAACGCCCACATGTTTGCCTACAACACGTATTCATGGAATCCAATAGGGCAAACCAGCGCACGGTCAAACCAGCGCACAGGCCCAAACACGTCCACCACAAGAAAGCAGGCAGTAGTGTCCCTGCACCTGAAATAAATGTGCACCAAAATGTGCGCCAACAAAAAGCACCTATATACAGCTATGATGAATGTCACATACTGTGGCCCTCTAAGACAAATGAAGTGCAAAGGGGTACGCGACAAACACGGACACCCGCTGTGTGAAAAATAGCGTGTGCATGTATTCTGTGCTGCGTGGAAAGTCCCACACGCGATTTGCCTCGGTACGTGTATTCCGGGGTGCGCGGGAAATCCCACACGCGATTGGCTGGGTATGTGTATTCCGGGGTGCGCGGCAAGTTCCACACGCAAATTGCCTGGGTCCGTGTATTCCGGGGTGCACGGGAAGTCCCACATGCGATTGGCCTGGGTACGTGTATTCCGGGCTGCGCGGGAAGTTCCACACGCTAATTCTGCAGGGTACGTGTATTCCGGGGTGCGCGGGAAGTTCCACACGCGATTTCAGCAGGGTACGTGCATTCCGGGGGTGCGCGTGAAGTTCCACATGCTAATTCTGCAGGGTACGTGTATTCCGGGGTGCGCGGGAAGTTCCACACGCCATTTCAGCAGGGTACGGGTATTTCGGGGGTGCCGGGTAGTACTACACGTGAATTGACCGTGTGGGTCCTCCCAGGTGTTCCCTCTACACCCTCCACAGGCAGGCCACATCACAGAGGACTACCCTGCACCCCTGCTCATGTCCCGCAGGCAGCCCATCCACCATGGCCATGCCCCCCAGCCAACCCACATGTCACCTTGCACTACTGATCACCAACGCATGTCTCCCAGCACCCCCACCCACCAGCAGTCAGGGGCACCCTCCACCAGGCCCCCACTCATGTCCCCCTGCACCCCCACCCCCCAGCAGTCAGGTGCAGCCTCCACCAGGCCCCCACGCATGTTCCCCTGCACCCCCACCCCCCAGCAGTCAGGGGCACCCTCCACCAGGCCCCCACTCATGTCCCCCTGCACCCCCACCCCACAGCAGTCAGGGGCACCCTCCACCAGGCCCCCACTCATGTCCCCCTGCACCCCCACCCCCCAGCAGCCAGGGGTACCCTCCACCAGGCCCCCACTCATGTCCCCCTGCACCCCCACCCCCCAGCAGCCAGGGGCACCCTCCACCAGGCCCCCACTCATGTCCCCCTGCACCCCCAACCACCAGCATCCTGGGGCAACCTCCATCAGGCCCCCACTCATGTTCCCCTGCACCCCCACCCACCAGGAGTCAGGGGCACCCTCCACCAGGCCCCCACTCATGTCCCCCTGCACCCCCACCCCCCAGCAGCCAGGGGCACCCTCCACTAGGCCCCCACTCATGTCCCCCTGCACCCCCACCCCCCAGCAGCCAGGGGCACCCTCCACCAGGCCCCCACTCATGTCCCCCTGCACCCCCACCCACTAGCATCCAGGGGCACCCTCCACCAGGCCCCCACTCATGTCCCCCTGCACCCCCACCCCCCAGCAGCCAGGAGCACCCGCCACCAGGCCCCCACTCATGTCCCCCTGCACCCCCACCCACCAGCATCCAGGGGCACCCTCCACCAGGCCCCCACACATGTCTCCCACCACCCCCAACCCCCAGCAGTCAGGGGCACCTGCCAGCAGGCCCACACACATGTCTCCCACCACCCCTACCCCCCAGCAGTCAGGGGCAGCCTCCACCAGGCCCCCACCCATGCCCCCCTGCACCCCCACCCCCCAGCAGTCAGGGGCACCCTCCAACAGGCCCCCACTCATGTCCCCCTGCACCCACACCCCCAGCAGCCAGGGGCACCCTCCACCAGGCCCCCACTCATGTCCCCCTGCACCCACACCCACCAGAATCCAGGGGCACCCTCCACCAGGCCCCCACACATGTCTCGCACCACCCCACCCCCCAGCAGTCAGGGGCAGCCTCCACCAGGCCCCCACTCATGTTCAACTCATGTCCCCCTGCACCCCCACCCCCCAGCAGTCAGGGGCACCCTCCACCAGGCCCCCACTCATGTCCCCCTGCACCCCCACCCACCAGCCTCCAGGGGCACCCCCACACATGTCTCCCACCACCCCCACCCCCCAGCAGTCAGGGGCACCCTCCACCAGGCCCCCACTCATGTCCCCCGGCACCCCCACCCCCCAGCAGCCAAGGGCACCCTCCACCAGGCCCCCACTCATGTCCCCCTGCACCCCCACCCCCAGCAGTCCGGGGCACCCTCCACCAGGCCCCCACTCATGTCCCCCTTCCCCTCCACCCCCCAGCATTCAGGGGCACCCTCCACCAGGCCCCCACTCATGTCCCCCTTCACCCCCACCCCCCAGCAGCCAGGGGCACCCTCCACCAGGCCCCCACTCATGTCCCCCTGCACCCCCACCCACCAGCATCCAGGGGCACCCTCCACCAGGCCCCCACTCATGTCCCCCTGCACCCCCACCCCCCAGCAGTCAGGGGCACCCTCCACTAGGCCCCCACTCATGTCCCCATGCACCCCCACCCCCCAGCAGCCAGGGGCACCCTCCACCAGGCCCCCACACATGTCCCCTGCACCCCCACCCATCAGCATCCAGGGGCACCCTCCACCAGGCCCCCACACACATGTCTGCCACCCCCCACCCCCCAGCAGTCAGGGGCACCTGCCAGCAGGCCCACACACGTCTCCCACCACCCCCACCCCCCAGCAGTCAGGGGCAGCCTCCACCAGGCCACCACTCATGTCCCCCTGCACCCCCACCCCCCAGCAGTCAGGGGCATCCTCCACCAGGCCCCCACTCATGTCCCCCTGCACCCACACCCTCCAGCAGCCAGGGGCACCCTCCACCAGGCCCCACTCATGTCCCCCTGCACCCCCACCCACCAGCATCCAGGGGCACCCTCTACCAGGCCCCCACACATGTCTCCCACCACCCCCACCCCCCAGCAGTCAGGGGCACCTGCCAGCAGGCCCACACACATGTCTCCCACCACCCCCACCCCCCAGCAGTCAGGGACAGCCTCCACCAGGCCCCACTCATGTCCAACTCATGTCCCCCTGCACCCCCACCCCCCAGCAGCCAGGGGCACCCTCCACCAGGCCCCCACTCATGTCCCCCTGCATCCCCACCCACCAGCATCCAGGGGCACCCTCCACCAGGCCCCCACACGTCTCCCACCACCCCCACCCCCCAGCAGTCAGGGGCACCTGCCAGCAGGCCCACACACGTCTCCCACTACCCCCACCCCCCAGCAGACCCCCACACATGTCTCCCACCACCCCACCCCCCAGCAGTCAGGGGCGCCTGCCAACAGGCCCACACACATGTCTCCCACCACCCCCACCCCCCAGCAGTCAGGGGCAGCCTCCACCAGGCCCCCACTCATGTCCCCCTGCACCCCCACCCCCCAGCAGTCAGGGGCACCCTCCACCAGGCCCCCACTCATGTCCCCCTGCACCCACACCCCCCAGCAGCCAGGGACACCCTCCACCAGGCCCCCACTCATGTCCCCCTGCACCCCCACCCCCCAGCAGTCAGGGGCACCCTCCACCAGGCCCCCACTCATGTCCCCCTGCACCCCCACCCCCAGCAGTCAGGGGTACCCTCCACCAGGCCCCCACTCATGTCCCCCTGGACCCCCACCCCCCAGCAGTCAGGGGCACCCTCCACCAGGCCCCCACTCATGTCCCCCTGCACCCCCACCCCCCAGCAGCCAGGGGCACCCTCCAGCAGTCCCCACTCATGTCCCTCTGCACCGCCACCCACCAGCATCCAGGGGCACCCTCCACCAGGCCCCCACACATGTCTCCCTCCACCCCCACCACCCAGCAGTCAGGGGCACCCTCCACCAGGCCCCCACTCATGTCCCCCTGAACCCACACCCCCCAGCAGTGCGGGGCACCTGCCAGCAGGCCCCCACACATGTCCCCCAGCCAACACGTCATCACAATCCAGATCCCAGGCTCCTATGCCCACCCAAATCCCACCCCACCCCACGCCACCCCAGTCCAAACACCCAACCAAGCTTTACATCCATTCAAAATGGAAATACCCATTACATGATAGATAACAAATAAGCAGTATGCGCATGAGTACAAGTCCGTCAGACCCAGACAATGGCAACACATGACTGTGAAAACCCACATTGTGACAGGCATGAAACCAATGAGAGAAGTCCACACATTGAAGTAAGAAAAAAAATGTATTACAGTGTAAATGAAGTGAATGAAATCTAAACAAACAATAATGGCAACAAATATCAAAATGCAGCATGTCCACAAAAATAATAAATAACGAAAATGGGAATCCAAAATAACCGTAAAGAAATTGTGTCCAAAGTCACTGTCCAACAAAGCAAATCCAAAGGGAAAGTAAAGTGAAAATCCATTGCTCCATGGTGAAAAAAATAATAAAAGATGAAGGCCACAAATCCACTGTCAAACTATGTACAAAGAGCAAATCCATGGTCCATGATCCCAACGATGTAAATGAAACCTACAACAAAACCTACCTAACTAATAACTATATACAAAAAAGTGGGGCATAGTCCAAGCGCCCCAAATTAAAAAAAGAAATAAAACCTAACACTAATTAACTATATACAAAGGTGGCGGGCTAGTCCAGCGGCTCACTCCGTGGTGTCCCGGGCCAGGGCATCATCGAACTCCTGTTCGATGTCCCGGACGTGGTCCTGTTCCATGGCCCCGAGAGCCCGCAGGGACGCCGACATGTCCTCCTCCAACTCCCTGCGGATTCCCTTGAGGCACTCGGCCCGCCTCAGGGCCCTCTGCATGTAGTTCTCCGCCCTGACCATCGTGAGCCGCGCCTCTTCCGCCCGCCGCCGCTCCGCACCTATCTGCTGGCCCAACCGCTGCCACGCGGAAGACACTTCCCGTCCTGGGTCCTCCTGCCCTCCGGCCGATGCCTGCCCCTCCGATGTAGATTGCCCCTAGCCATGATGCCTCCCAAGTTGACTCTGCTGCTGCCTCCAACGCAACTGCCTCTGCCAGCATGACGGCATCCAGGCTGATGGAATCCGACGACGCCGTCGTGCACGTGCCCTGCCCAATGATGCCGGCACATCCTCCATCTGCTGGGGTCCAGTTGCTGTGGTGTCCACCCCTGCTGGACCTCCAACTCTCGACTGTGGCATGGATTGGGATCCCCACCAAGCTGGCTGCGTTGGTCAGGGCAGGTCCACAGGGGGCCCTGGTGGCATCTCGGCCGGAAGACGGCATGGAGAATGACTGGCGTATAGTCTTCACAGAGGAGGAGAGGGCCGCCAGATTGGCCGACACATGTATGAAACCCCCGACCACGGCCGATCCCAACTGGGCCACGTCGGCATGGTGCTCTTGGTGATGAAGTGCAAGCTCCTCCCGGGAAGCATGCACGTCATCACGAATGACTCGTGCGCAACGCGACACCAATCAGGACCTTCTCCATACAGCCATGGGTCCCCTCGTCCGCAGGTGGAGGGGGGGTCAGATGACATGGGCATCCCCCCTACCTGCAGACGGGCCTGGAATGGGGCATCCCTGCTGGTGCATGGTGGTGTAGTCACAGTGTCAGGGACAGTGACATGTGCAGGCCCCTCCACGGCAACCTGTGCTGCCTCGTGCCCCTGGACTGCACCACTTGCACCAGCAGGGATGCCCCCGCCAGGCCCCATGTGCGACTCAGTAGCGGCCTCCTCCTCCTCTGTGGAAACCACCAACCTGGATGGCTCCACACCGTCTTCCGCCGTTGCAAGCCCCTGTGGGGGCTCACCTACCCCTTCCGCTGCAGCCGTGGGGGCATCCCCGCCGCTTTGCTCCACAGCGCCGTCTCCACCCTCTTCTTCACTTGCCGCTGTGTAGAGGGAGACATATAACACAAGCATCAGGGTACTGTACAATGGTCCCCTAGACAGGAAGCAATAGCAGATGAGTGGCACTGTCAAAGATCACTTCCATCATGTCCCTCCACAACACATGGGTCAGTGCAGGCAAAACGCATGCAGTAACAGGCATGGCGCATGCTATGGACATTAGCATACATGTCCAAGGGACTCTTGAAACATACAATGTTGTTATGGAACTCACATGCATCATGGGTCATGCCTATCACATGCACACACATCACCGTAGTTTCATCCATCTGGTCTTGTACACCCCAGACACAGTGGATACAAGGATAGCTAGACTGCATCTGTGAATCTGTACATTGTCACAGACATGTGTCATGCATCCATGGCATTCGCAAGTCACAGACATGCAGGTCAGACAAACAGACATGGATACCATACATGTACATGGCATCAGCACCCATCCCTCACCCCCACCCATGTCCAGGAACAGAGACTGGCATGCTCTCATGTGTCCAATCCGCATAGGGCTCCCCATGTTGCATTTAAACACATGCACCAACCGTGTGGTTCACACATTACTGGTCTCACATGCATGACCATGATGTCCCTGCACAAATACATGCGTACATGGCCTATGTCACACATACAGGCAAGCATCAGACAACCAGCACACTGCAACATGCCCTGTCTCACACAGCAATGCTTGCCCACTTACCGCTCAACTCCAGACGGGTCTGCCTCGCAAGGATCTGGGCGTGGAGCGCTGGGTCTACACGTTCCAGGACCCTCAGCTGGATGGTACTCATGCGGCCCTGGCCCCCCCTCCATGAGGCGCCGGGCCTTCAAGAGGGTCCTGGACCTCAAGTCCTCCCAGCGCTTCTTGACATTCTGGATGTTGCGGGTTGCCACCCCCTCCGTGTTGATGGCAACCACCAAGTCGTCCCAGATCCTGTCCCGTCCTTCCTTGTTGGCGCGTGACGATCCGAAGAGGGCATCATGCTGCCCCAGGACTTGCTCCACCAGGACACCAACTTCGGTGGCAGTGAAGCTGGTGCCCCTCTGCCTCTCTGGCCGGGGGTTGCCACTGGTGCCAGATGTTGCAATGCCCGACATGGCAACCCCAGAGGCAGGAGTGGGTGGGCAACTGGGTCCTGGGGCTGGGCTGTGGAGCGATGGTATACCAGTCGGGAGTCTTCTGTTCCAGCAGGGGTGGACACAGCAACTGGACCCCTGCAGATGGCAGATGTGCAGGCACAAAATGGCAGGGCACGGTGGCAGCAGGCAGGCAGACAGGCAGCAGCAGATGGCTCGTGGGAGGCTGCTCAGGGCTCTGGGGGGCAGTAATTCGGCCTTCTGGGCAGGAGCGTGGTCTTCCGTGTGCTTACGCGTGGCCAGCTTGATACAGAGTGAATTGGCACGTGAAAATCCTGCACGTCAAAGTGAAATTCGAGGAAAGGGCCTTAGCGTGTAAGCGCGCATACGCGATTCCATTGGACCAAAGGCCCTCAGCGCATAAGCGCGTCTGTGACGTGACACGCGCGGGTGTTTCCCTCATAGCACGTGATGACAGAGCACACGTGGAAAAACTGCACGTGAGAGTATCATTGCGTGTAATTGGAGGAAAGTGCGCGTAAACGCAATGGGTACGTGTAATGCAGGGGTACGCGGGAATTCTCACACGCGATTTGCTTGGGTACGTGTATTACAGGAGTGCACGGGAATTCTCACACGCGATTTGCTTGGGTACGTGTATTACAGGGGTGCGCAGGAATTCTCACATGCGATTTTCTTGGATACGTGTATTGCAGGGGTGCGCGGGAATTGTCACACGCGATTTGCTTGGGTACGTGTATTACAGGGGTGCGCAGGAATTCTCACATGCGATTTTCTTGGATACGTGTATTGCAGGGGTGCGCAGGAATTCTCACACGCGATTTGCTTGGGTAAGTGTATTACAGGGGTGCGCGGCAAGTTTTACACGCTCGCCAACAACACGTATACATGGAATTGAACGGGGCTAAGGCATGCGCACAAAAAAACATGGTAATCCGGAAACACGTACGCCAGCAGGAAGCAGGAAGCAGGCATACGTCGACCCGCGCAGCATAAAAGTGCACGCAAACAACAAACAAGCTCAGACGCCAGGATGAATATACCGTTCCTAGCAGCAGTGGCCGTGGGGGGGGGGGGGGGAGGAGGAGGAGGAGGAGGAGGAGGAGGAGGAGGAGGAGGATTTTCACACCCAGAACCAGCCTTTTTGGGATGCCTGATGACCAGGTGTATGGGAGGTACAGGTTTCCACCTCACATAATACTGGACCTAGTGAGTGGGAGGATGACCTCACATCACCCACTGTGTGCTCCCAAGCACTCAGCCCCCTGGAGAAGGGCCTCAATGTACTGCACTTCTTGGCCACTGGATCATTTCAGCGGACAAGTGCCATAGTGGGTGGGGTGTCACAGGCCACGCAGTCACGCTGCCTACACCAGGTCTTGAACATCATCACTGCACGGCCATCAGTCCGCAGGCACATATACCTGCCCAGAACACCTGCAGAAAGGCAGACTGCCGCCCTGGATTTCTACGGTGTGGCACAATTCCCCAAAGTGCTAGGTGCCATTGACTGCACCCATGTGGCACTACGTCCCCCCCAGGGCATCTGAGCACATCTATAGGAACCGCAAGCACTGGCATTCCATCAACGTGCAGGTAGTATGTAATGGCAAGGGAATCATCACCTCAGTATATGCCAACTATCCAGGGTCCACCCACGACAGCTTCATTTACCGAATGTCTACCCTAAGCCGGGACCTAGAAGCTGGGCGGCATGGCGATACATGGCTGCTTGGTGAGTATGAATGCCACTGCACATGCATGCATGCATGTCAGATGCAGAGTTATGTCACTACCCCACTAATGATACCCATCACCTCCACACCAGGGGACAGTGCCTACCCTCTGAGCACCCACATGATGACGCCAATTCGGAACCCCATCACGCCTCCCGAAGTAAGATACAACACAGCCCATATTGCAACCCGGGGCATAGTGGAGCGCACATTCGGAGTGCTCAAGTCACGCTTTCGCTCCCTTGACCGTTCTGGCGGGCAGCTGTTATATGCGCCCCCAGTAGTGTGCAGGATCATAGTGGCAGCATGTGTCCTGCACAATGTTGCAACACGCCGGGGCCTGGCTGTGGACATGGTGGTGCCCCCACATCCCCAACCACATGCACGCCCGCTGCGCATGGGAGGGGAAAGGGCACAGGGTGAGGCAGCCCGTACGCAGCTGGTGGCTAATTACTTCACATAGAAATCACACCCCTATGGAGTGCACACAGCCCTGGCACATACCATCTGATAAGCAATGATGACTCGACCTGACAATTATGACGAACAAAGGGACAGTCAACTGTCAGAACCATAGCAGCCTGAGATTGTTCATGTGGAAGTGTCACAATGTGTGCATCCCTACCTACACAAACACCACCAATGCACTGTCATCAAAGACACACTTCCATGCAGCAAAAATGAATACCCACTTGTAAAATACTACATGAGAACAGTGCCATGTCATCCAACTCCTCCCCGGCACGGCCATACAACACACCATGGCATGTCATGCAATGTGAGAGCAAACAAATTAATCCCCACAACATGCCCCAAGTTTCACCAACTACAGTGTCCCTAATGGAAACTGGCCACACATGAAATGCTCACAGTAATGCAGGACCAACAACACACATTACCAAATACTTACCAAGAATACCAATCACCTACACAACCTCCAACCTACCATAAACATGACAGTACAGACTTAAAAAATTGGTAGCCTCACTACCTGATAATGCCAGCACTTCAAACACTTCCAAGTATACAGTGTTAGCGCCACGCAAGAGTGTAGGTGCACTGCTTACAACATGGACTCCAGTCCCAAAGTGGACCGCCTTGTGAAGACATGAGAAATGGACCTGCAAATTAGGAGGATGAGATGGATGCAGAGGCACATATCAATACACCATGCAGTGTACAATACAACAACAATATGCACTAGGAATGTATACACAGTATTGACTACAGACTGCCCACACATCAAATGGGAGTCCAACGTCACCGTGTACGTCAATGTCACTTGGGCACACCCTTTGCAAGCCCGTGGAAACGGGAAGCAGGAGGGGTGTGTGTCACACAAACCCAAGCATCTGCGCAGCCACAATACAGCGTAGTCCCACGGGAGCCACACAAGGCAACACACTGTGCAAAAAATCAAAAATGAAAAAATTTTAAAAAAAAAATCAAAAATGGCCATTAATGGGCCCGGGGGGGGGGGGTGGGGAGGCCACCCAGGAGGTCCAAGGACAGGGTGCACACCAAAACCCACCTGTGTGGATCTTGCGAAAAAAACACCTCCATGGGCTCATGGCCTGCACGGCTACCCTATTGTGAGAGAATCACTGCTGTCGCTCTCCCCAGACTCTGCAGCTGCCTCAGGAGGTGGTGGCACTATGGGAGGCAGCCCACGCAAAGCCCTAGTCTGGTCCTCCATGGCAGCAAGCATGCGGGTCTGGAAGGTCTGGTTCTGGAGGATAATTGTGCGCAGGTCCCCATGCAATAACTCACGGGATGACCGGACCTCCTCACGAGTTGCCTGCATCTCAGCTGAGAGCGTACGTGTGAGACGCTCCAGCTGCTGTTGTGTCCTTGTGTTTGTTGAAGCCTCAAGCTCAACAAGAGTCGTCCTGAGGTGACGGAGTTCCACCCTCAGGGCTTCCCTGTGGCCCTGGGACTCTATGGAAATGGCTTCCCGCAGAGTCGCCAGTGCCGCCAGCCTGTCCCTGTCGGACGCCAACATGTCCTCCCTGTGTGACTGGCAGATGAAGTCTGTTGCCTGCTTTAGTCACTCCATCAGCCTTTCTGGGGGGACAATGGAAGTGACCACCCTATCCATGGCCTGAGCCATCATTTCTGATGATGCTGCCTGTTGGGTTGCCATACCGTATATGGATTGCTCCCATGCGGGATTGCCAGGTGGCGTACGGCCACCACGTCGGCGGGCACCACACCTGTCTGGGGCAAGGCGAACAGCGCCTTGCTGTGCCGGCACTGCCTGAGGCTGCAGGACTGCATTCCCCCTCTGATCTGCTGGCCCAGGAACAGGATCAGATGTTGCGCAGTGTGACTCTGCATCCGTAACCACCAAAGGCGTACCTGCCAACACTGACATCCCCATTGAGGGTTCTACCCCTGGTGCAGGTGGGTCGGACAGAACAGAATCCCTCCCCGGAACACTCACCTGCGACGGCACATAGGTCTCATCATCCGAATCGACACCTGAATACAGCTCGGGGGAGGTGCACCCACAGACACCCACCCCTTGAGAGCACGACCTGCAGCAGTTGTGGGTTCTCACCCACCACCACACCACGTCCCTCACTGGTGGTCGGTCGGCCCTGAGACCCCTCCTGGGTCTGCACCATCTCCACAACCCCAGCAGTATCAAGTGCGTCATCCCCTGCAAAGACATGAAAGAAAAGAAATGGAAACAGGCATTAGCACTATGGCACACAATTAGGGCTGAGAAGCTACAGAACCAGTACTTGATTTACACATGTCCCACATGACTAAAACCCTCCCATGCATGCACCGTCACTGCGTATGAAGGGGAGGCAAATGGCACACATTGATGACACCAAGATGGAAGATCGACACATTTGCTGCATGCTGCCTAGCAGTGGCATCACACATTGGCCTGTGATCGGCAGGTCAAATACACATGCCATCACACAGATGGCATGTACCCTAGCCATAAAGTGAAGAGGGAGAGGAGGGCACCACTTGTTCATTCAGTCTAGTTTGCTCATGAAATTGCTTTTTTTATTGAAATAGTTCAAATGTTTAACCTGGAGCTGCCAGTCCTAAATGGTCATATAGCACAGGGACATGTCTAAACAAATGATATCCAGGAAACAAAGTCAGTCCACTTTACCATAGCCATGTCAGACATGTGACAATAAGACTGAGAAATGCCTAGTAAAAGTGGTGGAATGCAAACAATCTGCCTGAATAAACAGAGAAAAATAAGCAACAATGTTGTGGCAAGATGACACTTCAAGTGCAACTGGTGTTGGGCTAGATGTCTACTGTTGGCAGAAGGGATACTGCTATACCCAAATGCTGGTGCGCAGAATGTATTGGATGAGGCACATGGGTGACCCGAACCACTCAGGCACACATATCCTCACCTGGCACCCAAACAGAAGCCCTCACACACACACCATGCACATGGATGACACACAAATGCATGTGCACTCACCGGACAATGGGCCTCATTACGACCCAGGCGGTAAGTTACCGCCTGGGCCGTGACTTTACCACCATGGCGTAAACTACGTTTACGCCATGGTGGTTGGCGGACTTACCGCCCCATTCCGACCTTGGCGGGGCGGTAAGTCCCCAATCCCCATTTACCCTCCCCATTCCCATTTTTGCCCCATAGGGCATAATGGGAGTGGGGAAGGCGTTAATTACGCCACCGTAAATTACGGTGGCGTAATTAACTCCATGGTCCCTTAGCGCCATGGATTTTAACACCTGCTAAAAGCAGGTGTTAAATCCGCCATGGCGCTAAGGGACCTCGTACTCAGGCGGTAAGGGTCGGCGCTGTTTACGGCGCCGTAAACCCCTTACCGCCTGAGTTGTAATGAGGGCCAATGCCTCGTAATCTGCCAGTTCTCCCACACCTTGGATCTGTTCCTCCGTGACGTAGGGCCCAGCAACATGCTAATGTGGAGTGAGTTCTATGTCCTCTGCTGGAGACCCACCTCCAGTCACTAGAGTAGCGGCATGACTTGAGGCCAGTTTATTCTTTGCCCTGCGCTTCAGGTCATTCCAGCGCTTGTAGCATTCAGTAGCTGTGCGTCTCACGATTCCAAGGGCACTTATGATGTCCGCGATGGTCTGCCAGTGTGCCAGACGTTGTGCAGGTGTGGTCTTGGATCCTGCAATAATCACCATTTTGCGGTCATGTGCAAACACATACTCTACAAGTGCATTCAGTTCGGCCTCATTGAAGCTGGCTTCCTTGACGGGCCGGACTGTGTAGCCGTGTCTGGGGCATCAGCCTCTACTGGACGAGCACTCTTCCTCTTCCGCTTGGAAGGTGGTGGGGATCCTGAGTGTCCTACGCCGCTCTGGACACTAGGGGCAGGAGCCCCGGTGGACTCTGTACTAGGAGTGTGGGATTGCACACTCAGCGTGGGAGTTGGTGCAGGCATTAGCTCAAGTGTGATGGTGTCAGGGGGAATGTCAGCAGGATGGACTTGGACCAACACTGTCCTGGCTGGGTGTGTGAGAGGTGGGGTGGATGGAGCCGCAGCTGCCCCTGCAGCCTCCCCACCCTGTCTACTCGGGGCAGCAGATGACCTAGCTGCCCCTGATCCACGTGGCCTGATGACACCAACGTGCACCGGCGCACGTGGCCTAGACCTGCTGACCTGGAAGTCAGCCATGGAGTCACCCTGTGCCAGGTCTGGTGCCACAGTGGGCTGGTCCAACAAGGGCTGCGCATGGATGGTGTCAGCCACGTTACCTTCAACCGGGGGGGGCATGGGTGTCCCTGACTGGTCCTCCACACATGGGGGGCTAGGGGCACCCTGCAAGTCACAGCCACGTCCCCTACCTTATCCACCACGGCCACCTTTGCCACCCTTACGGCTTGGTCGCCTTCCAGCCATGGCACTGATGTTATTGTGCGTATGGGAGTCGCTGTGAACTATTGTCCTGGGCAATTGGGGGTCAAAGGGGTTGGGTACCAGATGGTAATCGTACCCTAGTGCTCTAGCAAGGCTGTATGTCACCCCTGGGGAAAGATGACGGGTCACTCAACGCACAGGCACCCCAAAAAAGGGAAGTAAGGTGCACGCAACCCCTCCTAGACCACGTGTGTGGAAAAATAAACCTGCACTACGCTGTGGCACCCAGAAACACAAGAATGAAAGTATGTGTGTCACACGCAGCCTAGAATGACCTCTGAAGGGGTACGCGACACGTGCGCGACTCACCGTCTGCCAGGAAAAAAAGCGTGAAAAAGACGCGCGTGTGCGCGTTGGCAACACCCCCGCCAAAAGAAGAATTGTACGCTGTCTGAGGAGACAGGACAACAGTAGAAGGGAACGCTGTTTGAGGAAACAGGCCCAGGAAAAAGAGGAAAAGAGAAAAATCTGTCAGAGGTAACAGGCAGTACGAACTTGAAACGCTGTGAAGTAAATCGCGTGTGAACCGACAAGAAGTACAGATTTCACCCACTCGCTCTCCACGAAAAGCACGTACAAGGAAATGGTGTTCTACACGTACCTTTTATACACACGTCACAGATGCACATACGCGCTGAGGCCATTTCCACCAATTAAACGCTTTCACACTCGGACGTGTATTTTTTGGACACGCGCCATTCTCAAAGGCCATGCGCGTGATGTCATAGACGCGCCTGGGGGCCTTTGGGCCAATGAATTAACGTACGTGTGCTTACGCGCTAAGGGCCTTTCCTCAAATTACACGCAGACATGCTGGATTTTCACATGCCAAATTACTCCGTATCAAGCTGGCCACGCGTAAGCACACGGAAGACCACGCCCCTGCCCAGAAGTCCGAATTACTGCCCCCCCGAGCCCCGAGCACGCTCCCACCTGCCATCTCCTGCTGCCTGCTGCCCATGTGTCCTGCCATTTGCTGCCTGCACATCAGCCAGGGCTGCTGTTGCTGTGACCACCCCTGCTGGAACCGAAAACTCCCGACTGGGATACCATCGCTCCACAGCCCAGCCCCAGGACCCAGTTGCCCGCCCACTCCTGCCTCTGGTGTTGCCATGTCGGGCACTGCAACATCTGGCACCAGTGGCAACCCCCGGTCAGAGAGGCAGAGGGGCACCAGCTTCACTGCCACCAAAGTTGGTGTCCTGGTGGAGCATGTCCTGGGGAAGGATGATGCCCTCTTTGGAAGGTTGCGCGCCGACAAGGAAGGACGGACTCGGATCTGGACGGACATCGTGACTGCCATCAACGCGGAGGGGGTGGCAGTCCGACTATTCCATCATGTGAAGAAGTGCTGGGAGGACTTCAGGTCCAGGACCCTTAAGAAGGCCCGGCGCCTCCTGAAAGCAGCGGATGCTAAGGGGCGCCGGGGCCACTTGTCGGAAGATCAGATGAGGGTCCTGGAACGCATATCCCCAGCGCTCCACGTCCAGGTCCTTGAGAGGCAGACCCGTCTGGAGTCGCGCGGTAAGTGTACATGCATACTGATTGTAAGCTGTGCTTGTGGTGGTGTGGCAGGAGTGTGCAGGTTGCACATGTGGTTTTATGTGGCCAAGTATGGGGGGGGTACAGGGCCGTGAGGCTGACACATGCGAGGGCTCTCATGTGTGACACATGGATGGTGCTTGTGTGTGTAGGCTTGCATGGCAAAGGATGTGGACGAATGATTGGCAGGTGTGACATGGATGCCGATCTGAACACTGCGACAGTTGGCGGATGTGTACACATGCATGCAAGTGTGGTGGTGTGTGTGCATGTGTAGTGCACTCCTTGTGTCGCATATGATGTCTGGCTCACCTTAGCCTGCTCATGCTGTTGTATGTGTATGGATGGTGCTGGCTGTTGCGATATGGCTGTGGTATAGCTCATGTGTGCAAGTTGAAATGACATGTGTGTTGGGGATTGTGATGGCATGTCTGAGGTTTGCCAATGCCACTCATGTACAACTGTCATGTGTTTGAGTCCATTATACAGTGCCCTGATGCCTGTGTTTTATTTCTCCCTGTCTGCAGCGTCAACTGATGAAGAGGGCGGAGAAGGTGCTGTGGAGCACAGCGGCGGGGATCCCACCGCCAGCCGGAGACGCAAGGCCCGGCTCCCCTCCCAGGTTGTGACCTCGTTGGGGAGTGAGGAGTCCGGTGCCGCGTCCGAGGCCGCAGCTGCCGAGGGGAGGTCCAGGAGGCGGAGGTTGGAGTTGGACTCCTCGGCAGCAAAAGGGGCAGCAGGGACCCCACAGGGCCCAACAGAGGAAGATGGCACGGAGCCATCCAGGTTGGTGGGGGGTTTGGTGGAGGAGGAGGCCGTGCAAGTAACAGAGGCGGGGTCTGGAGGTGGGGATTCCACTGGTGCTAGTGGTGCAGTGCAGGACCAGGGACAGGTGGCAGCACAGGCCGCCGCGGAGGTGCCTGTGTGCAATCCTGTCCCTGCTCCTGTCACTGCATCATCTTGCACCAGCAGGGATGCCTACCTCCAGACCCGTTCTCAGGGAGGGGATTGGCTTACACCAACTGGCCTTCCTCTCCCTGCGGATGTGGTATCCTGCAACAGGTTGAGCCTGTCCAGGGTGGGGTTGTGTTGCGTCAACGGGCCATGCGAGCTGACCTGCAGTCTTTCCATGATGAGACTGCACGTCTTCTCGCATGGCTCGTTGACCGCGTTGACCCACTGGGACAGCTCACCATGGCCGGATTCCTCAGTTTCCTGGACCTTGTTCCGACCCCTTCCTCAACGGAACCCCCTATGCCCCAGTCGTCCTCCATGCCATCTTCCCACACATGTATCACCTGGGTGCCCTGTGGAGCTGCCTCTGACCGTGCGGCCAGGCTGGTGGACAACTGATCCCTGCCACAGTCGGGAGTCGGACGTCCAGCAGGGGTGGCCACATCAACAACTGCACCCCAGCTGGAGGAGGATGTGCAGGCGCCATCGGACAGGGCACATGGACAGCAGCAGCAGGAGGCTGTAGGTGGGAGCCACGATGGCTCGGGCCCTTCGACATCGGAGGGGCAGGCATCGGCCGGAGGGCAGGAGGACCCAGGACAGGAAGTGTCTTCCGTGTGGCAGCGGTTGGGCCACGCCATAGATGCGGAGCGGCAGCGGGCAGAAGAGGCACGGCTCACGATGGTCAGGGCAGAGAACTCCATGCGGAGGGCCCTGAGGCGGGCTGAGTGCCTCGAGGCAATCCGCAGGGAGTTGGAGGAGAACATGCCGTCGTCCCTGCGACCCCTCGGGGCCATGGAACAGGACCGCCTCTGGGACATTGAGCAGGAGTTCGATGATGCCCTGGCCCACAACATCCAGAAGTGAGCCGTTGGACTAGCCAGCTGCCATTGCATATAGTTAATTAGTGTTAGGTTTTAGTTATTTTTTTAAATTTGGGACGCTTGGACTATGCCCCACTTTTTTGTATATAGTTATTAGTTAGGTGGGTTTTATTGTAGGTTTCATTTACATCGTTGGGATCATGGACCCTGGATTTGCTCTTTGTACATAGTTTGACAGTGGATTTGTGGCCTTCATCTTTTATTATTTTTTCACCATGGAGCAATGGATTTTCACTTTACTTTCCCTTTGGATTTGCTTTGTTGGACGGTGACTTTGGACACAATTTCATTACGGTTATTTAGGATTCCCATTTTCATTATTTATTATTTTTGTGGACATGCTGCATTTTGATTTCTGTTGCCATTATTGTTTGTTTTGATTTCATTCACTTCATTTACACTGTAATACATTTTTGTTTCTTACTTCAATGTGTGGACTTCTCTCATTGGTTTCATGCCTGCCACAATGTGGGTTTTCACAGTCATGTGTTGCCATTGTGTGGGTCTGACGGACTTGTACTCATGCGCATACTGCTTATTTGTTAGCTATCATGTAATGGGTATTTCCATTTTGAATGGATGTAAAGCTTGGTTGGTTGGTTGGTTGGTTGGTTGGTTGGTTGGTTGGTTGGTTGGTTGGTTGGTTGGGTGGGTGCGTGGCGTGTGATTTGGGTGGGCATAGGAGCCTGGGATCTGGATTGTGATGACGTGTTGGCTGGGGGACATGTGTGGGGGCCTGCTGGCAGGTGCCCTTCACTGCTGGGGGTGCTGGGAGACATGAGTTGGACATGAGTGGGGGCCTGGTGGAGGGTGCACCACGGTGCTGGGGGGTGCGGGTGCAGGGGGACATGAGTGGGGCCCTGGTGGAGGGTGCCCCTGACTGGTGGGGGGTGGGGGTGCTGGGAGACATGAGTGGGGGCCTGGTGGAGGGTGCCCTGCACTGCTGGGGGTGGGGGTGCAGGGGGACATGAGTGGGGGCCTGGTGGAGGGTGTCCCTGACTGGTGGGGGGTGGGGGTGCTGGAAGACATGAGTGGGGGCCTGGTGGAGGGTGCCCTGCACTGCTGGGGGGTGGGGGTGCAGGGAGACATGAGTGGGGGCCTGGTGGAGGGTGCCCTGCACTGCTGGGGGTGGGGGCGCAGGGGGACATGAGTGGGGGCCTGGTGGAGGGTGCCCCTGACTGCTGGGGGGTGAGGGTGCAGGGGGATATGAGTGGGGGCCTGGTGGAGGGTGCCCTGCACTGCTGGGGGGTGGGGGTGCTGGGAGACATGAGTGGGGGCCTGGTGAAGGGTGCCCTGCACTGCTGCGGGGTGGGGTGCAGGGGGACATGAGTGCGGGCCTGGTGGCGGGTGCCCCTGACTGGTGGGGGGTGGGGGTGCTGGGAGACATGAGTGGGGGCCTGGTGGAGGGTGCCCTGCACTGCTGAGGGGTGGGGGTGCAGGGAGACATGAGTTGGACATGAGTGGGGGCCTGGTGGAGGGTGCCCTGCACTGCTGGGGGGTGGGGGTGCAGGGAGACATGAGTTGGACATGAGTGGGGGCCTGGTGGAAGGTGTCCTGCACTGCTGGGGGGTGGGGGTGCAGGGGGACATGAGTGGGGGCCTGGTGGAGGGTGCACCACAGTGCTGGGGGGTCGGGATGCAGGGGGACATGAGTGGGGGCCTGGTGGAGGGTGCCCCTGACTGCTGGGGGGTGGGGGTGCAGGGGGACATGCGTGGGGGCCTGGTGGAGGGTGCCCTGCACTGCTGGGGGGGTGGGGGTGCTGGGAGACATGAGTGGGGGCCTGGTGGAGGGTGCCCTGCACTGCTGCGGGGTGGGGGTGCAGGGGGACATGAGTGCGGGCCTGGTGGCGGGTGCCCCTGACTGGTTGGGGGTGGGGGTGCTGGGAGACATGAGTGGGGGCCTTTTGGAGGGTGCCCTGCACTGCTGGGGGTGGGGGTGCAGGGAGACATGAATTGGACATGAGTGGGGGCCTGGTGGAGGGTGCCCTGCACTGCTGGGTGGTGGGGGTGCAGGGAGACATGAGTTGGACATGAGTGGGGGCCTGGTGGAAGGTGTCCTGCACTGCTCGGGGGTGGGGGTGCAGGGGGACATGAGTGGGGGCCTGGTGGAGGGTGCACCACAGTGCTTGGGGGGTCGGGATGCAGGGGGACATGAGTGGGGGCCTGGTGGAGGGTGCCCCTGACTGCTGGTGGGTGTGGGTTCAGGGGGACATGAGTGGGGGCCTGGTGGAGGGTGCCCTGCACTGCTGGGGGGGTGGGGGTGCTGGGAGACATGAGTGGGGGCCTGGTGGAGGGTGCCCTGCACTGCTGCGGGGTGGGGGTGCAGGGGGACATGAGTGCGGGCCTGGTGGCGGGTGCCCCTGACTGGTTGGGGGTGGGGGTGCTGGGAGACATGAGTGGGGGCCTGGTGGAGGGTGCCCTGCACTGCTGGGGGTGGGGGTGCAGGGAGACATGAATTGGACATGAGTGGGGGCCTGGTGGAGGGTGCCCTGCACTGCTGGGTGGTGGGGGTGCAGGGAGACATGAGTTGGACATGAGTGGGGGCCTGGTGGAAGGTGTCCTGCACTGCTGGGGGGTGGGGGTGCAGGGGGACATGAGTGGGGGCCTGGTGGAGGGTGCCCCTGACTGCTGGGGGGTGGGGGTGCAGGGGGACATGAGTGGGGGCCTGGTGGAGGGTGCCCCTGACTGCTGGGGGGTGGGGGTGCAGGGGGACATGAGTGGGGGCCTGGTGGAGGGTGCCCTGCACTGCTGGGTGGTGGGGGTTTTGGGAGTCATGAGTGGGGGCCTGGTGGAGGGTGTCCTGTACTGCTGGGGGGTGGAGGTGCAGGGGGACATGAGTGGGGGCCTGGTGGAGGGTGCCCCTGACTGGTGGGGGGTGGGGGTGCTGGGAGACATGAGTGGGGGCCTGGTGGAGGGTGCCCTGCACTGCTGGGGGGTGGGGGTGCAGGGAGACATGAGTAGGACATGAGTGGGGGCCTGGTGGAGGGTGCCCTGCACTGCTTGGGGATTGGTGGGTGCAGGGGGACATGAGTGGGGGCCTGTTGAAGGGTGCCCCTGACTGCTGGGGGGTGGGGGTGCTGGGAGACATGAGTTGGACATGAGTGGGGGCCTGGTGGAGGGTGCACCACAGTGCTGGGGAGTGGGGGTGCAGGGGGACATGAGTGGGGGCCTGGTGGAGGGTGCCCTGCACTGCTGGGCGGTGGGGGTGCAGGGGGACATGAGTGGGGGCCTGGTGAAGGGTGCCCCTGACTGGTGGGGGGTGGGGATGCTGGGAGACATGAGTGAGGGCCTGGTGGAGGGTGCCCTGCACTGCTGGGGAGTGGGGGTGCAGGGAGACATGAGTTGGACATGAGTGGTGGCCTGGTGGAGGGTGCACCACAGTGTTGGGGAGTGGGGGTGCAGGGGGACATGAGTGGGGGCCTGGTGGAGGGTGACCTGCACTGCTGGGGGGCGGGGGTGCAGGGAGACATGAGTGGGGGCCTGGTGGAGGGTGCCCTCTACTGCTGGGGGGTGGGGGTGCAGGGGGACATGAGTGGGGGACTGGTGGAGGGTGTCCTGCACTGCTGGGGGATAGGGGTGCAGGGGGACATGAGTGGGGGCCTGGTGGAGGGTGCCCCTGACTGGTGGGGGGTGGGGGTGCTGGGAGACATGAGTGGGGGCCTGGTGGAGGGTGCCCTGCACTGCTGGGGGGTGGGGGTGCAGGGGGACATGAGTGGGGGCCTGGTGGAGGGTGCCCCTGACTGGTGGGGGGTGGGGGTGCAGGGGGACATGCGTTGGTGGGCAGTAGTGCAAGGTGACATGTGGGTTGGCTGGGGGGCATGGGCATGGTGGATGGGCTGCCTGCGGGACATGTGCAGGGTAGTCCCCTGTGGTGTGGGCCGCCTGCAGGGGCCGTGGAGGGTGTAGAGGGTACACCTGGGAGGACCCACACGGGCAATTCACGTGTAGTGCTCCCCGCACACCCCTGGAATACACGTACCCTGATGGAATCACGTGTGATACTTCCCGCACACCCCTGAAATACACGTACCCTGCTGCTTTTGCGTGTGATACTTCCCGCGCACCCCTGGAATACACGTACCCGGATGGAATCGCGTGTGATACTTCCCACGCACCCCTGAAATGCGCGTACCCTGCTGTTTTTGCGTGTGATACTTCCCGCGCCCCCCTGGAATACACGTACCCCGATGGAATCGTGTGTGTTACTTCCCGCGCACCCCTGATGTACACGTACCCAGGACAATCACGTGTGAAACTTCCCGAGAACCACTGAAATGCACGTTCCCCGCTTGGCGTTTGCTGTTTGGCAGCCCTGTGAACTGGTCCAGGGTTAGCGCAGCCCTTTGCGATGATTTGGGAATTTTGAAGGCTTTTCCTTGCGTGAGGGCGTTCTTGGGGGCGTAACTGGCGCTGCTGCAGGGTCGCTTCGCCACTCTGCGCCACGGCTGGTTTTTGAGGCTAAAATCCATGAATACGCTGTGCAATGAAAAGGATTTTATCACACGCGGCTGGCACAGTGTATCGCACGGGGACACTGTGCGCCAGCCGCGTGTGCCACTTTTGTGCGAATTTCTATGAATTACCCTGTAAGTATCTGTATGCGTTACATACTTGAATCATGTCGACGTAATCGACATGCAAGTGCTGAAAAGGCCCATTTGGCCTTGGGATGACTCCTCTCATTACTTTTAGTGTGTGCCCAGCCGTGAATTGCTGGCAGATTATACAGTTCACTATGAAGAATGCAACATGCTCGGTTAAATTCGGTATGAACCAGTCTTCAGCGAGCATTGCTGCTAGATTCTCTTTAGTCATATGTGCTTAGTAATGCAACTGTTCTAGCGCTATTTTCAATAGGGCTGCAGGCATTACTGGTTTACCAGTGCTGTCTTGTCGCCACAAGCTGTCAGAGGGGTTTAAAGAACACCCTCAACGTTTCCAAATTTTCTTTTCTTCCTGTGGTGCCTCCCCTTGGAGGTCCATTAGCTGCGTTTGCCCCAAATTACTGTAACTTTCTGGTGCGGTTCGTGTAACCATCATTCACTCATTGGCATGGATAACTTCCTGTCATGATCACTGTGAGGGGGCACAAGTTGTGCCACAAGCAGACTCCCACCAGAAAGAACCCTCAGGGCCTTAAGACCACTGCAAAAGGGCTCCTGGAGTCCGTTCTGGCGCCTTTGGCACCAGGCTCATATGTAGGAAGGAAGGGCTGTTCAAACTAGGTCCCAATTATGTACATGGGCCTTTAAATCCAACATGGAAGCACCCACACAGCCTAGTTCTAAGAACCAAGCCATGCGGTCCAGTGTTTTGGATGTGGCAGGCCTGGAACTACTTTCTCTGGTACTACTTTACCTGGGCTAGATAAACCACACCCTGACTGCAGAACACGCTTTGCGTTATTGTGCAACCAGCAGCGTGACGCTCACCGTGTCCAGCTCTGGTCTTCAGCATCTTCCTGTAATCCTGCAAGAACAAGAACAATATTATTCTGTCTTACCTGAGAAAATACCATCCAGCACTCAGCATCTCAACCGGGCTGCAATCTGTGGAAACCGAGAGAAGAAGAAACATCACTCACCTGTGAGTACTAGTTTAAGGACATCCGGCTAACTGCTACCACAGCTGCTGCTCGAACATCACGACCTGCAATAACGAGAAAAGGAAAAACAATATTAAAACGCGCGTGCTTCCAAAACATCGAATTCCATAGTTGCATAGACCTAAAAAGCTCGGCATCTGTTTTATCGTGTGTGGCTTAGCCGTGTTCAGTATGGCGTCAGCCCTTTCTGGGGTCACTCTTTTTCCTTCATGTGAGATCAGCTGGCCTATGTACAGCACTTCTTGTTGACAAAATTGTAACTTTTCCTTGTCAACCTTATATCCTTTCTCAGCCAGTATAGTCAAAAGCTGAACAGAATCGTGCCTGCATTGCTCTTCTGTGGTGCTGCAAATTAAGATGTCATCCACGTATTTCAGGACGACACTTTCTAATGCAATATTGCTCAAGTCCATCTGCAGGACTCTGTTGAAAATAGAAGGAGACTCACAGTAACCCTGGGTCAGCCTTGTGCTTTTCAGACGCATTTGTCTGAACGTGAATGACGTCCGATCTTGTGAGTCACGATGCAACAGGATTGAGAAAAATGCATTTTTCAAGTCAATCCCTGTGAAATATTTTGCCTCAACAGGTATATTACCTAGAAGTGTAGCCAGCTCAGGGACCGGCCTCAACAATATCATTTATTGGGTGTAAATCCTGAATTAGCCTCCAAGACCCCCCTTTACTTTTTTCACAGGGTAAACTGCAGTATTGCATGACGACTCTGACGTCACTTAGATGCCTTGCTCCATCATAGCCTAAATTGTTTTAAAAATCCCTTCATCTGCCCCTCTGGACATGGGGATATTGTCGTGCTTTGGGTAAAATTGCTCCTGGTTTTAGCTTGATTCTTACTTCTCCAACTTCTTTCAAGAGGCCTACGTCATAGGGTCCTGTAGTCCACACTGAGACAGGCACCTGGGCCATGTCGTCATCAAAATATTCAGGACAGTTTTGTGCCAACATCATTCTCTGAGGTACTTCTCTTTTGATCATTGTTACCCAAAACGTGAGAATCACTTCCACCATTGTCTCTCCCGTATCTGCTTGTTCTTCAAACAGATAGTCATCGGTGACGTCAGTCAATCGATATCCTTCTTCAATTGCAATTATTGCGCATCATTGTCGGGCCAAGTCCTCATAACCGCCAATTAAGGCCACTTTTCCTCGTATTCCAAATGTGTGTATCATCAAGGGAAATACTTGTCCCTTTTCCTCGTGCATCGGTATTCTGGGTCTGAATAGGAATTCATCAGGGGTTCTCATGATTCTGTCTGCAAGGCCTGGCAATCCTGCCATAAGCACACGCATACCATATGCAAATATGGCTGGCTCTAATGGTATGATATGATATGGCATTTGTAACGCGCCTATACACAAGTGTTTCAAGGCGCGACGAGGCAGGGAGGGGGGAACAAGGGGAAGACAGACAACGATCCTACTAGGCCAGGTGTCATTCAGATCGCGCAAGTGCAGGGGTAGGGGGAAGGGAAAAAGTGCAATGGGAAGGGGAGGGGGAAGTGCAGTACAAAGTAAGTAGAGTAAAAATAAATAAATATGGCCAGCTGGTGGCAAGTGCAAGGTAAGTGCAGACAAGTGCTGGGAAGGGGGGGCTGTAGGGATACAGAGACAGTCCCGCAGTGCAGGGGTTGCCAGGGAGGCAGTGCAAGTGGAGAGTGGCTAGGCCCAGGACCGAGGTCGGTGAGAGTGGCCCAGTTGCAGATCCAGTGCAGGTCCAGTGAAGAATTTAGCAGGGGAGAGGGAGAGAGAAAGCAGAAGCAAAGAGGAAGGTTTTGAGGTGCTTCCGGAGATGGTTCTCCTCAAGTTTCAGGGAGGCGGGAAGGCTGTTCCAGAGGGAGGCCCCTGCCGCAGAGAGAGATCTACCCCCAGCTCGTTGCTTCGAGAAGCGGCTGACCCTGAGGGAGTTGGAGACGGATGAGCGAAGGCTCGGGAAGGAAGATATTTAGGAAGAGAGAGTTGAAGGTATTTAGGCCCCAGGCCCCAGAAGGCCTTGTGGACAATGCAGAGGGTTTTGAACTTAATCCTCGCAGCCACTGGGAGCCAGTGTAGAGATTTCAGTCCTGGAGAGATACGGTCCCTAGGCTTGAGGCCAAGGACAAGTCTCGCAGTTCTGTTCTGGATGAGTTGCAGAGGGCGGAGAGTGGAGGCAGGCTGTTGCAGTAGTCCAGCTTCGAGAGAACCAGGGCTCGGGAGACAGTGAACTTCTGGGGGAAGGAGAGGAAGGGAAGTATCACACGGGAAGAATACCTCTGAGGAGGTGCAGCTGGTAGTGTGACTTCTTAGAGACGTCAGATATATGAGGAGAGAAGGAGAGTGTGGAGTCGAAGATGACCCCGAGGTTTTTTGCCTTGCAGGTAGGAGCAGGAAGAGAGCCAAGAGAGGCTGGCCAGAGAGCTGCAGGGAAGGAGGGAGTGGGTGTGCCGAGGAGTAGAATCTCAGTCTTACTGGCATTAAGGCAGAGGTCATTGGCGGCACACCATTCCTGGATAGCAGACAGACAGTCAGAGATGAGGGAAGGAGAGGAGGAGGCCGAGGGTAGCCTGAAAATGAGCTGGGTATCATCAGCATAGCATTGAAAGTTGGGGCAGAGGGCGGCGATGCAGTGGGCAAGGAGTGCCAGATACTGGTTGAACAGCCATGGAGAGAGATTAGATCCCTGGGGAACACCACAGGTGGAGAAAAAGATGTCAGAGAGGAAGGACCCAAGTTGGACCTGGGAGGGTCGATTGGAAAGGAAAGAGGTCAGCCACGCCAGAGCCTGACCAGTGATACCCAGGTTATCACGGAGACGGTTGAGCAGGATGGCATGGTTGACAGTGTCAAAGGCAGAAGAGAGATCGAGCAGAATGGGAACACACAGAGTGTTGGAGTCGAGGTTCAAGAGCAGGTCATCACAGATGTTCAGGAGAGCAGTTTCCGTGCTTCTGGCCACTCTGAAGCCGTATAGCCTTCATGGCTGTGTATCCTGCGTATGCTCTGATTATCTCGCATACATTTGAATTGTGCATTCCTGGAGTTGAACATACTATGCCCTCCTCCGTGAACGAGATTGTCATGTTTAACTTTGTCATTAAATCTCTGCCCAAAATATTTACTGTTGTCTGACGTGAATATAATAAAGACACATTTATTTCACATTCTCCTATAGAGACTGGAAGTGCATTTGTGAAGGGAACACAACTCATAGCTCCTGTAAAACTCTGAGTATTTATGGCCTCGCCAGACAAGGAAAACTTGCCTTCACGTATGCACGAGCGTGTTGCACCCGTGTCAACTAGGAAGGAATATTCATTATCCCCTATAATGACATCCACCCTAGGTACCTGTTAGGCAGAAACCTGTGCAGTTCCCTTTGGGAACACTGCACAAGATTTAGGACTACAGGTGTTAGCAGTAAACCCACTTGGTAGCAGTCTGTACGACCCAGATTTACCTGGTAGCTGTGGCTGAGCAGTCAGACTTCCCTCAAGAAGAGTTAGGCAGTATGCAAAGTATACACGCACTCAGACACACTAATACAAGCAAACACTGACCAGAGCTTTGCTATCAAAGTATATAATTATTTATTTAAAAACACACTGTTTGAAACACTCCAGCACTCTTATTGTAAAACACTCTAAACACAGTTACTATTATAATATATACAACCCTTATTCCTTATCACATAAGTCTTAGTTAACGCCACTTATTTCCATACAGAGGTGAGCGCTTAACTATAGATGGCACTCCAATAAGTTTATGAAAAAGGGAGGGAAAAAGACAGAATATGGAAAGATACACCACTCTAAGATTTAGGAACACTATTAGCAAGGCAGAAGAGCAAAAGTCACTTGTGAGCCAAAGTCCATAGGCTGGGCCCACTCTTAGAGAGGGCAGAGCACAAATGCACCCAAGATCACACAGTTACACTAGGCTTAGAAAGTCTTGCAGAGAGTTTAGAGAGGCTCAGAAAAGTTTAGCCAGGGTGTCCCAGGCTAACCCAGGTTCGAAAGCCGGTGGCTAAATCTACCCCGTACAGTCGGTGGCAAGGGAAGCCAGGCGGGACACAGTATCTTAAGTGGGAAGGATCCTCCAGCGGTGGCAGTTGTTCCTGGCAGCGGGTGCAAGTCTCGTCGTCGTCCAGTGGAAGAGAAGATCTCGACTTGGAGGAAAGATGAAGGTCGTTGCACTGCCAGGGAAGAAACCAGCCGCTGAGTTTTCCGGTTAAAGGTATTACCCTTTATTTCGCGGCCGTGGTAAAACGTGGTATTCCGGTTGCCGGGGTGCTTGGCACAGGCAAGGCGGCCACGAGGTACGTCGGTAATGCGAAAAGATGGTGAAACTGGTTATCCCCACCAGTCAAAGGAAGAAGACTCTCTGGCGGGAGATCTCCTCTGTCGTTGGGAAAAGTGGTGAGACGGACCAGCAGGGCTCCACCGGTGGTGTTGTCGTGGCAGGTCGGCTCAGCTTCTCCCTCGTCGGAATTCTTAGGTCCTGTGGCAACTTCTCAAGTTCCAGTCCCCAAAGCCCTGCTTTTATGCAGAAAACCCCCATTCACTCTGCCTGGCTGTCACTCAAACATGCTAAGTGGTGAGCCAGCCGGCTCACCACTTGGGCCAATCAGGACGGAGTGCGACTTGAGTTGCCTAGGCAACTCAGTCCAGGGTGCCTAAATCCCCCTCCACCCCTCCAAAGTACCCCAGACAGAGTGGCACCACTTTGGAGGGCTTCTGTGGAGAAGCCTGCCAAAAAGTGGAACAAAGGGCTCGACTTGGGTTGGAGTCACAGAAGAGAACACAAACGCCATTTTAGAACCGAGTTTTGGCAAAAAATACCAACCGGAGAATTAGTAATAATTAAATAAACCGGCAGTATATTCGAGGCTATCGTAATTAAATAAATAAAGATAGTAGCCTCGAACAATGGGAAAATCCCATAGAGAAATATTTCCGGTTGAATATAAAAAGTAGTATCCACTGCCACCTGCCAAAACTCGATCAGGGGGGACCGAGACGTGCCCCCTCGACTAACAGACTCCGGGGCAATTGAATTGCCCCAGCCAGTACGTCCACAATATGATGGTTTGTACTGGTTCTGTTCAGAATTTAAGACTAGTAAAGTCAATGGTGACTTTACATGCCCTGGGAGACAGTAGTCAGTCCCAGGGTATGGAGTCTATACTGGGGAGTCACTATACACCCCTGTGTTACTGCACTGAGGGTGCTGTGTAACACACATCACAAAAACACATGAAGCCCTATGGAGTAAAAGACCCCATAGCCCATTAAACACATCTAGAGTCAAAGGAACACACTCAAATCATGTCCAAGAGTGAGGGTAAAAGAGTCTCACTCTTGGCAGGAGAACACATTAAACCCCAAAAATCCAGCAAAGCTGCGGAGGGACTCACTAGGTTAGGAAATTCAGCCTAAACAGAGAATTCTCCCTAACAGTACCCTGTGAGGGTCTGGTGTCACTAATAGGCTAGAACACATCAGGGTTCCTAGTGAGCTGTCCTAGTCCATATACAATTTTGGGCCACTGTGTGCTGGTGGATTTCCCCGATTCCCATTGTTACTTCGCACTCTAAGGTTCGTGGTCTGTCCTGGTCTGTCCTGTGCTCATTATCTGCGATAGTTGCAACGGTGCCTGTTGGGATTGTCCTTGTGGAAAATTCCCCATACTCTGAGGTTGCACGCTTTGTTGCGCTCCTGGCGCTTGTTGTTGCACTGTGTGATTTTGTACAATACCCTGATGTAAAACTGCAGGTGGATTTGCCACTCCTGCTCCTGTTCCCTGGCCGTTTTGCATCATGCCTTGGTTTCTGTATGTGAGAGCTAAGTGCCCTGTCATTCCACACAACCAACATACTGGCGGTGGTCGGATCATTCGCCCGTTTGACATATCTTGATTGCCATTTTGCATATTCTGGAAACCTCCTTGCTTATTCTGAAAGCCTCCCTGATTACTCTGCCATCCTCTTCCTCTAAATCCTCTTCCTTGTGGGTAAAACCCTGTTTTGCCCTTATTATTCTGCTGTCGATTAGTCACTTGCTGCATGCTTGATTCAGCTACGCTAGTTATCATGGCTCCCTCAAGAGCATATTTTAAGAATTTCTTCTGCACCAATTTCGCTTCCTCACCCTTTCGAGCAGCTTCCTTTTTGCGATCCTTTTCTTGCAATAATCTGCAATAGTGTGCGATGGTCAGCTGTATTTATGCCCAAGGTTTAGCTTCAATTCCTACCAATTTCTTGAGCTGTTTCTGTACCGGCTCTGGCAGCCCTGGGCACAATATATGGTAGAACACAGGTATAGATTTCATCCAAGATTCATGAGTCTTGAGCACCCATGCATCTTGAAAATTCTGTATATAAATTAACGGATCCTCAGACTCCTTCATTCTTCGTGTCATTATAGCTCCCATATCAGAGGTGTCTGGATACAAGTATAGCGATTTGGAGACCTTTGATGTCCCCTATAGCTAACGTGTTTCCACCTGTCATTTTTTCTAACTCGTGTATCCACTTTCCGGCTCCCAATGTCAACATTGGAAGGAAGCTTATTTTTCAAGTTTTCTCGATCTATGTGTGGCCATGAAATATATTGTGGTCTTACTCCCCCTTTCTCGAGCAACAGAAATTGGGATGCATAGCCCTCTCTCTCTCTTATCTCATTGTGCTCCTGTCTATTGCAGGGGTAATATTCTGCATCGCTGTCTGCTTGGATAATGTCCTAAGCCCGTCTACGTAGGGCGGTGAAGATGCCGCCCTCTGACCATGAGATACTTCTTCATGCCCTAGGTGCAGATTCTCTAGTGTCTGACCATCTTTATTCCTTTTTCCCTTGGGAGTCGTCTTTCGCTCCGTCTCTCTTCCTCGTTTTCCTCACGCTCCTCCCTTTCTGAGTCGGACATTGTCTGTGCCCAAGTAGTGCCACTTCTCGTGTCTTCTTTGTTCCTACTTATTTCAAGTCTATCCAGGGATAGGTCTCTATTCCCACTACTTCGGGAGACGTCCTCAGTGTCGTACAGCTGAGTGCTCTCCAGGCGCTCGTCTTCCCCCTACCCTTGGGGTGTTTGTTCTAGCCCCATTTCATCATATATTCTATTGATCGTTTCCCCGATGCTTCTGGTATCGAAGTCATCTTCCATATTTGCCCTAGACGTGCCTGGTACTGAATCGTACGCAGGAAAGAATTCTTTGATGTCTCCCCAATCTACTACTGGATCATGTTTTTTAACCTCTCTCCCCAGATATTTAAGATTGCATGCTCTCTGTCTCTGCTTACTTTCTATGTCGTCATTGAATTCTCTGCGCTTCCTCGCCTCTTCTCTTACTTCTTCCTTTTTATTTTCATTTCTACGTTAATCTGCCCTTCAAATTTCCTCATCTCTTCGTCTCTTTATTCTTTTCTCATGTATCCTTTGATATTCCCCTGACCTTTGCTGTTCCTGTCTGTCTTGATCATTGGCTACTCTTGGTTTGCGATCGATCTGTGTTTCTTGCTCTTTGCGATATAGCTGTTCTCGCCTTTACCTGTCTTTCTTTCTTATTCTTTCGTCTCTTAACTCCTTCTCTTTCCCCGTTCTCTGTACATCATCTAACCTCTCCTTTTGTTTCGCATCATCAATGCCTTTGCCATCAAGTTTCAGTAAAATTTGCCCTCCCATCCATTCGTTTTTTGCGAATGCTATCTCATCAGTTCTGTCTTCGCTTCCTTTCCATCTTTTTCCTTCTCTCTCTTTGTTGAGAGATACACTAGTCTGTGCCTGATCCCTTCTTTCGTCATCGCATCTCCCCTTGTCCCATGGGACTGTGGAGGTAATATTCTTATCCTTATCTTTCCTTTGATTTTCGTCACTACTTTGCGTAGGTGACTCATATGCGGGGTTGCTGTACCCCGTGGCTGCTTTAAGCTCTCTCAGCGGGTATAATCCCTCATCTTTATTTTTCTTCAACCTTTGTTTTGCATGGGGCGGGTGTCGCGGTAGGAGTTTCAGCCCCCTCTGTGCATACGTTAAGTATCCAATCTACTGGCGGCTGCTCTCCCTTCTCTTGTTCAAACATCTTCCAAAGATCTGAAATAGCTAGGCGTTTGTCTAACTTTTTGCCCGTGTATGTGGCATGCAAATATGTTGTCATATGTTGCAAGACAGCTTTAGATGAGGACCCACCATGTGGCCATGGCATAAACATCTTGTGGGCAGTGCCTTTAACCCACTCGGTACTGTATTTCTTTAGCTTGGGTGCGTGTTTTGGTAGCTGCTTGCATAATTGTGTCAATGGTGTTCTTTCCTCCATGCTCAACTCGGTTCCCTTTCCTCTTATATAACACTTGTCAACCCTTTCGTGTGGCTTAAACAGTTCCAACAATATGATCGAGCACCAAACACTGCAAGCTCCAATCCAAATTTTTCACAAAATGTTATAACTTCTATTTTACTCAAAAAACATCAATTCATATGTGATTTTATCTCAGCTACTCAATCGCGTAAAATTGAAACCAGTTTTCTCAAGGAAAGTTTTGTCGATGTATGACGTCACAACAAAAAACATGTAATAAAGACGCTTGACAGACTAGACGAAAACCAGCTGGTCATAGATATCTCTGCCTATAATAATTACCCCTTCATGGAGTCTAAACATACCCCTTTAGGACTTGTGATATTGCTGAAGACCTAGAGTTACTTTATGTCGATGGTCAATGGGTGTCTTATTCTAATCAATAATCAATAACCATCCTCTGCTACCAAGTGTACTGGGGAGACCCCTGGCCGGCCCATAGAGCTGAGGTTTGCTCCGAAGTACTTTAAGACGAGATAGCTGCACCCTTGAGATGGATGAGGGTGCAGATTTATTACTCCAACACCAATCAATAAGGACAACTCAATGGTTTGTCAAAGGGAGTCCGTTTAATGACAAGTACAGAAAATGGGGAGTCATGGAAATCAGCAGTGATGCGATTGTCCTTCTCGCTTCAACTCCAACGAACTTCATACAAGTTGTAACATTTATACTCAAAACTCGTCATAATTGATGTGTAACACTCAAAAGTTAACATGCAATTCTATTGATTAGGAAAAGGTAACTTTAATATAGGTGCTATATCTGTATATGGTAACGGAGTGAGGGGATTGGGTAAAACACTGTCAGGTGGTCATCTAAGCCCTTCCTTCATAATGACTACTGCAGACGTCACTAAAAGTACGACGTCCCATTGGTTCTACTAACTATAGGACCCTAGATTATTTGGTCCGTTGTGATTGGTTTGGCACCAACCCCATGCATATATTGCCACTTTGTTTAGCAGCACGCAGAATGGTCAGCCAGGTGTGGGGTGCCCCTCAGTTACCCGGCCTTCCTCCAATTAAGGTTACAATCAATCATCGCTTCAGCAACTATGGGCCTCATTACATGTATGGCGGTAAGGATTTACCGGTACCGGTATTTTACCGGTACCGGTAAATCCTTACCGCCTTACTACGAGGTCCCTTTGCAGGTTGGGTAATTTAACGCCTGCTTTTTGCAGGCGTTAAAAACCAACCCGCAAAGGGACCCAGGGAGCTAATTACGGTACCGCAATTTGCAGTACCGTAATTAGCACCTTCCCCATTCCCATTATGCCCTATGAGGCAAAAATGGGAATGGGGAAGGGAAATGGTGGAAGGGGGAATTACCGCCCCGCCAACCTTGGAATGGGGCGGTAATTCCCCTTTCCGCCAAGGCGGTGCCGGTATTTTACCGGCATGAACCATGGCGCTAAAAGCACCATGGTTCTCCGCCATCTGTGTAATGAGGCCCTATGTGTCAATTATTTTACTGTGGTTGGCCTCGAAACTGCATCTTCTGTCTGGAAAAGTTCTGATATCTCTGCCTGGGCGGATGCCAAGCGTAGGTGTGAACCCGTGTTTTTCCTCGCTCGGCTGGTCACATGCTGCCTGCACCGTGAATTTGTCTAGTTTCTCTCAATTTCTGTATTTCATTCTGATTCAGCTTGCCACCTGCCTACGCTTCCTTATATTGACTTTTCAGAGACAGGATATTCTGTTCTAAAGTTTCAATTATGTGTAGCTAATGTTCGTTCCTTCTATTGGTATGACCTTGGCTCTCCTGGCACGAGTTGCATCTGCCGAGTTTCGATTCAGCTGTCTCTTCTCGTTTTGCTGGAATATGAATCTTGTCTTGTTTGGCCTCTAGTAACCTGAGTTGATTCTGCTTTGTTTGCAAAGTGGAATGACACTTAAAATACTGTGCTTCGTTTTGGGGTAGATTATGTATAATGGTGCTTGCCGCACTATTCTTCTACTTAGCATAGCAAGCCGCACTGTTTTCTTAGCTTTCTTGCGGTTCCAAGCGTATTTAGTGTTAGCTGGTTGAATATCTTCATCCTGTTTACAACTTCATTCTCTTACCTTTGGACATCTTCTTTTATCTTAGGTTCTCGATATCCTTACTCATGGTGTTTCGGCTCTGTGTGTCATTCTCGGGTCGTCATTTCTTCTATCTGTGATTCTGTCCGGGTCCTCGTGACGCCACCATTCGTCTTCCATTAAGGCCTTATTGGTTTCTTCCAGGACAGTGCTGAGGCAATCTTAATTTCGTCTCATTTGCTGGTAGGGTTTTCTTAATGGATACCTTACTGTCCATGGTTTTCTGAGTATTGGGACTTCAATGGGTGCTGTTCTTCTGATAGGTACTGGGCAGAGCCTTACTGCGGCTCTCTGCTGGCTTATTTGCTCATCATACGTAACATAACTTGGTGTGAACGTTCCTTGTACTTCAAAATGGACGACTGTAGTGCAGGCTTTATTTGAGACCTCCTCTACAGAGGAAGGCCCTTTAGCAGTCACTGCCTCACAAAATACAAAGAAGCTAGGCAGCCATGTTGGAAGCATTACATCTGCAGGCAGAAATATCAATTTCTATAGCAATGTCCATGAAAATTCAGGCAGCAGGAAGGTGGAACACACTGCCAACTAGCACGGTTTAATTGCGCTAATTTAAAATTATTTGCACTGCAAATATGCTTATTTTTCAGAATTTTCGTTATTTTATTTGAAATGCTGCTTTAAGTATTCAGGTGCTGCAGAATCACTGGCAAAGCACCTACCTGGTGCACAAAGGATCTGATTTGGCCAGGTAGATCAGGGCTCCATGAAGGCATATGGAAGGGAGGGCGGCAAGAGAGACCTCGAGTTCCGTAGCATGAAATGGACTGAAAAAAAGTCAGTGGTCAGGCGAGGTCAGGCAATTACTCACAATCACTTGCACTTGACTTCCATTAAGCTTCCCCAGATGGATAAAAGGCAGAGCAGGAAAGCACACCCTGAGTGAGCCAAAGCACACAAAGGGATAACAGTTTCGATACGGCAGCTCAAAGAAGGAAGGAAGAAAGACGGTAGACAAAGAGGGAATCGCAAGAAGGGAAACACCCTTGACCCTTCCAGCAAGAAATCGTTACTCTCAAGAAACCTTCAGATTGCAAAGCGTTAGGCCAGGAAACCACGATGAAGAGCCCCGCATTGTGTGTCAAAGGTACCTACGCTCCTCCTACATGACTGATCGAGTCGGGGAGAAACAGCAGTGGGCGTCATACTGTCCTTGGCTCCAAGAATAAACTAGCGGCAGAGAAATCAAGACGGCCAGTGAGTTGGTGAGACCGATACAAGACCAGCCTGTGTTGAATCCGAGGTTGCAAGCAGCAACATTGCTTGTGATGAAAGACGCAAGCAAAGTTAAACTGCTGATGAGTGCTTGAACTTTGAAAGGAAAGATACAATACCATTGACAGAGTGATCCAGCACCGCGTGGGTGCTCAATCGAAGGTCTCTGTATGGAATCCAGATGAGAAGTGGCGAAAATGAATGTTAAAGAGTTATAGTGAGAAACTAATTGAGAATCACATTGGTCTCAAGACGGGTCCAGCAAAAGCCAGCGCACAGTCGAAAGTCTTTGGTTTTTGATGCATAAAGGAAAGTTTGGAAATTGAGATAAAATGGTCCGAGCCCAATGGTGAACAGAGAATCACCTGAAATTAAAAACATTATGTTAAGGTGGGTTTTAGCCCAGCGGAGGAGGACACAGTGGATAGTGAATAACTTGAGTAATTGTGCACATGAAAACCCTGAGAAGAAAGGAGCTTTGAATGTTTGTTGAAAAAGGCCCTCTGAAATAAGAGACTTTGATTGGCATAGAGACTTTGGCTGCCCAAGCTAATCGCTTATCCCTACCCATATTCAAGCTTCAGAAAGCTGGTGGGACCAGCATCCCGGTCCTTACCTCCAGGTTATGGAACTCACTTCCCAACCCTCTTAGAACAGAACCTTCCTTCCACTCCTTCAAAAGCAAAGCTAAGTTGTGGCTTATTGAACAAGACACGTAAACCACCGGTCTTCGGCCTCAATCCCACCACATAATGACCCTCTAAGCCCCCTACCAGCATTCTCTTTGTAAATATTAATGTGCATTTACTGTAATTATCCTGGAAGTATTTTGGATGTAACTTGCTTAGTATTTTGTATGTTTTTTCTGTATTGACTGTTTTTTGGTGTGTACTATGTCATTGTAACATTATGTAACCTAAGATATGCACCCAAATGCCTTTGGGCCATGCGCGCTATACAAATAAACTAAATACAAATACTAAAACAAAGAAGGCCCTGATACTGAGGTTTTGAACTGCATCCTCGTGCTAGAGAAGACAGAGGGCCTCATTACACGGAAGGCGGTAAGGATTAACGGTCACCGATAATGGTACAGGTGACCATTAACCCTTACCGCCTTACTACGAGGAACGGCTGGTGTAGACCAGCCGTTAAAGTAGGGTGCCGCAGAGGGACCTTGGTGCTAATTACGGTACCGCAATTTGCGGTACCATAATTAGCACCTTCCCCATTCCCATTATGCCCTATGGGGCAAAAATGGGAATGGGGAAGGGCAATGGAGGAAGGGGGAATTACCGCCCGCCAACCTTGGAATAGGGCGGTAATTCCCCTTTCCTCCAAGGCGGTGCCGGTAATTTACCGGCATGGACCAAGGTGCTAATAGCACCTTGGTCCACCGCCTACTGTGTAATGAGGCCCAGAGTGTGTGCTGAGCTTGAGTGTGCCGCCTTGTCCCATGCTGAAAATGGGGGGATGGAAAGCCAACGGCTCAACTATCCTGACGTATCATTTCTTGAACACTTTTCTTTTGCATAACATTGTTTCCTACACTATTTTGTATTTAGAAGTAAGGATTGGCAATAGGTTTATTAGTATAGGCCCTCTTATTTTGACAAGACACTACTAGGACTGCGTTATTATTATTTGATGGTCGTAGCTTGCTCCCATCTGTAGATTTAAGATTGGATGGGCATTTAACCAACCCATTGGGCCTCATTAGGACCCAGGCGGTAAGGGGTTTACGGCGGCGTAAACAGCGCCGACCCTTACCGCCTGATTCCGAGGTCCCTTAGCGCCATGGAGGATTTAACACCTGCTTTTAGCAGGTGTTAAAATCCATGGCGCTAAGGGACCTTGTTGTTAATTACGCCACCGTAATGTACGGTGGCGTAATTAACGCCTTCCCCACTCCGATTATGCCCTATGGGGCAAAAATGGGAATGGGGAAGGGTAAATGGGGATTGAGGACTTACCGCCCCGCCAACCTCGGAATGGGGCGGTAAGTCCGCCAACCACCATGGCGTAAACGTAGTTTACGCAATGGTGGTAAAGGTACGACCCAGGCGGTAACTTACCGCCTGGGTCGTAATGAGGCCCATTGAAGTTCAATAAACACCCTTGAACTGTGATCACTTGTGTCTGTCTTATTGTTTGATACCATGGGCCTCATTACAAGTCTGCCGGTCTGGTAACTACGGTACTGGTAAGCTTGCCGTACCGTAGTTACCGGACAGGCAAACAACGAGTTCTGCTCGCGGGTGCCTTTTCACCTGCCAGGTCAGACATGGCGGGCGGATTAACACCCGCGAGCAGAGCATGTCGGATGCACCGGCACCATTCTGAATGGTGCCGGTGCATCCGACCTACCCATTCCCATTGAGTCCGATGGAGCTCAATGGGAATGGGAATGGGGATTAAAAGTTTCCGGCCCCTGGCAATGGGGAAATACAGGGTCCGCCAGGGTTGTAATGGCCCTGTATTTCCCCATTTCCAGGGGCAGGAAAAACTTGTAAGTTTGGTGACAGCCTGCCAGTTTAACCGGCAAGGCTACCGCCAAACTTGTAATGCGGCCCCATGTCTTCCTTACACACTGTAGCGAGTTAGTGTTGGCAGAACGGCATCTAAAAATTGCTGCCAAAACAAGCATCTGGGGTTACATATCCCCTGCTCCCCTCTCCTAGCAGAGGGCCGCTTGGCCCCCCCAAGAAGGAACAGATATTACATTCAGGGCTTTGCAGTTGGAAGTCATGGATTGTATTGTGGTTGTGAGAAAGCTTTCTTTCATTTTGGTAGTACATATTAAAAATATTAAATTGGGTTTGTATATCGTGCGTCCTGCTCGAGTCCAGCCTTTAACTGCGGCACCAGGTTTTGAGCCCATGTTGCTCTGCGTTGTCTCGTCTTGCAAGTTGTTGGATATTAGCAATGATGGGGCTACATCCCCCCTGGATACTAGAGATGTGATGAAGGTAGTTCTCGGGGTAACATTTAGTGTTGTCTTGGTCACAGCACAGAGGGTTCAGGGGCTTTCCGAGATTGAACCTAGGTTGCAATTATCAGAGTGTGTCCCCCTCCTGGAATCCACAAACAGAAGGGGTCTGGATCGGGCTATGGAAACTGGCAAGTAACATAACCGTGTGCAGACCCCTAACAATGAACCAGAGTGTCCCCCTCTTGAAAACTACCCATTGGTATTTTCTGCAGGGCAGTAAAAGTGGCACCCCTTTGGCCAATTAACTCCAGGGCATGGCACCCAGGCATTTTTATAAAATATTAGAAAGTCAGATGGGACGATAGAGGGAAGTTGAGGGGAATCTCCCATACACTTTGCCTCGTTGCCACAGTTGTCGTTCTATCGGCCTCTGGCACAAGCTTGTTCTTTCTGTGAATCCTAAAGGAAGGGGGATGTGGTTGTAGTTTATCTGGTTGAAAGTCCATGTTTAAATGCAGTGTAGCAGAGCCTGTGCCATTATCACTGTGGGAAGAAACTGGTGCTTTTTCTTTAAATCTCAGTTCAGTCCTCGTTTCCTCAGTAGTGCTGTTTGTTATATAAGTGATGAGGTCATCAGTGATTACATAATCGAGTGGCCGAACATGCGTCTGATTGGTGAAAAACTGCTGAGCTAGTCTCAGATGCCTGTGTTTATCGTTTGCATATGGATATGGGAAGCTTTAATGTCTTATGGGAAGCTCCACTGGCTCCCCATCAAAGCTTGCATTGACTTCAAAGGCCTCACCCTGACTTACGTCTATATTACAAACCTGTACGAAGTATGCAACACACAGATGCTTCTCAACTCTGTAACCAAATTCTTAAGCGCCCTTCTACCTCTGGGTTTGGAGCGCCATACAAATAAAATAAACAAACAAACTTACAGCTGCCTACATTACACCTCAAGAACCATATCACCAAGAAACATAACACACGCAATCTCCGTTCCTCCACCACATCTGCCCTGCCCATACCTCGATTTGCCAGACAGAGAGCTGGGGGCTCCTGCTTCACCACCATTGCTCCCACACTCTGGAACGCCCTCTCTCAGCATATCCAAAACTAACCTACCTACACACGTTACTATTCAACAAATATGTGTAACTCTTGCAGTCTACTATCTATGCCTGAATAGGTCTATCTTTGATACAAGGTATCCTTACTGTTCCTAACCTTCTTGTAACACACAATGGGCCTCATTACAACCTATGTGGAATGGGTTAATGGGCTCCGCTAATGGAGGCAGACCCTTTAAACCAATACCGCAAGATTACGAAGTCCCCCTCGCGGGACCCGGTAAGGACACCTGGTAAAACCAGGCGTCATTACTGGGTCCCGCGAGGGGACCAGGGAGCAAACAACGGGCCGGTCGTAATCAGCCCGTTGTTAGCTCTTGCTCCCATTCCCATTTAAGCCCCATAGGGGCTCAAATGGCAATGGGGAAGGTCCAGGCCCGGGTTCCCGGAGGGAGCAATTACTGGGCCCTCCGAACTCGGAATGGCCTGGTAATTCCCCATTCAGGGAACCCAGACCCGGTTTTGGAGGCAGCCATGTCGCCAATAGCGCCATGGCTACCGCCAAACCCGTAATGAGGCCCAATATACTGTCTTCTTAGCGCTGGGATACCTCCGGGTCTGGGCGCTACCAACAAATACAATAAATAAATAAATAAATGAATGTACTAGTTCAGTCATTTGTGAAGAAATAAAATGGTAGAACGTATATGCACGGCCCCGATTCTTAAAATATCCACTTACAATGTTTTTCACCCACTGTGTGTTTTCCCTTATGTTCTTGGATGCTAAAATCTTCGAAATAAATATAAATGACACTCTTCCTGCTGCAAATCCCCTCTGTCACATTAGATGTTATCACTAGAGCACCACTACTCTGCCGCCTATCAGGGTGCCTGTCCCCAACAGATGGCACCCTAGTATTCAAGGTGTTGTTAGTTACTACGTGAGTAATTAACTAATGCACATCACTACTACTTAGAACCCGTCTGCATGTTACAAGTGATGCCTGAGATTGTGAACGTGTTGACACTAATAATGTGCCTCTCCTTTTATTTCCATAGGTGATTGACGGCCCAAATCATGCAGCGACAGCGATTGCTAAATTCTCTGGACCAATGAACCGCAAACCTTCAAACCAGTATTACTGACTAGTGACGGCAACAGTGCTTGAAAATGATGGCAACAGTGCTTGATAATGATGGCAACAGTGCTTGATAATGATGGCAACAGTGCGTGCTAATGATGGCAACAGTGCGTGCTAATGATGGCAACAGTGCGTGCTAATGATGGCAACAGTGCTTGATAATGATGGCAACAGTGCTTGATAATGATGGCAACAGTGCTTGATAATGATAGCAATAGTGCTTGATAATGATGGGTACATTGTTTGATAATGATAGCAACAGTGTGTGATAATGATAGCAACAATGCTTGATCATGATGGCAACAGTGCTTGATAATGATGGCAACAGTGCTTGATAATGATGGTAACAGTGCTTGATAATGATGGCAACAGTGCTTGATAATGATGGCAACAGTGTGTGATAATGATAGCAACAGTGCGTGATAATGATAGCAACAGTGCGTGATAGTGATAGCAACAGTGCGTGATAATGATAGCAACAGTGCTTGGTAATGATTGCAACAGTGCTTGGTAATGATGGCAACAATCCTTGATGTGCAGTAATACAAGGCTTTTTGTATTATTCCTGTGAGAACACACATGCGTGCTAGTTCATATTCATTCTGAATGTAAGGCTAGTTTTTTTAAAGAATTGTTTTGAAACCCCAGTAAATTCAGAATAACAGTATACACGCACAATATTTGAACAGCTTCAGTAAGAGGCAAAAGCTGGTTTGTCACCAGTAGTGATCTCCAGATGAGAAAGCTCGCCTGTGCCCTGAGTTTTATAAAAGGTTCAGCTTAAGGATCCTCTTATTAAGCACCTGACAGAAGAAAACTGGCGAGAAACCTCACACGTGCACAGAATGTGGAGAATGTTGCCATCTCCAGAACATGTGTATTTATTACCCCATGAGGACATTGGTGAAAATCGTTATCAGTGCACTGAATTTGAAAGTGATGTCCACTTGCATGATACACGTATCTGCCAACAGCAAGTACATACAGGCAAGAAACCTCATGTGTGCACAGAATGTGGGAAAAGGTTTGCTCAGAAGGGAGGCCTTATGAACCACCAGAGAACACATACAGGTGAGAGACCTCATGTGTGCACTGAATGTGGGAAAGGGTTTGCTGAGAAGGGGAAGCTTGCTATCCACCAGAGAACACATACGGGTGAGAAACCTCATGTGTGCATTGAATGTGGAAAAGGCTTTGCTCAGGTGGCTAATCTTACTATGCACCAAAGAACACATACAGGTGAGAAACCTCATGTGTGCACTGAATGTGGGAGAGGGTTTGCTCAGAAGGGAGATCTTATGCACCACCAGAGAACACATACAGGTGAGAAACCTCATGTGTGCACTGAATGTGGGAGAGGGTTTGCTCAGAAGGGAGTCCTTACTCACCACCAGAGAACACATACAGGCGAGAAACCTCATGAGTGCACTGAATGTGGGAGAAGGTTTGCTCACAAGGGACATCTTATGTACCACCAGAGAACACATACAGGTGAGAAACCTCATGTGTGCATTGAATGTGGAAAAGGCTTTTCTCAGGTGGCTAATCTTACTATGCACCAAAGAAAACATACAGGTGAGAAACCATACAGGTGCACTGAATGTGGGAGAGGGTTTTCTTTTAAGCGAGATCTTACTATCCACCAGAGAACACATACGGGTGAGAAACCTCATGTCTGCACTGAATGTGGAAAAGGCTTTTCTCAGGTGGGTAGTCTTAATATCCACCAGAGAACACATACGGGTGAGAAACCTCATGTCTGCACTGAATGTGGGAAAGGATTTGCTAAGAAGGGAAAGCTTAGTACCCACCACAGAACACATACAGGCGAGAAACCTCATGTGTGCAGTGTATGTGGGAAAGGGTTTGCTCAGAAGTGGCTGCTTGCTGGCCATCTGACAACACATACAGGTGAGAAACCTCATGAGTGCACTGAATGTGGGAAAGGGTTTATTCAGAAGGGATCTCTTATTGTCCACCAGAGAACACATACAGGTGAGAAACCTCATGTGTGCACAGAATGTGGGAAAGGGTTTGCTCTGTTGGGTAATCTTACTGTCCACCAGAGAACACATACAGGTGAGAAACCTCATGTGTGCAGTGAATGTGGAAAAGGGTTTGCTACAAAGGGCGAGCTTACTTTCCACCAGAAAACACATACAGGTGTGAAACCTCATGTGTGCACTGAATGTGGGAAAGGGTTTGTTAGGTACGGAAAACTTGCTATCCACCAGAGAATACATACATGTGAGAAATGTCATGTGTGCACAGAATGTGGAAAAAGCTTCAGTCTGAGCTGTAACCTTATTAGACACCAGCGTAAACATAAACTTGAGTATCCATTTTAGTGTACTTCATATGGTAAGTCCTTCAGTACGCAGGATGATCTTATCCACAAGGAGAGAGTATATGTAGCTGGTGTAATTCCCTCTGCAATTGAAGCTTCAGAGGGGAGGAGGTGCTTCTACAATGGGACTGTGTTTGGCTAGTGACTAAAACTGTGATGAACATATTGCCACAGCTGCTCCCAGTTTCCTTTGGAACACAACTAGCGACTGATTCTGGTTGGTTACATTTCTGCTGTTTGGAATGCATCCTTTCTTCAATATTCCAAAAGGAGACTGTACCTTCTGTGTTAGGGAGCCCATCCTACGGAACACTTGCCTAAATTAATGGGCACCAACATTTTGAAACAGCTTAAAGGCTCAGTGGTTGAATTAATAACTATAGGCCCTCATTGGATATATGGGGGGAACTGTTGTGCGATTTCTAGCGAAATTGAAAGAACAAATGCAACATTTATTTTACATGAATTGCTATGTGCTGAGAAGCGTGAATTACAAATAGTTACATTTTTTCTATTACTTCATTTAAAAAATGCCACTCCTGGGAATGAGAATTACATTTTTACACCCCTATAAAGTAATTTTACTTTCAACATAAGAGCACAGGGATTAAAACATTTACATTATCTGAAGCCCACCTTAATACACTGGGAGAAAGCTGGATTCTCGCATGGGTAATAAGACTTAAGCTTGGCACAACGCATGTGAAAAGGCAATGTTCGTCGAGGGGAAAACATGGAGAATGGAATCCATAAAACTGGAATTTCCTATATTACTCCAGAGTCTGTTTCCATGAAATGAATGCCACGCCTGGAACACCCTCCTCGCTCAGCACTGAGGCGTTCCTCTTTGGCAACAAATTCCATGGCGTTACGGTCTCCTTAGGGTCCCCTCTAGTGTCATACACTATTACCTTTCTCTAGTGGAACACTCCTCTCCTCAGGGCCCCCTCTAGTGTATTACACAATGGCCTATCTCTAGAAAACACGCTTCTCCTCAGGATCCCACCTAGTGCATTACACTATTGCCTATCTCTAGAGGAACACACTTCTCAGGTCCCCCTCTAGTGTGTTACACTATTGCCTAGCTCTAGTAGAACACTCTTCTCCTCAGGATCCTCTCTAGTGTATTACACTATTGCCTATCTCCAGTGGAACGCTCTTCTCCTCAGGATCCCATCTAGTGTGTTACACTATTGCCTAGCTCTAGTGGAACACTCTTCTCCTCGAGATCCCCTCTAGTGCATTGCCCTATTACCTATCTCCAGTGGAACGCTCTTCTCCTCAGGAACCCATCTAGTGCATTACACTATTGCCTATCTCTAGTGGAACACTCTTCTCCTCAGGATCCCCTCTAGTGTATTACACTATTGCCTACCTCTAGTGGAACACTCTTCTCCTCAGGATCCCCTCTAGTGTCTTACACTATTGCCTATCTCTATTGGAACATACTTCTCAGGACCCCCTCTAGTGTGTTACACTAATGCGTGTCTCTAGTGGTACATTCCTCTCCTCAGGACCCCCTCTAGTGTCTTAGATTATTGCCTTTCTTTAGAAAACACTTTTCTCCTCACTATCCTCTCTAGTACATTACACTATTGCCCATCTCTAGTGGAACACTTTTCTTCTCAGGGTGCCCTTCTGTGTATTGCACTATTTCCTATCTCTATTGGAGCACTTAAGATTAGCAGATAGTTCCCTGGCTTAGTGTCGGCATGTGGCGGTACAATCACATATGTAAGCATGCATGTCCACTGTTAAAGCACTGTTTTAAAAGAAATTGGTTTGGTGTGAAGGGCATGGAAAGGATGTCAAGTGTTCCATTAAATTATATGTAAATGTATTAAAAAAAGGTGCCATTTTATGAATAGAGTAGAAAGGGAAAATGGAATAGAAGTATTCACTGTGCAGTGAGGCAGTACAACTCGTGTAAATGTGGAAATGAAATAGTGCCTTCAGTCTAATATGAAAGTGTTGTGGGTGTAATGATGTCATAGCCGTTCTCTCTGAATTCCAAGAAGGAATAGTGGGCAAAAATGTTTACCAAATGGAATTGGTCCTGAATAAGCTCATATGCTGAATTTAAACCTTACCCAAGTGTGTTCATTAACTGACTGAAATGGTGATTAAAAGAACATTGAACTTCAGCTAATGTGTCATTGTGTTAACACTAAAAATAAATTGTTGGTACTGTCTCCAGTTGTATGTTATATGAATTTCTTTTTTCTAGCTTTACTTTTCTGTAAACTACTCCCTGGTACCAAGGCGATTTTTATTTGTTTAAAGTAGTATGGTGGCTGTCTTGATTTCAGTTTTATGTTCAATTCTCCAATTTCGCAGATCCCGCTAAACGTGACTTTTCAACACCTGATCAAGGACTAATCCCAGTGGTGTACATACTGTGATGAATCATGGGGTGACTTCACTTCTACCCAGAGGGGGGAGACCTTCCCTCTGAGGCTAGGGGGGGGTGAGGCCGCTCCCCAATAGACCCCCTAGGGGTGGTAATATGTGTGAGTACTGCATAGGGAGGGCCTCCCCTCCTGGGACAAGGACGTTCACCTAGGGAAAGGCCTCCCACCAACCCTATCACATTACCCCCTTCCATTGTGACCTTCCTTTGTTCCCACCACCGAGGAAACGATGACTGTGCCTACGGAAGAATATACTGGGAGGAGGAGGAGCGTGAACAGCATTTGGTATCACAGTACTGGGATGAGGAGGAGCGTGAACAGCATTGGGTATCACAGTACTGGGACGAGGAGGAGCGTGAACAGCATTGGGTATCACAGTTCTGGGATGAAGAGGCCCATAGGAAACATGAGGAATATCTAAGACTCTGTTCACAACAGTGCAGACACTACACCAAGGTGAGCTCAACAATATAAAAGCGCAAACGGACTACTGGCCTTGCATCGCAGAATCCATTAGCCCACTGGAGAAACCTGGTAAAGGAGACTCCGTGGAAGATTGATGCTAACGTCACATCCAAAAAGCCAGCAGGGAGAATGGTATGATATGATAGGTTATTTATAACGTGCTTAATACCCAGAGGTTTCTAAGCGTGGACTCGGGGATCGAACCTGTGTTGCTCCATGTCGTCTTGCTTTCAAGGCAAGCATGTTGCCCTAAGCTATCCTCCCGAGACTTGTTGCAGCACCAAAGCCAGGGCAGTTGTGCAACCGATCCAAGTTGCCACCTAGATTGAAACTGCATTTTATCTGACCAGTGCCACCTAGTTTGAATTTGCACTTTATCTAACCAATGTCACTTAGTTTCAAACTGCATTCTATCTGACTAGTGCCACCCTATCTGCAACTGCATTTTCCACGCAATCTCTGATATGTCTGCCACATAGTTCCTTAGATACTTTATTTTTCTAGGCTATCTACTTAGAAAAGGGACCATTGTATGAAGAGAGTAGAAAGGGCAAATGGAATAGAAGTATTCACTGTGCAGTGAAGCAGTAAAACTCGTGCAAATGTGGAAATGAAAGTGTGTTTGGTCTAAAATGAAAGTGTTGTGGGTGTAATGATGTCATAGCCGTTCTCTCTGAGTTCCAAGAAGGAATAGTGGACAAAAATGTTTACCAAATTAAATTAGTCCTGAATAAGCTGAAATGCTGAATTTAATCCTTACCCAAGTGTGTTAATTAACTGACTGAAATGGTGATTAAAAGAACATTGAGCTAATGTGTCATTGTATTAACATTAAAAATACATTGCTGGTACTACCTCAGTTTGTATTTTAAATCAGTTTCTTTTTTCTGCCTTTGATTTGGAGTAAACTGCTTCCTGGAACAGAGGGGATTTTATTTGTTTAAAGTAGTTTGATGGCCGTTTTGATTTCAGTTCTACATTCAATTATCCAATTTCGCAGAACCATCAAAACGTGACTAGAGAGGTGAGCCCACTCCCCAATAGACCCCATAGGGGTGGTAATATGCAGGAGGACCTCATAGGGTGGGACTCCCCACCTGATCAAGGACTAATCCCTGTGGTGTGCATATTGTGACATATCATGGGATGATGCCACTTCCCCCCAGAGGGGAGCCCTTCCCTTTGAGGCTAGGGAGGTGAGCCCGCTCCTCAATAGACCCCCTAGGGGTGGTAATATGTGGGAGGACCTCATAGGGTGGGACTCCCCACCTGATCAAGGACTAATCCCTGTGGTGTGCATATTGTGACGAATCATGGGATGACGTCACTTCTCCCAAGAGGGGAGCCCTTCCCTTTGAGGCTAGGGAGGTGAGCCCGCTCTCCAATAGACCCCCTAGGGGTGGTAATATGCGGGAGGACTTCATAGGGAGGGACTCCCCAGCTGATCAAGGACTAATCCCAGTGGTGTACATACTGTGACGAATCATGGGATGATGTCACTTCTCCCCAGGGGGGTGGTCCTTCCCTATGAGGCTGGGGGGGGTGAGGCCACTCCCCTTTAGACCCCCTACGGGTGGTAATATGCAGGAGGACCTCATAGGGAGGGACTCCCCACCTGATCAAGGACTAATCCCAGTGGTGTACATACTGTGACGAATCATGGGATGACGTCACTTCTCCCCAGAGGGAGTCCTTCCCTACGAGGTTAGGGAGGTGAGGCCACTCCCCAATAGACCCCCTAGGGGTGATAATATGCGGGAGGACCACATAGGGAGGGACTCCCCATCTGATCAAGGACTAATCCCAGTGGTGGGCATACTGTGACGAATCATGGGATGACGTCACTTCTCCCCAGAGTGTGTCCTTCACTATGAGGCTATGGGGGGTGAGGCCGCTACGCAATAGACCCCCTAGGGGTGATAATATGTCTGAGTACTGTATAGGTATGGACTCCCCACCTGATCAAGGACTAATCCCAGTGGTGTGCATTCTGTGACGAATCATGGGATGACGTCACTTCTCCCCAGTGGGGAGTCCTTCCCTATGAGGCTAGAGAGGTGAGGCCGCTCTCCAGTAGACCCCCTAGGGGTGGTAATATGCGGCAGGACCTCATAGGGGACACGAACATTCACCTGGGGAAACGCCTCCCACCACCCCTATCACATAACCCCCTTTAATCATGGCCATCCCTTGTTCCCTCCACCGAGAGTACAACCATGTGCTACTGTGAAACCATGACTGTGCCTAAGGAAGACTATACTGGGTCGAGGAAGAGCATGAGCAACATTTGGAATCAATTTGCAAACCCATACAAGTGCTGCGATAAGAAGACCCACAGGAGGCATTAGCAATACCAAAGAGTCTGTTCATAACAGTACGGACCCTATGCCAAGGCAGGGTCAACAATATAAAAGGGAAACAGAAAATGGACTGGTGGTCTCACCAGGGAAGCCAGGAACCCGGGAAATTCAACCTGGGAAAGGAGACACCGTGGAAGATTGGATGTGAGAGCCGTCAGGGAGCCGACTCATTGCAGCACCAGAGAAGCCAGGGCAGTTGTGCAACTTATCCAAGGTGGACTGTTTGGTCCGTGAATTGCACCGAGACTGTGGAGCCGTGCAGCAGAAGCTACGGCTGTATCAGAAGATCCTCAACCCGAGAGGAGTCGGTCCCACATTCCCTTGAAGCTAAAGGTAACAGGAACCTTGGGAAAACAGGCTGGGGTCCTGGGGAAGCTAAAAAGAAGTCTTGCATCGGGAGTCATCTCCCTCAGTGAAGTTGTAGCCAGAATATCACTAGTGCAGAGGAATGCATCAGGAGTGATATTCCCTCGGCGCAGTGGTCATAGTAAGATCACCAGTGCAACCGTGTAACGGAGTCATCTCCCTTGGTGTAGTGGTGCCAGAGAAAACCATGTTGAAAGGAAATGCATCCAGAGTGATCTCCCTCATAGTGAAGTAACAGACACCACCCTCAAATCAGAGTGCCTCATGCGTTATCTCCCTCGTCACAGTACCTGCATTAAAGAAAGCTACAAAGGCACATATAAGGAAAGCACCAAGACATATGGGAATAGTTTCCCTCATCAGAGTACCATATGGAGGCCAAATAAGGCCATTAACATATATGCCGTGTGGAAGGAGGAAAAGGGACTTACGCAGAGTTTCTGCTGAAGAGCGTAAAGTACACTTGTGGAGAACCTTGTGCAGAAGGACCAGGAGAAGGGAGCCATTCCCCTGGTCCCTTGAGATAATTTAGTGTTAAAACCAGGAGAAGCGAGTCCTTCTCCGGGGGAAGGTTGCACAAACTTTACATTAGTTAAACACTTTATGTTTTCTAGTGTTACGGTTCGTTTAGAAGGTTATTTGACAGAGGACGAGAAGAACAATGCTTTGACGGACGTTCTGACAGAACCATACATTTTATTAGGTTGATGCAGTGATTATTGCTGTAATAAAGGTTTATAGACCCCACCATGAGCCCTCCTTGTCAGTCTCCTTCTACACCCTCACAATACCCACCCACAGACCTCAACATAAAGTACTTTTTTAATTGTGTCATAGTTCATCAATTGAACTTTTCACAAATTACACATCACGTCCTGGGAGGATAGCTCAGCGGCAATGTGCGCGCCTTGGAAGCAAGACGACACAAAGCTCCCTATCATATAAGCATTATCATTCTGTTACAGACCCTACATTCTCATTTAAATGTCATTTAAAAAAATCTTATCAAGTTGATTTTCCATGACTTTTGGGGGCCTTCAAGCAAGATGTGCCATGTGACTTCTGAAGAGTGTGTTCTGAGATCCCCCCACGGGGCAACCGAGAAATTCCATTCTTGATTCCTTCAGAGGAACACATTCAAGAGCTAAGTGTCTTAAGTTTTCAATTTCATTAGTCTTTCAAAAGCAGCAAGTTCTTGTGTAATTTATTTCTAGCTCCCAAAATCTCATAAGAGGTTAAAAGGTTTCATCTTATTTAAAAAAATATATAATCTCGGAAATTGTATCGGATCATTAGGAAGCTTGTGCAAGGGTTTCCCGTCCGGTACAATATAATGATGGAAGGTGTATGACTTGCGCTCTTGGAAGGTTTGGATCCAGTCAGCTTTCCAGAGCCGCTTCTTAATCTCAAAGGGGTTTGTAACCAAAAGCTCCAGGGAAGACTAAAGCGAGGTCAACGTTAACATGCAGGCTTCAACCTAATTATTAACAATCAGCACTCTTCTGCCATTGGCTACTTGGTCAAATGGTAGTAGAACGGGGCCTCGCAAGCAATATTAATTTTCCTCAGCATCAACAGAACTTGCACCTAGGCCATCTCATTGCCCCTGCGCCACCTGACTCGACAGACACAGCCTGCCCTTCTCGTCCCTGCCACCCCCGTACAGCTGTAATCCCCCCTCTCTGTGCTCCTCTGTGCCCCTCTGTTTCCCGCTGTGTATCTGATCTGTCGTGACCTCTTTAAAGCGCTCTGTTGTGTATCTGTACTGCTGTATACCTCTGTAAAGCGCTCTGTTGTGTATCTGTACTGCTGTATACCTCTGTAAAGCGCTCTGTTGTGCATCTGAATTGCTGTATACCTCTGTAAAGCGCTCTGTTGTGTATCTGAATTGCTGTATACCTCTGTAAAGCGCTCTGTTGAGTGTCTGAATTGCTGCATACCTCTGTAAAGCGCTCTGTTGAGTGTCTGAACTGCTGCATACCTCTGTAAAGCGCTCTGTTGAGTGTCTGAACTGCTGTATACCTCTGTAAAGCGCTCTGTTGAGTGTCTGAATTGCTGTATACCTCTGTAAAGCGCTCTGTTGAGTGTCTGAACTGCTGTATACCTCTGTAAAGCGCTCTGTTGTGTGTCTGAACTGCTGTATACCTCTGTAAAGCGCTCTGTTGAGTGTCTGAACTGCTGTATACCTCTGTAAAGCGCTCTGTTGTGTATCTGTACTGCTGTATACCTCTGTATAGCGCGCTGTAAAGCGCTCTGTTGAGTATCTGAATTGCTGTATACCTCTGTAAAGCGCTCTGTTGAGTGTCTCATTGCTGTATACCTCTGTAAAGTGCTCTGTTGAGTGTCTGAATTGCTGTATACCTCTGTAAAGCGCTCGGTTGGGTGTCTGAATTGCTGTATACCTCTGTAAAGCGCTCTGTTGTGTGTCTGAATTGCTGTATACCTCTGCAAAGCGCTCTGTTGTGTGTCTGAATTGCTGTATACCTCTGAAAAGCGCTCTGTTGTGTATCTGAATTGCTGTATACCTCTGCAAAGCGCTCTGTTGCGTATCTGAATTGCTGTATACCTCTGCAAAGCGCTCTGTTGAGTATCTGAACGGCGGTATACCTCTGCAAAGCGCTCTGTTGAGTATCTGAACTGCTGTATACCTCTGCAAAGCGCTCTGTTGAGTATCTGTACTGCTGTATACCTCTGCAAAGCGCTCTGTTGAGTATCTGTACTGCTGTATACCTCTGCAAAGCGCTCTGTTGAGTATCTGAACTGCTGTATACCTCTGCAAAGCGCTCTGTTGAGTATCTGAACTGCTGTATACCTCTGTAAAGCGCTCTGTTGAGTATCTGAACTGCTGTATACCTCTGTAAAGCGCTCTGTCGAGTATCTGAATAATGATGATTTCTAGTTGGACTTCGGGCCACACCTGTTTGGCAGATATTCATGAGGGCTCAATCTGAGACCTCAGCACTGTTTGTTTCACAGCACAGACAGTTGAAAAGCTCTTGGAAAAACACTGTTTCCCTTTGACAGTTCAGCCAGCCCAGGAGCACTCCATCAGCTGGAAAAAGCAGCTGAAGGAGTGCTCAGTGTTTCACTAGGCTGGCTCCTCAGCTCCTCCATAATGGGTGAGGTGACCACTGGGTGGATGCCCCCTCGCCCATTACAGGTGAGCCCCCATGCTCGGACTGGCCTATAGGATAATAGGGCGATGCCCATACCAAAAATGGAAATGCTAGTGCAGGCCAGTGAAATGGGCCAGTTTGATGAGTTATTTCACTATGCAGCTGGTAGTTTTGAGCATTGTTGCTGAACAAATATCCTTTAAATATCACAATTTGCTTACATTTCTTTTAAAAACACCCCCTTGGGTACTATTGAAACGATCTTTGACTAAAGAAATGAATTGCCATTAGCAACTGTGGGCCACTTTTCATTGGTGCCTGAAACAGTTTTATGGTCCAGTCTGACCATGTGAGCCGCACTGCCCATTTCCTCCAATCTAAAAATAAAGAACATTTTTTCTTTTACATTTCATGCTGGGCTCTCGCGCCCCCCTGGTGGGGTGCACCCCAAAGTTTGAAGACCTCTGCCATAGAGCATTGTTAAGGAGGATCACGGCCCTAGTGTAATTACTGTGATGCTTGAAAGACCGTGCCCTGAGTATATGGGGCTTGCAATTTATGAGTTGCAAATGGCATTTTTTATATTATGTGAATTGTTTTCAATATCACTTTTTATCTTTTTTTTGTGGATTTTACCTCGACAATTGTGATTGTTCTTATGAGGTCTATCTTTTCAATTCCTGTTGTTTATTGGTGACTGTAAATATTCTGTTTTGTCCTGATCGATATGGCTCATGCCGAATAAAGGTATTAAACAACAGGTATTTGTGCTAGTGGGGCCACTAACCAGCCCGAGTTATCACATCATAGGTGATCAGAGCAACAACCACATCCTTTACTTTCCCAGCCTTGTTTCTCATCCAGGGGGGCTGCAACTTGGAGGTCCGCATGACAGAAAGAGATGCTAGGGGGGTTCTCAAATGAGAGGGGGAACAGTGGCACATAATCAGTTGCTTGAGGGTCATTTTGGAGCCACATTTTTTGGCCGGCCCTCAGCCAGCTCGTTACCCTGTGTGCTGCCCAAAAGCCGAGTGTAGTCCTTGCACTGCACAATGGCCAACTTGGTAGGTAGCAAGATCGCATTAAGCAGGGCTTCAACACAGGGTGCATTGAGAATGGGAGTTTCTTGTGCAGTTAGGTAATCTATCTGTTTCCAGAGGGTCCCGTAGTCGTGTGAGATACCGAAAGCGTAACGTGAATCAGTATATATAGTGGATGTGTGTGTGTGGCGATCGTGCAAGCCTGTGTGAGGGCAATGAGTTCAGCAACCTGTACTGATCATATTTATAGGAGCTGGAAGGCTTCTACCACTTCAAAGGAGGTGCAAATGACAAAAGCTGCCTGGAGACTACCTGTTGAATCTCTAAGACAGGATCTGTCAACAAAGAGAATGAGGTCTGCATTGGGGAGGGTGATATCCTTGAGGTCGGTTCTTAGTGATGATACAACATCAACCGATGCATGGCAGCTGTGCGGGTGCCCGTCATCAAGTGTGGGCAGGGTTGAGTGGGGCGTATCTGATGAGAGTGATGTTGGTGGTGAGAGGAGCAATTTTTCATATTGGGTGAGACGTGCAGCTAATAGTTGTATTTTACCCCTGAGGAGGAGTTCTAATACAGAGTGTGGTACTGCTATGGTTATGTAGTGCGCTAGGGTGATGTTGTCAGCTTTTGTAAGGAAAGGGGCAGTGGCAGCTACTGCTCTGCGACATCTGGGGAAAGCAGAGGCATCAGGGTATAACTGTGAGATAAAATAAGCTACCAGGCGTCGTAGGTCCCTGGGCTTCTGTGTGAGTATGCCTAAGGCATACCCCTCTTTCGCATCACAGAACAGGGTGAATGATTTGGAGTAGTCAGGAAGGGTGAGGTTGGTGCAATGGAAATTACAGTCTTGATCTTGGAGAAGGTTGTGGAAGCATCAGGAGACCATGTGAGTTTGTCAGGTTGGGAGCCATTGAAAGAATTCACACCTAATGAGGTAATCATTAAGGAAGCATATCACACCTGTTAATTTTTTTAGATGTTTTATCATCAAATGGCAACAGATACAATCCTGTAATTATTTACATTCATATATTTTGAGGAACTCAAAGCTCATTAATTGTTCAAGAGACTACGGGCGCATCGATTCCATGAAACATGTGTCGGCTGCAAGCAGTCATTCACTACATGGTTTTGAATAAATCATGCAATTGGGACAATTGAGTTTTTCATCTGATGAATTTTTATACTAATTGTTGATTATCACAATTTTCTCTGTGAATATTATACATTTTGCTGGCCATGCGCGACTCGCCAATCTAACACCAATCTACATAATAGTCAAGACAGAGTTCTGCGTAGAGTTCCATCTGCAGTTGGTGCAGGCTGGGAGGAGCGCGACTGGGACTCCAGAATGGAGTAAGGCCACTACCTGCGTAGCTCAAAGTCTCGACGGGAAGATAAAAGGGACTCAGAGCTTTCGTGCCCGCAAACACTCCAGGCGGCAACCTCAAATGTAAATGACGAGCTAACCGCAGGTAATTATGTGAACAAAGTTACTGCAGTGAACATTTCACTGATGTTATCACCTACTTTTGCTTCTACTTTGAACATGTGACTTCCCAAAACTCCCATAACTCCTATAACATCTAATGACTTGTGTAACCGATTTCTCAGGGAATCGCAACCTGACCCGCCCAAGAGACCCCCGACCAGCGACTTTCAGAAATCACTCGCCCTCGGCAAAGAAAACGCTGTAAAAATGGGAGATACGCAGACAGGGATCGTGGTTCCCCCAACAGATGCGCCAAAACCACAGGATTCAATTACTCAAAATTCAAGCATGGAAATCATACAAGTGTCATCCCCGCACCCCGAGAGAACCAACTTGATGAAGGATTAGACTGAAGCGTCAAGACCACTGAAACCACACATTTAGTAAACAATGTCGATAGTTCGCCCAGTACGAACATACTCAATGGGCCTCATTACGAGTGTGCCGTTCTTGTAACAACAATGACGGTATGCATACCGGCACCGTTGTTACCGTACTGGGGCACTCCAAGTCTGCCTGCCGGATTTGCTGTGCCCGGCAGGTCTGACCTATGGGACTGAAATGGGAATGTGGATTAACATTTACCGGCACCTGACTTCTCTAAATGTCTCAACGTTCTTCGCTAAGCAGAGGGAAACCTTAAATCCAGACCCTCGTGGCGAACCTTCTGACGCTGAGATCCTTGAGGGAGCACAAGATTCTACAGGACCCCAGACGGAAGATGTACGTGAATCTGGAAAAACTTGCCCGGAACCAGTAACAAAAAGATGGCATCTAGTTACTTCAAACTACAAAGTAAAGTCAACTTTGCCACAACAGGCTTCCAAATGTAAAGACCATTTAAAAACAAGCCCACGCCGTTACATGTAACAAATGAGACCAGAAGCAAGGGTAGCCTTGGAACTACACCGGCCCCCATACGATCTGTTGATGGCTCAGCGACGACTTTTGCAAGTTATAACAACGATTTAGAGCTGGATAATTCACCGGCTCAAGAAACCAGAAGACGACTTATGGAATCTCTAGGCCAGGAAGTTTAACCTTGGCCTCTAAAGAAATCAGGAGAGGACCCCAACTGTCAGACTCCAAAGACCCGCAAACTCCAATGAGAGTGGAACAAAGTGCTGAAGCAAAGGAGACTCACCGTCTGAAGCTAAACCACAATCAAATCCAAATATTAGATTCTTCGATGCACCTCGCCACTTCACCTGACCAGGATAATGGGCTATATCAGCAACACAGACTAACAGAAAAGGAAAATCAAAACATAAAATCTGACCTAGTGGCAGTAATGTCGACATTAACAAATGCTTTAGCCCTGTTCACCAAACTCTACGACGCTATAAATGACGCACTGAAAGACCTCACGACTATGATGGCCATGATGCATATGAAACTGGTATACTTGGGGGGATACATCACTGCAGCAAGGAAGCATGATACGGGGGCAACCTCATCTTTGTCCGAGAACACTAGACCACTCGGTACCTCACCTTCAGGTGTCTCTTGCTTACAACCAGAGCATTTGCAAGCGAGTAAAAATACACAAGCGGAATTCACAAGCGAAACGATGGAAGACTCAAATATCAGTCAAAGGAAAATAAGACGGAAGCCAACTATTAACGGCCTCTCAAGGTCTCATGAAATCACCTCGAGGCATGTAAGAGACCAAATAGTATCGGACACTGGGAAAAAAGAAGAGAGAGATGAATGACTGTGTCACTTAAGAAGACAACAAATTTGGCTTGCAACTCAGAAAATCCACCCTAGTTAAAACCACACAAAAAAACCCTGAAGCCACTTGAGGTTACCAACCAAAACTACTCTATTTTTTCACAGACAAAGAAGAAGAAGAAAGAGGATGTAAAGACTTCAATGTTAGGCTCAGACACGGTAGACAATTCGTCTTTAATACAAACTAAAGAAGCTGGGCAACCAAGCCTAGAAGCACCAAAACCTGCCCCGAGAAAGGTACTAAGGTAAACAGCTTGCAAACAACTGAAACAACAAAACCAATCGGGAGTATAAGCAACATGAGAACAGTCCTTTTGGTAACTAACAATGACTCTCAGACAACGCAAGACCTGATGGACCTGTGTTAATATTCTGTTTTACAATCTGAATTCGAGTTGGCAATGCTATCCCCTGATCTCCAGGGGCACCAAAATCAACCCCTAGAAAATAGCAAAATTGCAGACCCAATGACCGTCGGGACAGAGGATCCAATTTCCTCAATTTTCTTGACACCAGCGGAAAAGAGATCCAGAGCAACTGAGAGACGACTCAGTGGGGAAAAATCAACTAACAATTTATACTCTTCTGCTCCTACATAGATCAGAGAATCGCTAAACCAGGCCTATTGCATGTATAATCATGATGGTGCATACACAGACACACAGGCCTATTGCATGTATAATCATGATGGTGCATACACAGACACGCAGGCCTATTGCATGTATAATCATGATGGTGCATACACAGACACACAGGCCTATTGCATGCATTATCATGATGGTGCATACACAGACATGCCTATTGCATGTAGAATCATGAGGGTGCATACACAGACACGCAGGCCTATTGCATGTATAATCATGATGGTGCATACACAGACATGCCTATTGCATGTAGAATCATGAGGGTGCATACACAGACACACAGGCCTATTGCATGCATTATCATGATGGTGCATACACAGACATGCCTATTGCATGTAGAATCATGAGGGTGCATACACAGACACACAGGCCTATTGCATGCATTATCATGATGGTGCATACACAGACATGCCTATTGCATGTAGAATCATGAGGGTGCATACACAGACACACAGGCCTATTGCATGCATTATCATGATGGTGCATACACAGACATGCCTATTGCATGTAGAATCATGAGGGTGCATACACAGACACACAGGCCTATTGCATGCATTATCATGATGGTGCATACACAGACATGCCTATTGCATGTAGAATCATGAGGGTGCATACACAGACACACAGGCCTATTGCATGCATTATCATGATGGCGTATACACAGACACACAGGCCTATTGCATGTATAATCATGATGGTGCATACACAGACACGCAGGCCTATTGCATGCATTATCATGATGGTGTATACACAGACACACAGGCCTATTGCATGTATAAACATTATGGTGAATACACAGAAACGCAGGCCTATTGCATGTATAATCATGATGGTGCATGCATAGACACGCAGGCCTATTGCATGCATTATCATGATGGTGTATACACAGACACACAGGCCTATTGCATGTATAATCATGATGGTGCATACACAGACACGCAGGCCTATTGCATGTATAATCATGATGGTGCATGCATAGACACGCAGGCCTATTGCATGTATAATCATGATGGTGCATGCACAGACACGCAGGCCCATTGCATGTATAACCATTATGTTGCATACACAGACACACAGGCCTATTGCATGCATTATCATGATGGTGCATACACAGACAAACAGGCCTATTGCATGCATAATCACTATGGTGCATACACAGACATGCAGGACTATTGCATGCATAATCACTATGGTGCATACACAGACATGCAGGACTATTGCATGCATAATCATGATGGTGCATGCATAGACACGCAGGCCTATTGCATGTATAATCATGAGACGCACAGGCCTATTGCTTGTATATTCATGATGGTGCATACAGAGACATGCAGGCCTATTGCATGTATAATCAATATGGTGCATACACAGGCCTATTACATGTATAATCAATATGGTGCATACACAGACGCACAGGCCTATTGCATGTATAATCATGATGGTGCATACACAGACACGCAGGCCTATTGCATGTATAATCATGATGGTGCATACACAGACACGCAGGCCTATTGCATGTATAATCATGATGGTGCATACACAGACATGCCTATTGCATGTAGAATCATGATGGTGCATACACAGACACGCAGGCCTATTGCATGTATAATCATGATGGTGCATACACAGACACGCAGGCCTATTGCATGTATAATCATGATGGTGCATACACAGACACGCAGGCCTATTGCATGTATAATCATGATGGTGCATACACAGACACGCAGGCCTATTGCATGTATAATCATGATGGTGCATACACAGACATGCCTATTGCATGTAGAATCATGAGGGTGCATACACAGACACGCAGGCCTATTGCATGTATAATCATGATGGTGCATACACAGACACGCAGGCCTATTGCATGTATAATCATGATGGTGCATACACAGACACGCAGGCCTATTGCATGTATAATCATGATGGTGCATACACAGACACGCAGGCCTATTGCATGTATAATCATGATGGTGCATACACAGACACGCAGGCCTATTGCATGTATAATCATGATGGTGCATACACAGACATGCCTATTGCATGTAGAATCATGAGGGTGCATACACAGACACACAGGCCTATTGCATGCATTATCATGATGGTGCATACACAGACATGCCTATTGCATGTAGAATCATGAGGGTGCATACACAGACACACAGGCCTATTGCATGCATTATCATGATGGTGCATACACAGACAGACAGGCCTATTGCATGTATAATCATGATGGTGCATACACAGACACGCAGGCCTATTGCATGTATAATCATGATGGTGCATACACAGACACGCAGGCCTATTGCATGTATAATCATGATGGTGCATACACAGACACGCAGGCCTATTGCATGTATAATCATGATGGTGCATACACAGACACGCAGGCCTATTGCATGTATAATCATGATGGTGCATACACAGACATGCCTATTGCATGTAGAATCATGAGGGTGCATACACAGACACGCAGGCCTATTGCATGCATTATCATGATGGTGCATACACAGACATGCCTATTGCATGTAGAATCATGAGGGTGCATACACAGACACACAGGCCTATTGCATGCATTATCATGATGGTGCATACACAGACATGCCTATTGCATGTAGAATCATGAGGGTGCATACACAGACACACAGGCCTATTGCATGCATTATCATGATGGTGCATACACAGACATGCCTATTGCATGTAGAATCATGAGGGTGCATACACAGACACACAGGCCTATTGCATGCATTATCATGATGGTGCATACACAGACATGCCTATTGCATGTAGAATCATGAGGGTGCATACACAGACACACAGGCCTATTGCATGCATTATCATGATGGTGCATACACAGACATGCCTATTGCATGTAGAATCATGAGGGTGCATACACAGACACACAGGCCTATTGCATGCATTATCATGATGGCGTATACACAGACACACAGGCCTATTGCATGTATAATCATGATGGTGCATACACAGACACGCAGGCCTATTGCATGCATTATCATGATGGTGTATACACAGACACACAGGCCTATTGCATGTATAAACATTATGGTGAATACACAGAAACGCAGGCCTATTGCATGTATAATCATGATGGTGCATGCATAGACACGCAGGCCTATTGCATGCATTATCATGATGGTGTATACACAGACACACAGGCCTATTGCATGTATAATCATGATGGTGCATACACAGACACGCAGGCCTATTGCATGTATAATCATGATGGTGCATGCATAGACACGCAGGCCTATTGCATGTATAATCATGATGGTGCATGCACAGACACGCAGGCCCATTGCATGTATAACCATTATGTTGCATACACAGACACACAGGCCTATTGCATGCATTATCATGATGGTGCATACACAGACAAACAGGCCTATTGCATGCATAATCACTATGGTGCATACACAGACATGCAGGACTATTGCATGCATAATCACTATGGTGCATACACAGACATGCAGGACTATTGCATGCATAATCATGATGGTGCATGCATAGACACGCAGGCCTATTGCATGTATAATCATGAGACGCACAGGCCTATTGCTTGTATATTCATGATGGTGCATACAGAGACATGCAGGCCTATTGCATGTATAATCAATATGGTGCATACACAGGCCTATTACATGTATAATCAATATGGTGCATACACAGACGCACAGGCCTATTGCATGTATAATCATGATGGTGCATACACAGGCCTATTACATGTATAATCAATATGGTGCATACACAGACACACAGGCCTATTGCATATATAATCATGATGGTGCATGCATAGACACGCAGGCCTATTGCATGTATAAACATTATGGTGAATACACAGAAACGCAGGCCTATTGCATGCATTATCATGATGGTGTATACACAGACACGCAGGCCTATTGCATGTATAATCATGATGGTGCATACACAGAAACGCAGGCCTATTGCATGTATAATCATGATGGTGCATGCATAGACACGCAGGCCTATTGCATGTATAATCATGATGGTGCATACACAGAAACGCAGGCCTATTGCATGTATAATCATGATGGTGCATGCATAGACACGCAGGCCTATTGCATGTATAATCATGATGGTGCATGCACAGACACGCAGGCCCATTGCATGTATAATCATTATGGTGCATGCACAGACACACAGGCCCATTGCATGTATAATCATGATGGTGCATACACAGACACGCAGGCCTATTGCATGTATAATCATTATGGTGCATGCACAGACACACAGGCCTATTGCATGCATTATCATGATGGTGCATACACAGACAAACAGGCCTATTGCATGCATAATCACTATGGTGCATACACAGACATGCAGGCCTACTGCATGTATAATCATGATGGTGCATGCATAGACACGCAGGCCTATTGCATGTATAATCATGATGGTGCATACACAGACACGCAGGCCTATTGCATGTATAATCATTATGGTGCATGCACAGACACACAGGCCTATTGCATGCATTATCATGATGGTGCATACACAGACAAACAGGCCTATTGCATGCATAATCACTATGGTGCATACACAGACATGCAGGACTATTGCATGCATAATCATGATGGTGCATGCATAGACACACAGGCCTATTGCATGTATAATCATGAGACGCACAGGCCTATTGCTTGTATATTCATGATGGTGCATACAGAGACATGCAGGCCTATTGCATGTATAATCAATATGGTGCATACACAGACGCACAGGCCTATTGCATGTATAATCATGATGGTGCATACACAGACACGCAGGCCTATTGCATGTATAATCATTATGGTGCATACACAGACACGCAGGCCTATTGCATGTATAATCATTATGGTGCATGCAAGACACACAGGCCTATTGCATGCATTATCATGATGGTGCATACACAGACAAACAGGCCTATTGCATGCATAATCACTATGGTGCATACACAGACATGCAGGCCTACTGCATGTATAATCATGATGGTGCATGCATAGACACGCAGGCCTATTGCATGTATAATCATGATGGTGCATGCACAGACACGCAGGCCTATTGCATGTATAATCATTATGGTGCATACACAGACAAACAGGCCTATTGCATGCATAATCAATATGGTGCATACACAGACGCACAGGCCTATTGCATGTATAATCACTATGGTGCATACACAGACATGCAGGACTATTGCATGCATAAACATGATGGTGCATGAATAGACACGCAGGCCTATTGCATGTATAATCATGAGACACACAGGCCTAGTGCATGTATAATCATGATGGGGCATACACAGACACCTAGGCCTATTGCATGTATAATCATGATGGTGTATACACAGACACGCAGGCCTATTGCATGTATAATCATGATGGTGCATGCATAGACACACAGGCCTATTGCATGTATAATCATGATGGTGCATACACAGACAAACAGGCCTATTGCATGTATAATCATTATGCTGCATGCACAGACACACAGGGCTATAGCATGTATAATCATTATGGTGCATACACAGACACAAAGGCCTATTGCATGTATAATCATGATGGTGCATACACAGACACAAAGGCCTATTGCATGTATATATTATGGTGCATACACAGACACACAGACCCATTTCATGTATAATCATTATGGTGCATACACAGACACACAGGCCTATTGCATGTATAATCATGATGGTGCATACACAGACACCTAGGCCTATTGCATGTATAATCATGATGGTGTATACACAGACACGCAGGCCTATTGCATGTATAATCATGATGGTGCATGCATAGACACACAGGCCTATTGCATGTATAATCATGATGGTGCATACACAGACAAACAGGCCTATTGCATGTATAATCATTATGCTGCATGCACAGACACACAGGGATATAGCATGTATAATCATTATGGTGCATACACAGACACAAAGGCCTATTGCATGTATAATCATGATGGTGCATACACAGACACAAAGACCCATTGCATGTATATATTATGGTGCATACACAGACACACAGACCCATTTCATGTATAATCATTATGGTGCATACACAGACACACAGGCCTATTGCATGTATAATCATGATGGTGCATACACAGACACACAGGCCCATTGCATGTATAATCATGATGGTGCATACATAGACAAACAGGCCTATTGCATGTATAATCATTATGGTGCATGCACAGACAAACGGGCTTATTTCATGTATAATCATGATGGTGCATACACAGACACACAGGACTATTGCATGTATAATCATTATGGTGCATACACAGACAGACAGGCCTAGTGCATGTATAATCATGATGGTGCATGCATAGACACACAGGCCTATTGCATGTATAATCATGATGGTGCATACACAGACAAACAGGCCTATTGCATGTATAATCATTATGCTGCATGCACAGACACACAGGGCTATAGCATGTATAATCATTATGGTGCATACACAGACACAAAGGCCTATTGCATGTATAATCATGATGGTGCATACACAGACACACAGACCCATTGCATGTATATATTATGGTGCATACACAGACACACAGACCCATTGCATGTATAATCATTATGGTGCATACACAGACACACAGGCCTATTGCATGTATAATCATGATGGTGCATACACAGACACACAGGCCCATTGCATGTATAATCATGATGGTGCATACATAGACAAACAGGCCTATTGCATGTATAATCATTATGGTGCATGCACAGACAAACAGGCTTATTTCATGTATAATCATGATGGTGCATACACAGACACACAGGCCTATTGCATGTATAATCATTATGGTGCATACACAGACACAAAGGCCTATTGCATGTATAATCATGATGGTGAATACACAGACACGGAGGCCTATTGCATGCATTATCATGATGGTGCATGCACAGACACGCAGGCCTATTGCATGTATAATCATGATGGTGCATGCACAGACACGCATGCCTATTGCATGTATAATCATGATGGTGCATGCACAGACACGCAGGCCTATTGCATGTATAATCATGATGGTGAATACACAGACACGCAGGCCTATTGCATGCATAATCACTATGGTGCATACACAGACATGCAGAACTATTGCATGCATAATCATTATGGTGCATACACAGATATGCAGGCCTATTGCATGTATAATCATGATGGTGCATGCACAGACACGCAGGCCTATTGCATGTATAATCATTATGGTGCATACACAGACACGCAGGCCTATTGAATGTATAATCATGAGACACACAGGCCTATTGCATGTATAATTATTATGGTGAATACACAGACACGCAGGCCTATTGAATGTATAATCATGAGACACACAGGCGTATTGCATGCATTATCATGATGGTTTATACACAGACACGCAGGCCTATTGCATGCATTATCATGATGGTTTATACACAGACACACAGGCCTATTGCATGTATAATCATGATGGTGCATACACAGACAGACAGGCCTATTGCATGTATAATCATTATGGTGCATAAACAGACACACAGGAATTTTGCATGTATAATCACTTTGGTGAATGCAAAGACACACAGGCCTATTGAATGTATAATCATGAGACACACAGGTGTATTGCATGTATAATCATGATGGTGCATACACAGACAGACAGGCCTGTTGCATGTATAATCATGATGGTGCATGAACAGACACGCAGGCCTATTGCATGTATAATCATGATGGTGCATGCATAGACACACAGGCCTATTGCATGCATTATCATTATGGTGCATACACAGATACACAGGCCTATTGCATGTATAATCATGATGGTGCATGCACAGACACACAGGCCTATTGCATGTATATTCATGATGGTGCATTCATAGACACACAGGCCTATTGCATGTATAATCATTATGGTGCATGCATAGACACACAGGCCTATTGCATGTATAATCATGATGGTGCATACACAGACAAACAGGCCTATTGCATGTATAATCATTATGCTGCATGCACAGACACACAGGGCTATAGCATGTATAATCATTATGGTGCATGCATAGAAGCAGAGGCCTATTGCATGTATAATCATTATGGTGCATACACAGACACAAAGGCCTATTGCATGTATAATCATGATGGTGCATACACAGACACACAGACCCATTGCATGTATATATTATGGTGCATACACAGACACACAGACCCATTGCATGTATAATCATTATGGTGCATACACAGACACACAGGCCTATTGCATGTATAATCATGATGGTGCATACATTGACACACAGGCCCATTGCATGTATAATCATGTTGGTGCATACATAGACAAACAGGCCTATTGCATGTATAATCATTATGGTGCATGCACAGACAAACGGGCTTATTTCATGTATAATCATGATGGTGCATACACAGACACACAGGCCTATTGCATGTATAATCATTATGGTGCATACACAGACACAAAGGCCTATTGCATGTATAATCATGATGGTGAATACACAGACACGGAGGCCTATTGCATGCATTATCATGATGGTGCATGCACAGACACGCAGGCCTATTGCATGTATAATCATGATGGTGCATGCACAGACACGCAGGCCTATTGCATGTATAATCATGATGGTGCATGCACAGACACGCAGGCCTATTGCATGTATAATCATGATGGTGCATACACAGACACGCAGGCCTATTGCATGCATAATCACTATGGTGCATACACAGACATGCAGGACTATTGCATGCATAATCATTATGGTGCATACACAGATACACAGGCCTATTGCATGTATAATCATGATGGTGCATGCACAGACACGCGGGCCTATTGCATGTATAATCATGATGGTGCATGCACAGACACGCAGGCCTATTGCATGTATAATCATTATGGTGCATACACAGACACGCAGGCCTATTGAATGTATAATCATGAGACACACAGGCCTATTGCATGTATAATTATTATGGTGAATACACAGACACGCAGGCCTATTGAATGTATAATCATGAGACACACAGGCCTATTGCATGTATAATCATGATGGTGCATACACAGACAGACAGACCTATTGCATGTATAATCATGATGGTGCATGAACAGACACGCAGGCCTATTGCATGTATAATCATGATGGTGCATGCGTGGACACACAGGCCTATTGCGTGTATAATCATTATGGTGCATACACAGACACGCAGGCCTATTGCATGTATATTCATGATGGTGCATACACAGACAGACAGGCCTATTGCATGTATAATCATTATGGTGCATGCATAGACACACAGGCCTATTGCATGTATAATCATTATGGTGCATGCATAGACACACAGGCCTATTGCATGTATAATCATTATGGTGCATACACAGGCAAACAGGCCTATTGCATGTATAATCATTATGGTGCATGCACAGACACGCAGGCCTATTGCATGTATAATCATGATGGTGCATGCATAGACACACAGGCCTATTGCATGTATAATCATTATGGTGCATACACAGGCAAACAGGCCTATTGCATGTATAATCATGATGGTGCATGCACAGACACACAGGCCTATTGCATGTATAATCATTATGGTGCATACACAGACACGCAGGCCTATTGAATGTATAATCATGAGACACACAGGCCTATTGCATGTATAATCATGATGGTGCATACACAGGCACACAGGCCTATTGCATGTATAATCATTATGGTGAATACACAGACACGCAGGCCTATTGCATGCATTATCATGATGGTTTATACACAGACACACAGGCCTATTGAATGTATAATCATGAGACACACAGGCGTATTGCATGTATAATCATGATGGTGCATAGACAGACAGGCCTATTGCATGTATAATCATGATGGTGCATGAACAGACACGCAGGCCTATTGCATGTATAATCATGATGGTGCATGCGTGGACACACAGGCCTATTGCGTGTATAATCATTATGGTGCATACACAGACACGCAGGCCTATTGCATGTATATTCATGATGGTGCATGCATAGACACACAGGCCTATTGCATGTATAATCATTATGGTGCATGCATAGACACACAGGCCTATTGCATGTATAATCATTATGGTGCATACACAGGCAAACAGGCCTATTGCATGTATAATCATTATGGTGCATAAACAGGCAAACAGGCCTATTGCATGTATAATCATTATGGTGCATGCATAGACACACAGGCCTATTGCATGTATAATCGTTATGGTGCTTGCACAGACACACAGGCCTATTGCATGTATAATCGTTATGGTACATACACAGACACACAGGCCCATTGCATGTATAATCGTTATGGTGCATACACAGGCACACAGGCCTATTGCATGTATAATCATTATGGTGAATACACAGACACGCAGGCCTATTGCATGCATTATCATGATGGTTTATACACAGACACGCAGGCCTATTGCATGCATTATCATGATGGTGCATACACAGACACACAGGCCTATTGCATGTATAATCATTATGGTGCATAAACAGACACACAGGAATTTTGCATGTATAATCACTTTGGTGAATGCAAAGACACACAGGCCTATTGAATGTATAATCATTATGGTGCATACACAGACATGCAGGCCTATTGCATGTATAATCATGATGGTGTATACACAGACACGCAGGCCTATTGCATGTATAATCATTATGGTGCATGCACAGACACGCAGGCCTATTGCATGCATTATCATGATGGTGCATACACAGACACGCAGGCCTATTGCATGTATAATCATGATGGTGCATGAACAGACACGCAGGCCTATTGCATGTATAATCATTATGGTGCATACACAGACACACAGGCCCATTGCATGTATAGTCACTATGGTGCATGCAAAGACACACAGGCCTATTGCATGTATAATCATTATGGTGCATGCATAGACACACAGGCCTATTGCATGTATAATCATTATGGTGCATGCAAAGACACACAGGCCTATTGCATGTATAATCATTATGGTGCATGCATAGACACACAGGCCTATTGCATGTATAATCATTATGGTGCATACACAGACACACAGGCCCATTGCATGTATAATCATTATGGTGCATACACAGACACACAGGCCTATTGAATGTATAATCATGATGGTGCATACACAGACAAACAGGCCTATTGCATGTATAATCATTATGGTGCATGCACAGACACGCAGGCCTATTGCATGCATTATCATGATGGTGCATACACAGACACGCAGGCCTATTGCATGTATAATCATGATGGTGCATGCATAGACACGCAGGCCTATTGCATGTATTATCATGAGACAAACAGGCGCATTGCATGCATAATCATTATGGTGCATACACAGACAGAAAGGCCTATTGCATGTATAATCATGATGGTGCATACATAGACACGCAGGCGTATTGCATGTATAATCATTATGGTGCATACACAGACAGACAGGCCTATTGCATGTATAATCATGATGGTGCATACACAGACACGCAGGCCTATTGCATGCATTATCATGATGGTGCATACACAGACGAGCAGGGCTATTGCATGTATAATCATTAAGGTGCATACATAGACACGCAGGCCTACTGCATGTATAATCGTTATGGTGCATACACAGACACGCAGGCCTATTGCATGTATAATCATGATGGTGCATGCACAGACATGCAGGCCTATAATCATTATGGTGCATACACAGACAAGCAGGCCTATTGCATGTATAATCGTTATGGTGCATACACAGACACGCAGGCCTATTGCATGTATAATCATGATGGTGCATGCACAGACATGCAGGCCTACTGCATGTATAATCATGATGGTGCATGCACAGACATGCAGGCCTATAATCATTATGGTGCATACACAGACAAGCAGGCCTATTGCATGTATAATCGTTATGGTGCATACACAGACACGCAGGCCTATTGCATGTATAATCATGATGGTGCATGCACAGACATGCAGGCCTACTGCATGTATAATCATGATGGTGCATGCACAGACATGCAGGCCTATAATCATTATGGTGCATACACAGAAACACAGGCCTATAGCATGTAAAATGATGATGGTGCATACACAGACAGGCCTATTGCATGTAGAATCATTAGGGTGCATACACAGACACGCAGGTCTATTGCATGTATAATGATGATGGTGTATACACAGACACACAGGCCTATTGCATGTATAATCATGATGGTGCATACACAGACACGCAGGCCTATTGCATGTATAAACATTATGGTGAATACACAGAAACGCAGGCCTATTGCATGCATTATCATGATGGTGTATACACAGACACGCAGGCCTATTGCATGTATAATCATGATGGTGCATGCATAGACACGCAGGCCTATTGCATGTATAATCATGATGGTGCATACACAGAAACGCAGGCCTATTGCATGTATAATCATGATGGTGCATGCATAGACATGCAGGCCTATTGCATGTATAATCATGATGGTGCATACACAGAAACGCAGGCCTATTGCATGTATAATCATGATGGTGCATGCATAGACACGCAGGCCTATTGCATGTATAATCATGATGGTGCATACACAGAAACGCAGGCCTATTGCATGTATAATCATGATGGTGCATGCATAGACACGCAGGCCTATTGCATGTATAATCATGACGGTGCATGCACAGACATGCAGGCCTATAATCATTATGGTGCATACACAGACACGCAGGCCTAGTGCATGTATAATCATGATGGTGCATGCATAGACACGCAGGCCTATTGCATGTATAATCATGATGGTGCATGCATAGACACGCAGGCCTATTGCATGTATAAACATTATGGTGCATACATAGACACGCAGGCCTATTGCATGTATAAACATGATGGTGCATGCACAGACATGCAGGCCTACTGCATGTATAATCATGATGGTGCATGCACAGACATGCAGGCCTATAGCATGTAAAATGATGATGGTGCATACACAGGCACACAGGCCTATTGCATGTATAATCATGATGGTGCATACACAGGCACACAGGCCTATTGCATGTATAATCATGATGGTGCATACACAGACAAGAAGGCCTATTGCATGTATAATCATGATGGTGCATACACAGACACACAGGTCTATTGCATGCATTATCATGATGGTGTATACACAGACACACAGGCCTATTGCTTGTATAATCATGATGGTGCATACACAGACACGCAGGCCTATTGCATGCATTATCATGATGGTGTATACACAGACACACAGGCCTATTGCATGTATAAACATTATGGTGAATACACAGAAACGCAGGCCTATTGCATGTATAATCATGATGGTGCATGCATAGACACGCAGGCCTATTGCATGTATAATCATGATGGTGCATACACAGAAACGCAGGCCTATTGCATGTATAATCATGATGGTGCATGCATAGACACGCAGGCCTATTGCATGTATAATCATGATGGTGCATGCACAGACACGCAGGCCCATTGCATGTATAATCATTATGTTGCATACACAGACACACAGGCCTATTGCATGCATTATCATGATGGTGCATACACAGACAAACAGGCCTATTGCATGCATAATCACTATGGTGCATACACAGACATGCAGGACTATTGCATGCATAATCACTATGGTGCATACACAGACATGCAGGACTATTGCATGCATAATCATGATGGTGCATGCATAGACACGCAGGCCTATTGCATGTATAATCATGAGACGCACAGGCCTATTGCTTGTATATTCAATATGGTGCATACACAGGCCTATTACATGTATAATCAATATGGTGCATACACAGACGCACAGGCCTATTGCATGTATAATCATGATGGTGCATACACAGACACATAGGCCTATTGCATGTATAATCATGATGGTGTATACACAGACACGCAGGCCTATTGCATGTATAATCAATATGGTGCATACACAGGCCTATTACATGTATAATCAATATGGTGCATACACAGACGCACAGGCCTATTGCATGTATAATCATGAAGCAAGACCGAAGCTGCTCTGCCGAGCCGCTTGAACCGCCGTCGAAGCCGCCCTACTGCAGGGCTAGCAGCACCCTGTGCCCGGTGTGCACACGTCGCCCTGCAGAGCCGAATCGACCTGACCCACCCACAAAGCACTGGGGCATGCCATTCAGCCTCAACACCCCCCCTCTACAAGCTTGGGTGAGGCCCTATCCACCATTCGCCACGAGGAGCAGCTGATCTGCTCCACGCGATCCTAAGATGGCCGCCGCCTGCATCCTCCTATTTTTGTTTACTTTGGTTGCTTAGCAACCTTCCTTCGCCGATCTCATAGGCCAGAAGGTGAGCCGGAGGCGGAAGCCGGCCCACCACGCCTAAGGCCCACGCAGCACAAGGCCCCTCCTGTCTGCACCCTCAGCCCACTCTCCCCAGGGCAGGAGCCCCGCAAGACCGAAGCTGCTCTGCCGAGCCGCTTGAACCGCCGTCGAAGCCGCCCTACTGCAGGGCTAGCAGCACCCTGTGCCCGGTGTGCACACGTCGCCCTGCAAAGCCGAATCGACCTGACCCACCCACAAAGCACTGGGGCATGCCATTCAGCCTCAACACCCCCCCTCTACAAGCTTGGGTGAGGCCCTATCCACCATTCGCCACGAGGAGCAGCTGATCTGCTCCACGCGATCCTAAGATGGCCGCCGCCTGCATCCTCCTATTTTTGTTTACTTTGGTTGCTTAGCAACCTTCCTTCGCCGATCTCATAGGCCAGAAGGTGAGCCGGAGGTGGAAGCCGGCCCACCACGCCTAAGGCCCACGCAGCACAAGGCCCCTCCTGTCTGCACCCTCAGCCCACTCTCCCCAGGGCAGGAGCCCCGCAAGACCGAAGCTGCTCTGCCGAGCCGCTTGAACCGCCGTCGAAGCCGCCCTACTGCAGGGCTAGCAGCACCCTGTGCCCGGTGTGCACACGTCGCCCTGCAGAGCCGAATCGACCTGACCCACCCACAAAGCACTGGGGCATGCCATTCAGCCTCAACACCCCCCCTCTACAAGCTTGGGTGAGGCCCTATCCACCATTCGCCACGAGGAGCAGCTGATCTGCTCCACGCGATCCTAAGATGGCCGCCGCCTGCATCCTCCTATTTTTGTTTACTTTGGTTGCTTAGCAACCTTCCTTCGCCGATCTCATAGGCCAGAAGGTGAGCCGGAGGCGGAAGCCGGCCCACCACGCCTAAGGCCCACGCAGCACAAGGCCCCTCCTGTCTGCACCCTCAGCCCACTCTCCCCAGGGCAGGAGCCCCGCAAGACCGAAGCTGCTCTGCCGAGCCGCTTGAACCGCCGTCGAAGCCGCCCTACTGCAGGGCTAGCAGCACCCTGTGCCCGGTGTGCACACGTCGCCCTGCAGAGCCGAATCGACCTGACCCACCCACAAAGCACTGGGGCATGCCATTCAGCCTCAACACCCCCCCTCTACAAGCTTGGGTGAGGCCTTATCCACCATTCGCCACGAGGAGCTGCTGATCTGCTCCACGCGATCCTAAGATGGCCGCCGCCTGCATCCTCCTATTTTTGTTTACTTTGGTTGCTTAGCAACCTTCCTTCGCCGATCTCATAGGCCAGAAGGTGAGCCGGAGGCGGAAGCCGGCCCACCACGCCTAAGGCCCACGCAGCACAAGGCCCCTCCTGTCTGCACCCTCAGCCCACTCTCCCCAGGGCAGGAGCCCCGCAAGACCGAAGCTGCTCTGCCGAGCCGCTTGAACCGCCGTCGAAGCCGCCCTACTGCAGGGCTAGCAGCACCCTGTGCCCGGTGTGCACACGTCGCCCTGCAGAGCCGAATCGACCTGACCCACCCACAAAGCACTGGGGCATGCCATTCAGCCTCAACACCCCCCCTCTACAAGCTTGGGTGAGGCCCTATCCACCATTCGCCACGAGGAGCAGCTGATCTGCTCCACGCGATCCTAAAATGGCCGCCGCCTGCATCCTCCTATTTTTGTTTACTTTGGTTGCTTAGCAACCTTCCTTCGCCGATCTCATAGGCCAGAAGGTGAGCCGGAGGCGGAAGCCGGCCCACCACGCCTAAGGCCCACGCAGCACAAGGCCCCTCCTGTCTGCACCCTCAGCCCACTCTCCCCAGGGCAGGAGCCCCGCAAGACCGAAGCTGCTCTGCCGAGCCGCTTGAACCGCCGTCGAAGCCGCCCTACTGCAGGGCTAGCAGCACCCTGTGCCCGGTGTGCACACGTCGCCCTGCAGAGCCGAATCGACCTGACCCACCCACAAAGCACTGGGGCATGCCATTCAGCCTCAACACCCCCCCTCTACAAGCTTGGGTGAGGCCCTATCCACCATTCGCCACGAGGAGCAGCTGATCTGCTCCACGCGATCCTAAGATGGCCGCCGCCTGCATCCTCCTATTTTTGTTTACTTTGGTTGCTTAGCAACCTTCCTTCGCCGATCTCATAGGCCAGAAGGTGAGCCGGAGGCGGAAGCCGGCCCACCACGCCTAAGGCCCACGCAGCACAAGGCCCCTCCTGTCTGCACCCTGTCCGCACCTGCGGCACGGCGCGGGACACTGCTTCGCTCCTAATAGTGCGATCCTGGAGGAACCTTGCCCCATCTGGTACAATACACACGTGCCGCCCACCGCCAAGCAGGCTCTGACTGGTTAAAGCTACGAGAGCTACGTGAACACCTTGGTAAGATCTGTGCCCTCACTCCTGCACTCATACAAAGCCCCACATGTGCTTCTGCTCACCGCATACTACACACGTACGGTACATCCTCCCACCACATGTTGGACGCTCTTAGCCAGCCGTAATCTTGCTCCTAGGGTGCACCAGCCCGTGTCCAATCACATGATGCGTACCCTGCTCGTGCAGCGCGCTCAACACCATTGCTGCCTATGCACTTGTTCCTAGCAAACACTCACCGATGCCGCCCCTGAACCATGATGATCGGATGTCTTACAGCACTGGTCAATACACATTTCACTATTCCACGCTCTTAATGTCTATGGTCTATGCTGTACCTTTGGTCGCTTATCAGACCACATTTAGCATTGTGTTATGCCTTTTGGTCGCCTATCAGACCACATTTAGCATTGTGTTGTGCCTTTTGGTCGCCTATTAGACCACATTTAGCATTGTGTTGTGCCTTTTGGTCGCCTATTAGACCACATTTAGCATTGTGTTGTGCCTTTTGGTCGCCTATTAGACCACATTTAGCATTGTGTTGTGCCTTTTGGTCGCCTAATAGACCACATTTAGCATTGTGTTGTGCCTTTTGGTCGCCTATCAGACCACATTTAGCATTGTGTTGTGCCTTTTGGTCGCCTATTAGACCACATTTAGCATTGTGTTGTGCCTTTTGGTCGCCTATCAGACCACATTTAGCATTGTGTTGTGCCTTTTGGTCGCCTATTAGACCACATTTAGAATTGTGTTGTGCCTTTTGGTCGCCTATCAGACCACATTTAGCATTGTGTTGTGCCTTTTGGTCGCCTATCAGACCACATTTAGCATTGTGCTGTGCCTTTTGGTCGCCTCATTTAGCATTGTGTTGTGCCTTGGTCATTTGGTCGCCTACAGACCACGATGACTATTAGGATGCCTTGCATAGCTACCCCTTGATCAAACTCAATTAATTTATGCTGTGTCTCTATTCGCTAATAGACCACCCCTGTCCTCCTGTGTACCGGTATCCCCTTAAACATCATGTATTGGTACCTATCAACGCTCATCCACCTACTGTACACTTACAGTAGTTACTGGTCTAGTCAGCCCAACTTACTCTCTAAACAATACACCTCCACTAGATCAGGCATGGCACACACCACCTCCTCCCTGAGGCCTAGCATCACGACACCCGCAAACCTATACCTGGATGACCCAGCACTCTGGATACGTCACTTTGCCTCCAAACCAACACCTAACCAACCTTGCACTATCACCATCAGAAATTCTAGACTGAACTCTAGAACTAGACCAGCCAACCACCCAGACACGTTCCACCCCAGCACACTGAAGAGAAATACTAGCCTGAACATCCGAACCAGTCCACCTACCGCCCCGTACTCTCACCACCCTAGTATCCTAGGCAGGAACTCCAGACTAAGGGCCCGCACCATGAAACACTTGCATCTTGTCCATAATCATGCTGTTCCCCCCTTTGACGTCAACAATCTAGCCCACACTCCACCGCCAACACCTGAAAAAAAAAACCTCAAACTAGATAAACTCATCAAAGCAGCACTAGTGAATGCCAGGTCCCTTCCTGCCCACGCTCTCGACATTGCTGACTTTATAACCTACGAAAACCTTGATGTCCTTGCAGTCACTGAAACCTGGCTTAATGCCGCATCAGGCCCATCTCTGGCCCTCGCAATACCTATTGATTATGCCATCATTAGATCTGACAGAAACACCACTCAAACAAAGGGAGGTGGACTTGCCTTCATATACAGAAATACTCTCGACATCAAAATCATCCAAGATGCGCAAATCCCGTCTGCCGAATCCTTGTCAATTAAGCTACCCCTCTCACCTAACAATACGGTCACCGTGCACCTCATTTATCGACCACCTGGACCTATCTCCTCTTTCTCAGAGGACATTGCTTCACTTATATCCATAAACACCAAACCTAACTCGCAAACCATCTTACTTGGGGACTTCAACCTCGGTTTCAACGATCCTAAAGACACTAACGCCCTTGACTTAGCTAATTCATTATCTGATTTGGGTCACACGCAGATCATCCACGAACCCACCCATATCAAAGGTAGAACTCTAGACTGGATCTCACAAATCAATTGCCCTATTGACCTCCTATCTAATGACCCTTGCATCTGGTCAGACCACCACAAACTAACCTTTGCTATCAAAGCTTACACTACTCATTCAGCGCCTACCATCGCCCCTGCCATCCGAACGAGAAACAAGAAAGACATCACTCCCGACAAACTCCTACCTTTACTACTCCCCATACTGAATAACATTGATTCAGATACAGACCCTACAGCTCTAGTGGACACCTACAACCAGGCTATACTTAAAGCTCTGGACTCCATTGCCCCGTTAAAACTGCGGAAACCGAAACCACAGCGTCACCTTAACACTTGGTTCACACCACAGTTGAGAGAACTACGCAAAGCCAAAAGAACCGCTGAGGCACTTTGGAAAAAACACCCCACAGCTCATAACAAATCTGAACTAACCTTAGTATCCTCTAGCTACAAAGAAGCCATACTCTGCGCCAAAAAAGACTCCTACAACAAAAGGATTACACAAGCGGAATCCAATACTAAAGAACTTTTCAAAATACTCAAAGAATTAGAATCCCCTGTTACCCCTATCGACAAAGGTATCACTGACGCATTATGGTGTAGCAACATCCAGAAAGCCTTACTAGATAAAATAGCTCGCCTACAATCCAAAATTAACGCAAAAAAATCTGTGCTCTCTGCAGACTCTAACTACAAACATCTGCCTAACATACCTCCAACCTTCCACACGACCTGTAAACCCTTCAGCTTCTCTCCCCTTTCCACGTGGGAAGTAGAAAACATCATCAGGAAACTAAAACCTTCAAATTGCCAAGGTGACGCCTGCCCTGCCCCGATTGTTAAAGCAGCTGCACACAATCTGGCGCCATTCATTACCAATCTCATCAATGCCTCGTTCAAATCTGGAATAGTTCCGGACAATCTTAAGGACGCTTGGGTCATTCCACTCCTCAAAAAACCTACGCTTGACCCAGCCAACCCATCTAATTACAGACCTATAACTACGGTACCATTCCTATTAAAAATACTGGACAGAGCAGCTTACCTACAAATACAGGCCTATCTAGAAGCTAACAACCTCCTAGGGCTTAGGCAATCAGGCTTCCGACCAAGACACGGCACGGAAACTGCACTCATTGACCTTACCACCCAGATCCAAACCTTGAAAGACCATGGCAAACTTGCACTCCTTTTATTGCTTGATTTGTCAGCAGCGTTTGATTTGGTTAACCACCAAACACTCTGTCAACACCTGAAATCCGCAGCCCACTTTTCAGATGCAGCCACGGCATGGATCAGCTCATTTCTGGTGAACAGAACCATGAGGGTCTTCTCTCCCACCGATTCCGCCGAGCCGGCCCCAGTACTTTGTGGTGTCCCGCAAGGTTCATGCGTGTCCCCGACACTCTATAATATATTCACGAAACCCCTCTTCGATATCCTAGGCTATCTGGGTGTTACGTACACCAATTATGCGAACGACACCCAGATACTCTTTCCTATCACGGGTGACTATGAAACAGACAGCACGACCCTCAATGAAATCTATTCCGTTATACAAGCATGGATGGCACACCATGGCTTGTGTCTCAATGACGATAAAACAGAGCTGATCATCCTGGGCACTCACGCCAAACTTAAAAATCTCAACCCTGCATTCAAAGCCTTTACCATAGATGGTAATCTCATCTCTGTCTCTAATAACACTAAAACTCTTGGTATTTACATTGATGCCACCTTATCCCTCTCTAAACAAACTAACGCAGTAGCTTCATCAGCTGCTTACACTTGCAAGCTTATCACTGCTTGTAGACCATTCATCTCTGCACCTAACTGTATCACTCTCGCGAGAGCATTAATCCTTTCCAAAATAGACTACTGCAACGCCCTCTACCTGGGCACCAGCCTCAAAAACATTAATAAATTACAAGTAGTACAAAACAATGCTATCAGAGCTGCCCTTAACATTCCCAAAAAAGCACACATATCCGAGACCAGACGTAACCTACACTGGCTCCCTGTCAAGCACAGAATATCCTTGAAAACGCTTGCCCTAACACACAAAGTCAGGGCTAACCTTGCTCCAGCATACCTCACTAACCATTTCAGACCTCACTCTGCCTCGAGACCTCTTAGAGCAGCCCAAACCAACACCTTAACCATACCAAGATTTAAACTCCACAACTCAGGTGGAGCCAGCTTCCCGGTACAAGCATCCAAACTATGGAACACCATCCCCCCACATCTTCGTGCAGAACCTTCATTTAACCGGTTCAAACAGAGCACGAAGTGTTGGCTCCATAACACGGACCTCTGACAGCCTAACTTAGCCTCTTGATCTTGAGCCACTCTCCTGGAATTATTATCTCCGCGCATGCACTTGCTTATTATGCCAGTTCCTACCTGTAACCATTTTGGAACTTGGCCGACTGTATTGTCTTGACTGCACACCTCTGTAACTGCAACGTAACTTTGCTTAACCGCTCACTTGTAACCAGCTTTGTAACCAGCTTTACCTTATGCGCCCTTATGCCCCCGGGCCAGGCTGCGCTTTATAAATAAATAAATACAAATACAAATACAAATGGTGCATACACAGACACATAGGCCTATTGCATGTATAATCATGATGGTGTATACACAGACATGCAGGCCTATTGCATGTATAATCATGATGGTGCATACACAGACACACAGGCCTATTGCATGCATAATCACTATGGTGCATGCACAGACATGCAGGACTATTGCATGCATAAACATGATGGTGCATGAATAGACACGCAGGCCTTTTGCATGTATAATCATGAGACACACAGGCCTATTGCTTGTATATTCATGATGGGGCATACAGAGACATGCAGGCCTAGTGCATGTATAATCAATATGGTGCATACACAGACACAGGCCTATTACATGTATAATCAATATGGTGCATACACAGACGCACAGGCCTATTGCATGTATAATCATGATGGTGCATGCACAGACACCTAGGCCTATTGCATGTATAATCATGATGGTGTATACACAGACACGCAGGCCTATTGCATGTATAATCATGATGGTGCATGCATAGACACACAGGCCTATTGCATGTATAATCATGATGGTGCATACACAGACAAACAGGCCTATTGCATGTATAATCATTATGCTGCATGCACAGACACACAGGGCTATAGCATGTATAATCATTATGGTGCATGCATAGACGCAGAGGCCTATTGCATGTATAATCATGATGGTGCATACACAGACACACAGACCCATTGCATGTATAATCATTATGGTGCATACACAGACACACAGGCCCATTGCATGTATAATCATGATGGTGCATACATAGACAAACAGGCCTATTGCATGTATAATCATTATGGTGCATGCACAGACAAACGGGCCTATTGCATGTATAATCATTATGGTGCATACACAGACACAAAGGCCTATTGCATGCATTATCATGATGGTGCATACACAGACACACAGGCCTATTACATGCATAATCACTATGGTGCATACACAGACATGCAGGACTATTGCATGCATAATCATTATGGTGCATACACAGATACACAGGCCTATTGCATGTATAATCATGATGGTGCATACACAGACACGCAGGCCTATTGCATGTATAATCATGATGGTGCATGCACAGACACGCAAGCCTATTGCATGTATAATCATGATGGTGCATACACAGACACGCAGGCCTATTGCATGCATAATCACTATGGTGCATACACAGACATGCAGGACTATTGCATGCATAATCATTATGGTGCATACACAGATACACAGGCCTATTGCATGTATAATCATGATGGTGCATACACAGACACGCAGGCCTATTGCATGCATAATCACTATGGTGCATACACAGACATGCAGGACTATTGCACGCATAATCATTATGGTGCATACACAGATACACAGGCCTATTGCATGTATAATCATGATGGTGCATGCACAGACACGCAGGCCTATTGCATGTATAATCATGATGGTGCATGCACAGACACGCAGGCCTATTGCATGTATAATCATTATGGTGCATGAACAGACACACAGGAATTTTGCATGTATAATCACTTTGGTGCATGCAAAGACACACAGGCCTATTGCATGTATATTCATGATGGTGCATGCATAGACACACAGGCCTATTGCATGTATAATCATGATGGTGCATACACAGACACACAGGCCTATTGCATGCATAATCACTATGGTGCATACACAGACATGCAGGACTATTGCATGCATAATCATTATGGTGCATACACAGATACACAGGCCTATTGCATGTATAATCATGATGGTGCATGCACAGACACGCAGGCCTATTGCATGTATAATCATGATGGTACATGCACAGACACGCAGGCCTATTGCATGTATAATCATTATGGTGCATGAACAGACACACAGGAATTTTGCATGTATAATCACTTTGGTGCATGCAAAGACACACAGGCCTATTGCATGTATATTCATGATGGTGCATGCATAGACACACAGGCCTATTGCATGTATAATCATTATGGTGCATGCATAGACACACAGGCCTATTGCATGTATAATCGTTATGGTGCATACACAGGCACACAGGCCTATTGCATGTATAATCATTATGGTGCATACACAGGCACACAGGCCCATTGCATGCATTATCATGATGGTGTATACACAGACACACAGGCCTATTGCATGTATAATCATGATGGTACATACACAGACAGACAGGCCTATTGCATGTATAATCATGATGGTGCATACACAGACAGACAGGCCTATTGCATGTATAATCATTATGGTGCATAAACAGACACACAGGAATTTTGCATGTAGAATCACTTTGGTGAATGCAAAGACACACAGGCCTATTGAATGTATAATCATGAGACACACAGGCGTATTGCATGTATAATCATGATGGTGCATACACAGACACACAGGCCTATTGCATGTATAATCATGATGGTGCATGCGTGGACACACAGGCCTATTGCGTGTATAATCATTATGGTGCATACACAGACACGCAGGCCTATTGCATGTATAATCATTATGGTCCATACACAGACACACAGGCCCATTGCATGTATAGTCACTATGGTGCATTCAAAGACACACAGGCCTATTGCATGTATAATCATTATGGTGCATGCATAGACACACAGGCCCATTGCATGTATAATCATTATGGTGCATACACAGACACACAGGCCTATTGCATGTATAATCATGATGGTGCATACACAGACAAACAGGCCTATTGCATGTATAATCATTATGGTGCATGCACAGACACGCAGGCCTATTGCATGCATTATCATGATGGTGCATACACAGACACGCAGGCCTATTGCATGCATTATCATGATGGTGCATACACAGACACGCAGGCCTATTGCATGTATAATCATGATGGTGCATGCACAGACACGCAGGCCTATTGCATGTATAATCATGATGGTGCATGCACAGACACGCAGGCCCATTGCATGTATAATCATTATGTTGCATACACAGACACACAGGCCTATTGCATGCATTATCATGATGGTGCATACACAGACAAACATGCCTATTGCATGCATAATCACTATGGTGCATACACAGACATGCAGGACTATTGCATGCATAATCACTATGGTGCATACACAGACATGCAGGACTATTGCATGCATAATCATGATGGTGCATGCATAGACACGCAGGCCTATTGCATGTATAATCATGAGACGCACAGGCCTATTGCTTGTATATTCATGATGGTGTATACACAGACACGCAGGCCTATTGCATGTATAATCAATATGGTGCATACACAGGCCTATTACATGTATAATCAATATGGTGCATACACAGACGCACAGGCCTATTGCATGTATAATCATGATGGTGCATACACAGACACATAGGCCTATTGCATGTATAATCATGATGGTGTATACACAGACACGCAGGCCTATTGCATGTATAATCAATATGGTGCATACACAGGCCTATTACATGTATAATCAATATGGTGCATACACAGACGCACAGGCCTATTGCATGTATAATCATGATGGTGTATACACAGACACGCAGGCCTATTGCATGTATAATCAATATGGTGCATACACAGGCCTATTACATGTATAATCAATATGGTGCATACACAGACGCACAGGCCTATTGCATGTATAATCATGATGGTGCATACACAGACACATAGGCCTATTGCATGTATAATCATGATGGTGTATACACAGACACGCAGGCCTATTGCATGTATAATCATGATGGTGCATACACAGACACACAGGCCTATTGCATGCATAATCACTATGGTGCATACACAGACATGCAGGACTATTGCATGCATAAACATGATGGTGCATGAATAGACACGCAGGCCTTTTGCATGTATAATCATGAGACACACAGGCCTATTGCTTGTATATTCATGATGGGGCATACAGAGACATGCAGGCCTAGTGCATGTATAATCAATATGGTGCATACACAGACACAGGCCTATTACATGTATAATCAATATGGTGCATACACAGACGCACAGGCCTATTGCTTGTATAATCATGATGGTGCATGCACAGACACCTAGGCCTATTGCATGTATAATCATGATGGTGTATACACAGACACGCAGGCCTATTGCATGTATAATCATGATGGTGCATGCATAGACACACAGGCCTATTGCATGTATAATCATGATGGTGCATACACAGACAAACAGGCCTATTGCATGTATAATCATTATGCTGCATGCACAGACACACAGGGCTATAGCATGTATAATCATTATGGTGCATGCATAGACGCAGAGGCCTATTGCATGTATAATCATGATGGTGCATACACAGACACACAGACCCATTGCATGTATAATCATTATGGTGCATACACAGACACACAGGCCCATTGCATGTATAATCATGATGGTGCATACATAGACAAACAGGCCTATTGCATGTATAATCATTATGGTGCATGCACAGACAAACGGGCCTATTGCATGTATAATCATTATGGTGCATACACAGACACAAAGGCCTATTGCATGCATTATCATGATGGTGCATACACAGACACACAGGCCTATTACATGCATAATCACTATGGTGCATACACAGACATGCAGGACTATTGCATGCATAATCATTATGGTGCATACACAGATACACAGGCCTATTGCATGTATAATCATGATGGTGCATACACAGACACGCAGGCCTATTGCATGTATAATCATGATGGTGCATGCACAGACACGCAAGCCTATTGCATGTATAATCATGATGGTGCATACACAGACACGCAGGCCTATTGCATGCATAATCACTATGGTGCATACACAGACATGCAGGACTATTGCATGCATAATCATTATGGTGCATACACAGATACACAGGCCTATTGCATGTATAATCATGATGGTGCATACACAGACACGCAGGCCTATTGCATGCATAATCACTATGGTGCATACACAGACATGCAGGACTATTGCACGCATAATCATTATGGTGCATACACAGATACACAGGCCTATTGCATGTATAATCATGATGGTGCATGCACAGACACGCAGGCCTATTGCATGTATAATCATGATGGTGCATGCACAGACACGCAGGCCTATTGCATGTATAATCATTATGGTGCATGAACAGACACACAGGAATTTTGCATGTATAATCACTTTGGTGCATGCAAAGACACACAGGCCTATTGCATGTATATTCATGATGGTGCATGCATAGACACACAGGCCTATTGCATGTATAATCATGATGGTGCATACACAGACACGCAGGCCTATTGCATGCATAATCACTATGGTGCATACACAGACATGCAGGACTATTGCATGCATAATCATTATGGTGCATACACAGATACACAGGCCTATTGCATGTATAATCATGATGGTGCATGCACAGACACGCAGGCCTATTGCATGTATAATCATGATGGTGCATGCACAGACACGCAGGCCTATTGCATGTATAATCATTATGGTGCATGAACAGACACACAGGAATTGTGCATGTATAATCACTTTGGTGCATGCAAAGACACACAGGCCTATTGCATGTATATTCATGATGGTGCATGCATAGACACACAGGCCTATTGCATGTATAATCATTATGGTGCATGCATAGACACACAGGCCTATTGCATGTATAATCGTTATGGTGCATACACAGGCACACAGGCCTATTGCATGTATAATCATTATGGTGCATACACAGGCACACAGGCCCATTGCATGCATTATCATGATGGTGTATACACAGACACACAGGCCTATTGCATGTATAATCATGATGGTACATACACAGACAGACAGGCCTATTGCATGTATAATCATGATGGTGCATACACAGACAGACAGGCCTATTGCATGTATAATCATTATGGTGCATAAACAGACACACAGGAATTTTGCATGTAGAATCACTTTGGTGAATGCAAAGACACACAGGCCTATTGAATGTATAATCATGAGACACACAGGCGTATTGCATGTATAATCATGATGGTGCATACACAGACACACAGGCCTATTGCATGTATAATCATGATGGTGCATGCGTGGACACACAGGCCTATTGCGTGTATAATCATTATAGGTGCATACACAGACACGCAGGCCTATTGCATGTATAATCATTATGGTCCATACACAGACACACAGGCCCATTGCATGTATAGTCACTATGGTGCATTCAAAGACACACAGGCCTATTGCATGTATAATCATTATGGTGCATGCATAGACACACAGGCCCATTGCATGTATAATCATTATGGTGCATACACAGACACACAGGCCTATTGCATGTATAATCATGATGGTGCATACACAGACAAACAGGCCTATTGCATGTATAATCATTATGGTGCATGCACAGACACGCAGGCCTATTGCATGCATTATCATGATGGTGCATACACAGACACGCAGGCCTATTGCATGCATTATCATGATGGTGCATACACAGACACGCAGGCCTATTGCATGTATAATCATGATGGCGCATGCACAGACACGCAGGCCTATTGCATGTATAATCATGATGGTGCATGCACAGACACGCAGGCCTATTGCATGTATAATCATTATGGTGCATGAACAGACACACAGGAATTTTGCATGTATAATCACTTTGGTGCATGCAAAGACACACAGGCCTATTGCATGTATATTCATGATGGTGCATGCATAGACACACAGGCCTATTGCATGTATAATCATGATGGTGCATACACAGACAGGCAGGCCTATTGCATGCATAATCACTATGGTGCATACACAGACATGCAGGACTATTGCATGCATAATCATTATGGTGCATACACAGATACACAGGCCTATTGCATGTATAATCATGATGGTGCATGCACAGACACGCAGGCCTATTGCATGTATAATCATGATGGTGCATGCACAGACACGCAGGCCTATTGCATGTATAATCATTATGGTGCATGAACAGACACACAGGAATTTTGCATGTATAATCACTTTGGTGCATGCAAAGACACACAGGCCTATTGCATGTATATTCATGATGGTGCATGCATAGACACACAGGCCTATTGCATGTATAATCATTATGGTGAATACACAGACACGCAGGCCTATTGCATGCATAATCACTATGGTGCATACACAGACATGCAGAACTATTGCATGCATAATCATTATGGTGCATACACAGATATGCAGGCCTATTGCATGTATAATCATGATGGTGCATGCACAGACACGCAGGCCTATTGCATGTATAATCATGATGGTGCATGCACAGACACGCAGGCCTATTGCATGTATAATCATTATGGTGCATACACAGACACGCAGGCCTATTGAATGTATAATCATGAGACACACAGGCCTATTGCATGTATAATTATTATGGTGAATACACAGACATGCAGGCCTATTGAATGTATAATCATGAGACACACAGGCGTATTGCATGCATTATCATGATGGTTTATACACAGACACGCAGGCCTATTGCATGCATTATCATGATGGTTTATACACAGACACACAGGCCTATTGCATGTATAATCATGATGGTGCATACACAGACAGACAGGCCTATTGCATGTATAATCATTATGGTGCATACACAGGCACACAGGCCCATTGCATGCATTATCATGATGGTGTATACACAGACACACAGGCCTATTGCATGTATAATCATGATGGTACATACACAGAAAGACAGGCCAATTGCATGTATAATCATGATGGTGCATACACAGACAGACAGGCCTATTGCATGTATAATCATTATGGTGCATAAACAGACACACAGGAATTTTGCATGTAGAATCACTTTGGTGAATGCAAAGACACACAGGCCTATTGAATGTATAATCATGAGACACATAGGCGTATTGCATGTATAATCATGATGGTGCATACACAGACACACAGGCCTATTGCATGTATAATCATGATGGTGCATGCGTGGACACACAGGCCTATTGCGTGTATAATCATTATGGTGCATACACAGACACGCAGGCCTATTGCATGTATAATCATTATGGTCCATACACAGACACACAGGCCCATTGCATGTATAGTCACTATGGTGCATTCAAAGACACACAGGCCTATTGCATGTATAATCATTATGGTGCATGCATAGACACACAGGCCCATTGCATGTATAATCATTATGGTGCATACACAGACACACAGGCCTATTGCATGTATAATCATGATGGTGCATACACAGACAAACAGGCCTATTGCATGTATAATCATTATGGTGCATGCACAGACACGCAGGCCTATTGCATGCATTATCATGATGGTGCATACACAGACACGCAGGCCTATTGCATGCATTATCATGATGGTGCATACACAGACACGCAGGCCTATTGCATGTATAATCATGATGGTGCATGCATAGACACGCAGGCCTATTGCATGTATAATCGTTATGGTGCATACACAGACACGCAGGCCTATTGCATGTATAATCATGATGGTGCATGCACAGACACGCAGGCCTATTGCATGTATAATCATTATGGTGCATACACAGACACACAGGCCTATTGCATGTATAATCGTTATGGTGCATACACAGACACGCAGGCCTATTGCATGTATAATCATGATGGTGCATGCACAGACAAACAGGCCCATTGCATGTATAATCGTTAAGGTGCATACACAGACACGCAGGCCTATTGCATGTATAATCATGATGGTGCATGCACAGACACGCAGGCCTATTGCATGTATAATCATTATGGTGCATGAAAAGACACACAGGAATTTTGCATGTATAATCACTTTGGTGCATGCAAAGACACACAGGCCTATTGCATGTATATTCATGATGGTGCATGCATAGACACACAGGCCTATTGCATGTATAATCATTATGGTGCATGCATAGACACACAGGCCTATTGCATGTATAATCATTATGGTGCATACACAGGCACACAGGCCCATTGCATGTATAATCGTTATGGTGCATACACAGGCCTATTGCATGTATAATCATTATGGTGCATACACAGGCACACAGGCCCATTGCATGCATTATCATGATGGTGTATACACAGACACACAGGCCTATTGCATGTATAATCATGATGGTACATACACAGACAGACAGGCCTATTGCATGTATAATCATGATGGTGCATACACAGACAGACAGGCCTATTGCATGTATAATCATTATGGTGCATAAACAGACACACAGGAATTTTGCATGTAGAATCACTTTGGTGAATGCAAAGACACACAGGCCTATTGAATGTATAATCATGAGACACACAGGCGTATTGCATGTATAATCATGATGGTGCATACACAGACACACAGGCCTATTGCATGTATAATCATGATGGTGCATGCGTGGACACACAGGCCCATTGCATGTATAGTCACTATGGTGCATTCAAAGACACACAGGCCTATTGCATGTATAATCATTATGGTGCATGCATAGACACACAGGCCCATTGCATGTATAATCATTATGGTGCATACACAGACACACAGGCCTATTGCATGTATAATCATGATGGTGCATACACAGACAAACAGGCCTATTGCATGTATAATCATTATGGTGCATGCACAGACACGCAGGCCTATTGCATGCATTATCATGATGGTGCATACACAGACACGCAGGCCTATTGCATGCATTATCATGATGGTGCATACACAGACACGCAGGCCTATTGCATGTATAATCATGATGGTGCATGCATAGACACGCAGGCCTATTGCATGTATTATCATGAGACAAACAGGCGCATTGCATGCATCATCATTATGGTGCATACACAGACAGACAGGCCTATTGCATGTATAATCATGATGGTGCATACACAGACACGCAGGCCTATTGCATGTATAATCATTATGGTGCATACACAGGAACACAGGCCCATTGCATGTATAATCATGAGACACACAGGCGTATTGCATGTATAATCATTATGGTGCATACACAGACAGACAGGCCTATTGCATGTATAATCATGATGGTGCATACACAGACACGCAGGCCTATTGCATGCATTATCATGATGGTGCATACACAGACATGCAGGCCTACTGCATGTATAATCATGATGGTGCATACACAGACAGACAGGCCTATTGCATGTATAATCATGATGGTGCATACACAGACACGCAGGCCTATTGCATGTATAATCATTATGGTGCATACACAGACATGCAGGCCTACTGCATGTATAATCATGATGGTGCATGCACAGACATGCAGGCCTATAATCATTATGGTGCATACACAGACACGCAGGCCTGTTGCATGTATAATTGTTATGGTGCATACACAGACACAGGGCCTATTGCATGTATAATCGTTATGGTGCATACACAAACACACAGGCCTATTGCATTTATAATCATGATGGTGCATACACAGACACGAAGGCCTATTGCATGTATAATCATGATGGTGCATGCATAGACACACAGGCTTATTGCACGTATAATCACTATGGTGCATGCAAAGACACACAGGCCTATTGCATGTATAATCATGATGGTGCATGCATAGACACGCAGGCCTATTGCATGTATAATCATGATGGTGCATGCACAGACACGCAGGCCTATTGCATGTATAATCATGATGGTACATACAGAGACACACAGGCCCATTGCATGTATAATCATGATGGTGCATGCATAGACACGCAGGCCTATTGCATGTATAATCATGATGGTGCATGCACAGACACGCAGGCCTATTGCATGTATAATCATGATGGTACATACAGAGACACACAGGCCCATTGCATGTATAATCATGATGGTACATACACAGACACGAAGGCCTATTGCATGTACAATCATGATGGTGCATACACAGACACAAAGGCCTATTGCATGCATTATCATGATGGTGCATACACAGACACGCAGGCCTATTGCATGCATTATCATTATGGTGCATACACAGAAACACAGGCCTATTGCATGTGTAATCATTATGGTGCACACATAGACACGCAGGCCTATTGCATGTGTAATCATTATGGTGCACACATAGACACGCAGGCCCATTGCATGTATAATCGTTATGGTGCATGCAAAGACACACAGGCCTATTGCATGTATAATCATGATGGTGCATGCACAGACATGCAGGCCTACTGCATGTATAATCATGATGGTGCATGCACAGACATGCAGGCCTATTGCATGCATAATCATTATGGTGCATACACAGACACACATGCCTATTGCATGTATAATCATGATGGTGCATACACAGACACAAAGGCCTATTGCATGTATAATCATTATGGTGCATACACAGACACAAAGGCCTATTGCATGTATAATCATTATGGTGCATGCACAGACAAACAGGCCCATTGCATGTATAATCGTTATGGTGCATACACAGACACGCAGGCCTATTGCATGTATAATCATGATGGTGCATACACAAACACACAGGCCCATTGCATATATAATCATGATGGTGCATACACAGACACAAGGCCTATTGCATGTACAATCATGATGGTGCATGCATAGACACACAGGCCTATTGCACGTATAATCACTATGGTGCATGCAAAGACACACAGGCCTATTGCATGTATAATCATGATGGTGCATGCATAGACACGCAGGCCTATTGCATGTATAATCATGATGGTGCATGCACAGACACGCAGGCCTATTGCATGTATAATCATGATGGTACATACACAGACACACAGGCCCATTGCATGTATAAACATTATGGTGCATACACAGACACACAGGCCTATTGCATGTACAATCATGATGGTGCATACACAGACACGCAGGCCTATTGCATGTATAATCATTAAGGTGCATACACAGACACACAGGCCTATTGCATGTACAATCATGATGGCGCATACACAGACACGCAGGCCTATTGCATGTATAATCATTATGGTGCATACACAGACACGCAGGCCTATTGCATGCATTATCATGATGGTGCATACACAGACACGCAGGCCTATTGCATGCATTATCATGATGGTGCATACACAGACACACAGGCCCATTGCATGTATAATCATGTTGGTGCATACATATACAAACAGGCCTATTGCATGTATAATCATTATGGTGCATGCACAGACAAACGGGCTTATTTCATGTATAATCATGATGGTGCATACACAGACACACAGGCCTATTGCATGTATAATCATTATGGTGCATACACAGACACAAAGGCCTATTGCATGTATAATCATGATGGTGAATACACAGACACGGAGGCCTATTGCATGCATTATCATGATGGTGCATGCACAGACACGCAGGCCTATTGCATGTATAATCATGATGGTGCATGCACAGAAACGCAGGCCTATTGCATGTATAATCATGATGGTGCATGCACAGACACGCAGGCCTATTGCATGTATAATCATGATGGTGCATACACAGACACGCAGGCCTATTGCATGCATAATCACTATGGTGCATACACAGACATGCAGGACTATTGCATGCATAATCATTATGGTGCATACACAGATACACAGGCCTATTGCATGTATAATCATGATGGTGCATGCACAGACACGCGGGCCTATTGCATGTATAATCATGATGGTGCATGCACAGACACGCAGGCCTATTGCATGTATAATCATTATGGTGCATACACAGACACGCAGGCCTATTGAATGTATAATCATGAGACACACAGGCCTATTGCATGTATAATTATTATGGTGAATACACAGACACGCGGGCCTATTGCATGTATAATCATGATGGTGCATACACAGACACGCAGGCCTATTGCATGCATAATCACTATGGTGCATACACAGACATGCAGGACTATTGCATGCATAATCATTATGGTGCATACACAGATACACAGGCCTATTGCATGTATAATCATGATGGTGCATGCACAGACACGCGGGCCTATTGCATGTATAATCATGATGGTGCATGCACAGACACGCAGGCCTATTGCATGTATAATCATTATGGTGCATACACAGACACACAGGCCTAATGAATGTATAATCATGAGACACACAGGCGTATTGCATGCATTATCATGATGGTTTATACACAGACACGCAGGCCTATTGCATGCATTATCATGATGGTTTATACACAGACACACAGGCCTATTGCATGTATAATCATGATGGTGCATACACAGACAGACAGGCCTATTGCATGTATAATCACTTTGGTGAATGCAAAGACACACAGGCCTATTGAATGTATAATCATGAGACACACAGGCGTATTGTATGTATAATCATGATGGTGCATACACAGACAGACAGGCCTATTGCATGTATAATCATGATGGTGCATGAACAGACACGCAGGCCTATTGCATGTATAATCATGATGGTGCATGCGTGGACACACAGGCCTATTGCGTGTATAATCATTATGGTGCATACACAGACACGCAGGCCTATTGCATGTATATTCATGATGGTGCATGCATAGACACACAGGCCTATTGCATGTATAATCATTATGGTGCATGCATAGACACACAGGCCTATTGCATGTATAATCATTATGGTGCATACACAGGCAAACAGGCCTATTGGATGTATAATCATTATGGTGCATGCACAGACACGCAGGCCTATTGCATGTATAATCATGATGGTGCATGCATAGACACACAGGCCTATTGCATGTATAATCATTATGGTGCATACACAGACACGCAGGCCTATTGAATGTATAATCATGAGACACACAGGCGTATTGCATGTATAACCATGATGGTGCATACACAGACAGACAGGCCTATTGCATGTATAATCATGATGGTGCATGAACAGACACGCAGGCCTATTGCATGTATAATCATTAAGGTGCATACACAGACACACGGGCCTATTGCATGTATAATCATTATGGTGAATACACAGACACGCAGGCCTATTGCATGCATTATCATGATGGTTTATACACAGACACACAGGCCTATTGCATGTATAACCATGATGGTGCATACACAGACAGACAGGCCTATTGCATGTATTATCATTAAGGTGCATACACAGACACACGGGCCTATTGCATGTATAATCATTAAGGTGCATACACAGACACACGGGCGTATTGCATGTATAATCATTATGGTGAATACACAGACACGCAGGCCTATTGCATGCATTATCATGATGGTTTATACACAGACACACAGGCCTATTGCATGTATAATCATGATGGTGCATACACAGACAGACAGGCCTATTGCATGTATAATCATTATGGTGCATAAACAGACACACAGGAATTTTGCATGTATAATCACTTTGGTGAATGCAAAGACACACAGGCCTATTGAATGTATAATCATGAGACACACAGGCGTATTGCATGTATAATCATGATGGTGCATAGACAGACAGGCCTATTGCATGTATAATCATGATGGTGCATGAACAGACACGCAGGCCTATTGCATGTATAATCATGATGGTGCATGCGTGGACACACAGGCCTATTGCGTGTATAATCATTATGGTGCATACACAGACACGCAGGCCTATTGCATGTATATTCATGATGTTGCATGCATAGACACACAGGCCTATTGCATGTATAATCATTATGGTGCATGCATAGACACACAGGCCTATTGCATGTATAATCATTTTGGTGCATACACAGGCAAACAGGCCTATTGCATGTATAATCATGATGGTGCATGCATAGACACACAGGCCTATTGCATGTATAATCGTTATGGTGCTTGCACAGACACACAGGCCTATTGCATGTATAATCGTTATGGTACATACACAGACACACAGGCCCATTGCATGTATAATCGTTATGGTGCATACACAGACACACAGGCCTATTGCATGCATTATCATGATGGTTTATACACAGACACACAGGCCTATTGCATGTATAATCATTATGGTGCATAAACAGACACACAGGAATTTTGCATGTATAATCACTTTGGTGAATGCAAAGACACACAGGCCTATTAAATGTATAATCATGAGACACACAGGCGTATTGCATGTATAACCATGATGGTGCATGAACAGACACGCAGGCCTATTGCATGTATAATCATTATGGTGCATACACAGACACGCAGGCCTATTGCATGTATAATCATGATGGTGTATACACAGACACGCAGGCCTATTGCATGTATAATCATTATGGTGCATGCACAGACACGCAGGCCTATTGCATGCATTATCATGATGGTGCATACACAGAAACGCAGGCCTATTGCATGTATAATCATGATGGTGCATGAACAGACACGCAGGCCTATTGCATGTATAATCATTATGGTGCATACACAGACACACAGGCCCATTGCATGTATAGTCACTATGGTGCATGCAAAGACACACAGGCCTATTGCATGTATAATCATTATGGTGCATGCATAGACACACAGGCCTATTGCATGTATAATCATTATGGTGCATGCAAAGACACACAGGCCTATTGCATGTATAATCATTATGGTGCATGCATAGACACACAGGCCTATTGCATGTATAATCATTATGGTGCATACACAGACACACAGGCCCATTGCATGTATAATCATTATGGTGCATACACAGACACACAGGCCTATTGAATGTATAATCATGATGGTGCATACACAGACAAACAGGCCTATTGCATGTATAATCATTATGGTGCATGCACAGACACGCAGGCCTATTGCATGCATTATCATGATGGTGCATACACAGACACGCAGGCCTATTGCATGTATAATCATGATGGTGCATGCATAGACACGCAGGCCTATTGCATGTATTATCATGAGACAAACAGGCGCATTGCATGCATAATCATTATGGTGCATACACAGACAGAAAGGCCTATTGCATGTATAATCATGATGGTGCATACATAGACACGCAGGCGTATTGCATGTATAATCATTATGGTGCATACACAGACAGACAGGCCTATTGCATGTATAATCATGAGGGTGCATACACAGACACGCAGGCCTATTGCATGCATTATCATGATGGTGCATACACAGACGAGCAGGGCTATTGCATGTATAATCATTAAGGTGCATACATAGACACGCAGGCCTACTGCATGTATAATCGTTATGGTGCATACACAGACACGCAGGCCTATTGCATGTATAATCATGATGGTGCATGCACAGACATGCAGGCCTATAATCATTATGGTGCATACACAGACAAGCAGGCCTATTGCATGTATAATCGTTATGGTGCATACACAGACACGCAGGCCTATTGCATGTATAATCATGATGGTGCATGCACAGACATGCAGGCCTACTGCATGTATAATCATGATGGTGCATGCACAGACATGCAGGCCTATAATCATTATGGTGCATACACAGACAAGTAGGCCTATTGCATGTATAATCGTTATGGTGCATACACAGACACGCAGGCCTATTGCATGTATAATCATGATGGTGCATGCACAGACATGCAGGCCTACTGCATGTATAATCATGATGGTGCATGCACAGACATGCAGGCCTATAATCATTATGGTGCATACACAGAAACACAGGCCTATAGCATGTAAAATGATGATGGTGCATACACAGACAGGCCTATTGCATGTAGAATCATTAGGGTGCATACACAGACACGCAGGTCTATTGCATGTATAATCATGATGGTGTATACACAGACACACAGGCCTATTGCATGTATAATCATGATGGTGCATACACAGACACGCAGGCCTATTGCATGTATAAACATTATGGTGAATACACAGAAACGCAGGCCTATTGCATGCATTATCATGATGGTGTATACACAGACACGCAGGCCTATTGCATGTATAATCATGATGGTGCATGCATAGACACGCAGGCCTATTGCATGTATAATCATGATGGTGCATACACAGAAACGCAGGCCTATTGCATGTATAATCATGATGGTGCATGCATAGACACGCAGGCCTATTGCATGTATAATCATTATGGTGCATACACAGACACGCAGGCCTATTGAATGTATAATCATGAGACACACAGGCCTATTGCATGTATAATCATGATGGTGCATGCGTGGACACACAGGCCTATTGCGTGTATAATCATTATGGTGCATACACAGACACGCAGGCCTATTGCATGTATAATCATTATGGTCCATACACAGACACACAGGCCCATTGCATGTATAGTCACTATGGTGCATTCAAAGACACACAGGCCTATTGCATGTATAATCATTATGGTGCATGCATAGACACACAGGCCCATTGCATGTATAATCATTATGGTGCATACACAGACACACAGGCCCATTGCATGTATAATCATTATGGTGCATACACAGACACACAGGCCTATTGCATGTATAATCATGATGGTGCATACACAGACAAACAGGCCTATTGCATGTATAATCATTATGGTGCATGCACAGACACGCAGGCCTATTGCATGCATTATCATGATGGTGCATACACAGACACGCAGGCCTATTGCATGTATAATCATGATGGTGCATGCATAGACACGCAGGCCTATTGCATGTATTATCATGAGACAAACAGGCGCATTGCATGCATAATCATTATGGTGCATACACAGACAGAAAGGCCTATTGCATGTATAATGATGATGGTGCATACATAGACACGCAGGCGTATTGCATGTATAATCATTATGGTGCATACACAGACAGACAGGCCTATTGCATGTATAATCATGAGGGTGCATACACAGACACGCAGGCCTATTGCATGCATTATCATGATGGTGCATACACAGACGAGCAGGGCTATTGCATGTATAATCATTAAGGTGCATACATAGACACGCAGGCCTACTGCATGTATAATCGTTATGGTGCATACACAGACACGCAGGCCTATTGCATGTATAATCATGATGGTGCATGCACAGACATGCAGGCCTATAATCATTATGGTGCATACACAGACAAGCAGGCCTATTGCATGTATAATCGTTATGGTGCATACACAGACACGCAGGCCTATTGCATGTATAATCATGATGGTGCATGCACAGACATGCAGGCCTACTGCATGTATAATCATGATGGTGCATGCACAGACATGCAGGCCTATAATCATTATGGTGCATACACAGACAAGTAGGCCTATTGCATGTATAATCGTTATGGTGCATACACAGACACGCAGGCCTATTGCATGTATAATCATGATGGTGCATGCACAGACATGCAGGCCTACTGCATGTATAATCATGATGGTGCATGCACAGACATGCAGGCCTATAATCATTATGGTGCATACACAGAAACACAGGCCTATAGCATGTAAAATGATGATGGTGCATACACAGACAGGCCTATTGCATGTAGAATCATTAGGGTGCATACACAGACACGCAGGTCTATTGCATGTATAATCATGATGGTGTATACACAGACACACAGGCCTATTGCATGTATAATCATGATGGTGCATACACAGACACGCAGGCCTATTGCATGTATAAACATTATGGTGAATACACAGAAACGCAGGCCTATTGCATGCATTATCATGATGGTGTATACACAGACACGCAGGCCTATTGCATGTATAATCATGATGGTGCATGCATAGACACGCAGGCCTATTGCATGTATAATCATGATAGTGCATACACAGAAACGCAGGCCTATTGCATGTATAATCATGATGGTGCATGCATAGACACGCAGGCCTATTGCATGTATAATCATGATGGTGCATACACAGAAACGCAGGCCTATTGCATGTATAATCATGATGGTGCATGCATAGACACGCAGGCCTATTGCATGTATAATCATGATGGTGCATACACAGAAACGCAGGCCTATTGCATGTATAATCATGATGGTGCATGCATAGACACGCAGGCCTATTGCATGTATAATCATGACGGTGCATGCACAGACATGCAGGCCTATAATCATTATGGTGCATACACAGACACGCAGGCCTAGTGCATGTATAATCATGATGGTGCATGCATAGACACGCAGGCCTATTGCATGTATAATCATGATGGTGCATGCATAGACACGCAGGCCTATTGCATGTATAAACATTATGGTGCATACATAGACACACAGGCCTATTGCATGTATAAACATGATGGTGCATGCACAGACATGCAGGCCTACTGCATGTATAATCATGATGGTGCATGCACAGACATGCAGGCCTATAGCATGTAAAATGATGATGGTGCATACACAGGCACACAGGCCTATTGCATGTATAATCATGATGGTGCATACACAGGCACACAGGCCTATTGCATGTATAATCATGATGGTGCATACACAGACAAGAAGGCCTATTGCATGTATAATCATGATGGTGCATACACAGACACACAGGTCTATTGCATGCATTATCATGATGGTGTATACACAGACACACAGGCCTATTGCATGTATAATCATGATGGTGCATACACAGACACGCAGGCCTATTGCATGCATTATCATGATGGTGTATACACAGACACACAGGCCTATTGCATGTATAAACATTATGGTGAATACACAGAAACGCAGGCCTACTGCATGTATAATCATGATGGTGCATGCACAGACATGCAGGCCTATAATCATTATGGTGCATACACAGACAAGTAGGCCTATTGCATGTATAATCGTTATGGTGCATACACAGACACGCAGGCCTATTGCATGTATAATCATGATGGTGCATGCACAGACATGCAGGCCTACTGCATGTATAATCATGATGGTGCATGCACAGACATGCAGGCCTATAATCATTATGGTGCATACACAGAAACACAGGCCTATAGCATGTAAAATGATGATGGTGCATACACAGACAGGCCTATTGCATGTAGAATCATTAGGGTGCATACACAGACACGCAGGTCTATTGCATGTATAATCATGATGGTGTATACACAGACACACAGGCCTATTGCATGTATAATCATGATGGTGCATACACAGACACGCAGGCCTATTGCATGTATAAACATTATGGTGAATACACAGAAACGCAGGCCTATTGCATGCATTATCATGATGGTGTATACACAGACACGCAGGCCTATTGCATGTATAATCATGATGGTGCATGCATAGACACGCAGGCCTATTGCATGTATAATCATGATGGTGCATACACAGAAACGCAGGCCTATTGCATGTATAATCATGATGGTGCATGCATAGAGACGCAGGCCTATTGCATGTATAATCATGATGGTGCATACACAGAAACGCAGGCCTATTGCATGTATAATCATGATGGTGCATGCATAGACACGCAGGCCTATTGCATGTATAATCATGACGGCGCATGCACAGACATGCAGGCCTATAATCATTATGGTGCATACACAGACACGCAGGCCTAGTGCATGTATAATCATGATGGTGCATGCATAGACACGCAGGCCTATTGCATGTATAATCATGATGGTGCATGCATAGACACGCAGGCCTATTGCATGTATAAACATTATGGTGCATACATAGACACACAGGCCTATTGCATGTATAAACATGATGGTGCATGCACAGACATGCAGGCCTACTGCATGTATAATCATGATGGTGCATGCACAGACATGCAGGCCTATAGCATGTAAAATGATGATGGTGCATACACAGGCACACAGGCCTATTGCATGTATAATCATGATGGTGCATACACAGGCACACAGGCCTATTGCATGTATAATCATGATGGTGCATACACAGACAAGAAGGCCTATTGCATGTATAATCATGATGGTGCATACACAGACACACAGGTCTATTGCATGCATTATCACGATGGTGTATACACAGACACACAGGCCTATTGCATGTATAATCATGATGGTGCATACACAGACACGCAGGCCTATTGCATGCATTATCATGATGGTGTATACACAGACACACAGGCCTATTGCATGTATAAACATTATGGTGAATACACAGAAACGCAGGCCTATTGCATGTATAATCATGATGGTGCATGCATAGACACGCAGGCCTATTGCATGTATAATCAGGATGGTGCATACACAGAAACGCAGGCCTATTGCATGTATAATCATGATGGTGCATGCATAGACACGCAGGCCTATTGCATGTATAATCATGATGGTGCATGCACAGACACGCAGGCCCATTGCATGTATAATCATTATGTTGCATACACAGACACACAGGCCTATTGCATGCATTATCATGATGGTGCATACACAGACAAACAGGCCTATTGCATGCATAATCACTATGGTGCATACACAGACATGCAGGACTATTGCATGCATAATCACTATGGTGCATACACAGACATGCAGGACTATTGCATGCATAATCATGATGGTGCATGCATAGACACGCAGGCCTATTGCATGTATAATCATGAGACGCATAGGCCTATTGCTTGTATATTCATGATGGTGCATACAGAGACATGCAGGCCTATTGCATGTATAATCAATATGGTGCATACACAGGCCTATTACATGTATAATCAATATGGTGCATACACAGACGCACAGGTCTATTGCATGTATAATCATGATGGTGCATACACAGACACATAGGCCTATTGCATGTATAATCATGATGGTGTATACACAGACACGCAGGCCTATTGCATGTATAATCATGATGGTGCATACACAGACACACAGGCCTATTGCATGCATAATCACTATGGTGCATACACAGACATGCAGGACTATTGCATGCATAAACATGATGGTGCATGAATAGACACGCAGGCCTATTGCATGTATAATCATGATGGTGCATACACAGACACCTAGGCCTATTGCATGTATAATCATGATGGTGTATACACAGACACGCAGGCCTATTGCATGTATAATCATGATGGTGCATGCATAGACACACAGGCCTATTGCATGTATAATCATGATGGTGCATACACAGACAAACAGGCCTATTGCATGTATAATCATTATGCTGCATGCACAGACACACAGGGCTATAGCATGTATAATCATTATGGTGCATGCATAGACGCAGAGACCTATTGCATGTATAATCATGATGGTGCATACACAGACACACAGACCCATTGCATGTATAATCATTATGGTGCATACACAGACACACAGGCCCATTGCATGTATAATCATGATGGTGCATGCATAGACAAAGAGGCCTATTGCATGTATAATCATTATGGTGCATGCACAGACAAACGGGCCTATTGCATGTATAATCATTATGGTGCATACACAGACACAAAGGCCTATTGCATGCATTATCATGATGGTGCATACACAGACACACAGGCCTATTACATGCATAATCACTATGGTGCATACACAGACATGCAGGACTATTGCATGCATAATCATTATGGTGCATACACAGATACACAGGCCTATTGCATGTATAATCATGATGGTGCATACACAGACACGCAGGCCTATTGCATGTATAATCATGATGGTGCATGCACAGACACGCAGGCCTATTGCATGTATAATCATGATGGTGCATACACAGACACGCAGGCCTATTGCATGTATAATCATGATGGTGCATGCACAGACACGCAGGCCTATTGCATGTATAATCATTATGGTGCATACACAGACACACAGGCCTATTGAATGTATAATCATGAGACACACAGGCGTATTGCATGCATTATCATGATGGTTTATACACAGACACGCAGGCCTATTGCATGCATTATCATGATGGTTTATACACAGACACACAGGCCTATTGCATGTATAATCATGATGGTGCATACACAGACAGACAGGCCTATTGCATGTATAATCACTTTGGTGAATGCAAAGACACACAGGCCTATTGAATGTATAATCATGAGACACACAGGCGTATTGTATGTATAATCATTATGGTGCATACACAGGCACACAGGCCCATTGCATGCATTATCATGATGGTGTATACACAGACACACAGGCCTATTGCATGTATAATCATGATGGTACATACACAGACAGACAGGCCTATTGCATGTATAATCATGATGGTGCATACACAGACAGACAGGCCTATTGCATGTATAATCATTATGGTGCATAAACAGACACACAGGAATTTTGCATGTAGAATCACTTTGGTGAATGCAAAGACACACAGGCCTATTGAATGTATAATCATGAGACACACAGGCGTATTGCATGTATAATCATGATGGTGCATACACAGACACACAGGCCTATTGCATGTATAATCATGATGGTGCATGCGTGGACACACAGGCCCATTGCATGTATAGTCACTATGGTGCATTCAAAGACACACAGGCCTATTGCATGTATAATCATTATGGTGCATACACAGACACGCAGGCCTATTGCATGTATAATCATGATGGTGCATACACAGACAAACAGGCCTATTGCATGTATAATCATTATGGTGTATACACAGACACACAGGCCTATTGCATGTATAATCATGATGGTACATACACAGACAGACAGGCCTATTGCATGTATAATCATGATGGTGCATACACAGACAGACAGGCCTATTGCATGTATAATCATTATGGTGCATACACAGGCACACAGGCCCATTGCATGCATTATCATGATGGTGTATACACAGACACACAGGCCTATTGCATGTATAATCATGATGGTACATACACAGACAGACAGGCCTATTGCATGTATAATCATGATGGTGCATACACAGACAGACAGGCCTATTGCATGTATAATCATTATGGTGCATAAACAGACACACAGGAATTTTGCATGTAGAATCACTTTGGTGAATGCAAAGACACACAGGCCTATTGAATGTATAATCATGAGACACACAGGCGTATTGCATGTATAATTATGATGGTGCATACACAGACACACAGGCCTATTGCATGTATAATCATGATGGTGCATGCGTGGACACACAGGCCCATTGCATGTATAGTCACTATGGTGCATTCAAAGACACACAGGCCTATTGCATGTATAATCATTATGGTGCATACACAGACACGCAGGCCTATTGCATGTATAATCATGATGGTGCATACACAGACAAACAGGCCTATTGCATGTATAATCATTATGGTGTATACACAGACACACAGGCCTATTGCATGTATAATCATGATGGTACATACACAGACAGACAGGCCTATTGCATGTATAATCATGATGGTGCATACACAGACAGACAGGCCTATTGCATGTATAATCATTATGGTGCATACACAGGCACACAGGCCCATTGCATGCATTATCATGATGGTGTATACACAGACACACAGGCCTATTGCATGTATAATCATGATGGTACATACACAGACAGACAGGCCTATTGCATGTATAATCATGATGGTGCATACACAGACAGACAGGCCTATTGCATGTATAATCATTATGGTGCATAAACAGACACACAGGAATTTTGCATGTAAAATCACTTTGGTGAATGCAAAGACACACAGGCCTATTGAATGTATAATCATGAGACACACAGGCATATTGCATGTATAATCATGATGGTGCATACACAGACACACAGGCCTATTGTATGTATAATCCTGATGGTGCATGTGTGGACACACAGGCCCATTGCATGTATAGTCACTATGGTGCATTCAAAGACACACAGGCCTATTGCATGTATAATCATTATGGTGCATGCATAGACACACAGGCCCATTGCATGTATAATCATTATGGTGCATACACAGACACACAGGCCTATTGCATGTATAATCATGATGGTGCATACACAGACAAACAGGCCTATTGCATGTATAATCATTATGGTGCATGCACAGACACGCAGGCCTATTGCATGCATTATCATCATGGTGCATACACAGACACGCAGGCCTATTGCATGCATTATCATGATGGTGCATACACAGACACGCAGGCCTATTGCATGTATAATCATGATGGTGCATGCATAGACACGCAGGCCTATTGCATGTATTATCATGAGACAAACAGGCGCATTGCATGCATCATCATTATGGTGCATACACAGACAGACAGGCCTATTGCATGTATAATCATGATGGTGCATACACAGACACGCAGGCCTATTGCATGTATAATCATTATGGTGCATACACAGGAACACAGGCCCATTGCATGTATAATCATGAGACACACAGGCGTATTGCATGTATAATCATTATGGTGCATACACAGACAGACAGGCCTATTGCATGTATAATCATGATGGTGCATACACAGACACGCAGGCCTATTGCATGCATTATCATGATGGTGCATACACAGACATGCAGGCCTACTGCATGTATAATCATGATGGTGCATACACAGACAGACAGGCCTATTGCATGTATAATCATGATGGTGCATACACAGACACGCAGGCCTATTGCATGTATAATCATTATGGTGCATACACAGACATGCAGGCCTACTGCATGTATAATCATGATGGTGCATGCACAGACATGCAGGCCTATAATCATGATGGTGCATACACAGACACGCAGGCCTATTGCATGTATAATTGTTATGGTGCATACACAGACACACAGGCCTATTGCATGTATAATCGTTATGGTGCATACACAAACACACAGGCCTATTGCATTTATAATCATGATGGTGCATACACAGACACGAAGGCCTATTGCATGTATAATCATGATGGTGCATGCATAGACACACAGGCCTTTTGCACGTATAATCACTATGGTGCATGCAAAGACACACAGGCCTATTGCATGTATAATCATGATGGTGCATGCATAGACACGCAGGCCTATTGCATGTATAATCATGATGGTGCATGCACAGACACGCAGGCCTATTGCATGTATAATCATGATGGTACATACAGAGACACACAGGCCCATTGCATGTATAATCATGATGGTGCATGCATAGACACGCAGGCCTATTGCATGTATAATCATGATGGTGCATGCACAGACACGCAGGCCTATTGCATGTATAATCATGATGGTACATACAGAGACACACAGGCCCATTGCATGTATAATCATGATGGTACATACACAGACACGAAGGCCTATTGCATGTACAATCATGATGGTGCATACACAGACACAAAGGCCTATTGCATGCATTATCATGATGGTGCATACACAGACACGCAGGCCTATTGCATGCATTATCATTATGGTGCATACACAGAAACACAGGCCTATTGCATGTATAATCATGATGGTGCATACACAGACACACAGGCCCATTGCATGTATAATCATGATGGTGCATACACAGACACACAGGCCTATTGCATGTATAATCATTATGGTGCACACATAGACACGCAGGCCTATTGCATGTATAATCATTATGGTGCACACATAGACACGCAGGCCAATTGCATGTATAATCGTTATGGTGCATGCAAAGACACACAGGCCTATTGCATGTATAATCATGATGGTGCATGCACAGACATGCAGGCCTACTGCATGTATAATCATGATGGTGCATGCACAGACATGCAGGCCTATTGCATGCATAATCGTTATGGTGCATACACAGACACACATGCCTATTGCATGTATAATCATGATGGTGCATACACAGACACAAAGGCCTATTGCATGTATAATCATTATGGTGCATACACAGACACACAGACCCATTGCATGTATAAACATTATGGTGCATACACAGACACACAGGCCTATTGCATGTACAATCATGATGGTGCATACACAGACACGCAGGCCTATTGCATGTATAATCATTATGGTGCATACACAGACACACAGACCCATTGCATGTATAAACATTATGGTGCATACACAGACACACAGGCCTATTGCATGTACAATCATGATGGTGCATACACAGACACGCAGGCCTATTGCATGTATAATCATTAAGGTGCATACACAGACACACAGGCCTATTGCATGTACAATCATGATGGCGCATACAGAGACACGCGGGCCTATTGCATGCATTATCATGATGGTGCATACACAGACACGCAGGCCTATTGCATGCATTATCATGATGGTGCATACACAGAAACACAGGCCTATTGCATGTATAATCATGATGGTGCATACACAGACACCTAGGCCTATTGCATGTATAATCATTATGGTGCATGCACAGACACGCAGGCCTATTGCATGTATAATCATGATGGTACATACAGAGACACACAGGCCCATTGCATGTATAATCATGATGGTACATACAAAGACACGAAGGCCTATTGCATGTACAATCATGATGGTGCATACGCAGACACAAAGGCCTATTGCATGCATTATCATGATGGTGCATACACAGACACGCAGGCCTATTGCATGCATTATCATTATGGTGCATACACAGAAACACAGGCCTATTGCATGTATAATCATGATGGTGCATACACAGACACACAGGCCCATTGCATGTATAATCATGATGGTGCATACACAGACACACAGGCCTATTGCATGTATAATCATTATGGTGCACACATAGACACGCAGGCCTATTGCATGTATAATCATTATGGTGCACACATAGACACGCAGGCCCATTGCATGTATAATCGTTATGGTGCATGCAAAGACACACAGGCCTATTGCATGTATAATCATGATGGTGCATGCACAGACATGCAGGCCTACTGCATGTATAATCATGATGGTGCATGCACAGACATGCAGGCCTATTGCATGCATAATCGTTATGGTGCATACACAGACACACATGCCTATTGCATGTATAATCATGATGGTGCATACACAGACACAAAGGCCTATTGCATGTATAATCATTATGGTGCATACACAGACACAAAGGCCTATTGCATGTATAATCATTATGGTGCATGCACAGACAAACAGGCCCATTGCATGTATAATCGTTATGGTGCATACACAGACACGCAGGCCTATTGCATGTATAATCATGATGGTGCATACAAAAAACACACAGGCCCATTGCATATATAATCATGTGGTGCATACACAGACACAAGGCCTATTGCATGTACAATCATGATGGTGCATGCATAGACACACAGGCCTATTGCACGTATAATCACTATGGTGCATGCAAAGACACACAGGCCTATTGCATGTATAATCATGATGGTGCATGCATAGACACGCAGGCCTATTGCATGTATAATCATGATGGTGCATGCACAGACACGCAGGCCTATTGCATGTATAATCATGATGGTACATACACAGACACACAGGCCCATTGCATGTATAAACATTATGGTGCATACACAGACACACAGGCCTATTGCATGTACAATCATGATGGTGCATACACAGACACGCAGGCCTATTGCATGTATAATCATTAAGGTGCATACACAGACACACAGGCCTATTGCATGTACAATCATGATGGCGCATACACAGACACGCAGGCCTATTGCATGTATAATCATTATGGTGCATACACAGACACGCAGGCCTATTGCATGCATTATCATGATGGTGCATACACAGACACGCAGGCCTATTGCATGTATTATCATGATGGTGCATACACAGAAACACAGGCCTATTGCATGTATAATCATGATGGTGCATACACAGACACCTAGGCCTATTGCATGTATAATCATTATGGTGCATGCACAGACACGCAGGCCTATTGCATGTATAATCATTATGGTGCATGCACAGACAAACAGGCCCATTGCATGTATACTCGTTATGGTGCATACACAGACACGCAGGCCCATTGCATATATAATCATGATGGTGCATACACAGACACAAGGCCTATTGCATGTACAATCATGATGGTGCATGCACAGGCACGCAGGCCTATTGCATGTATAATCATGATGGTGCATGCATAGACACACAGGCCTATTGCACGTATAATCACTATGGTGCATGCAAAGACACACAGGCCTATTGCATGTATAATCATGATGGTGCATGCATAGACACGCAGGCCTATTGCATGTATAATCATGATGGTGCATGCACAGACACGCAGGCCTATTGCATGTATAATCATGATGGTACATACACAGACACACAGGCCCATTGCATGTATAAACATTATGGTGCATACACAGACACACAGGCCTATTGCATGTACAATCATGATGGTGCATACACAGACACGCAGGCCTATTGCATGTATAATCATTAAGGTGCATACACAGACACACAGGCCTATTGCATGTACAATCATGATGGTGCATACACAGACACGCAGGCCTATTGCATGTATAATCATTATGGTGCATACACAGACACGCAGGCCTATTGCATGCATTATCATGATGGTGCATACAGACACGCAGGCCTATTGCATGCATTATCATGATGGTGCATACACAGAAACACAGGCCTATTGCATGTATAATCATGATGGTGCATACACAGACACCTAGGCCTATTGCATGTATAATCATTATGGTGCATGCACAGACAAACAGGCCTATTGCATGTGTAATCATTATGGTGCATACACAGACACGCAGGCCTATTGCATGCATAATCGTTATGGTGCATACACAGACACACATGCCTATTGCATGTATAATCATGATGGTGCATACACAGACACAAAGGCCTATTGCATGTATAATCATTATGGTGCATACACAGACACACAGACCCATTGCATGTATAAACATTATGGTGCATACACAGACACACAGGCCTATTGCATGTACAATCATGATGGTGCATACACAGACACGCAGGCCTATTGCATGTATAATCATTAAGGTGCATACACAGACACACAGGCCTATTGCATGTACAATCATGATGGCGCATACAGAGACACGCGGGCCTATTGCATGCATTATCATGATGGTGCATACACAGACACGCAGGCCTATTGCATGCATTATCATGATGGTGCATACACAGAAACACAGGCCTATTGCATGTATAATCATGATGGTGCATACACAGACACCTAGGCCTATTGCATGTATAATCATTATGGTGCATGCACAGACACGCAGGCCTATTGCATGTATAATCATGATGGTACATACAGAGACACACAGGCCCATTGCATGTATAATCATGATGGTACATACAAAGACACGAAGGCCTATTGCATGTACAATCATGATGGTGCATACGCAGACACAAAGGCCTATTGCATGCATTATCATGATGGTGCATACACAGACACGCAGGCCTATTGCATGCATTATCATTATGGTGCATACACAGAAACACAGGCCTATTGCATGTATAATCATGATGGTGCATACACAGACACACAGGCCCATTGCATGTATAATCATGATGGTGCATACACAGACACACAGGCCTATTGCATGTATAATCATTATGGTGCACACATAGACACGCAGGCCTATTGCATGTATAATCATTATGGTGCACACATAGACACGCAGGCCCATTGCATGTATAATCGTTATGGTGCATGCAAAGACACACAGGCCTATTGCATGTATAATCATGATGGTGCATGCACAGACATGCAGGCCTACTGCATGTATAATCATGATGGTGCATGCACAGACATGCAGGCCTATTGCATGCATAATCGTTATGGTGCATACACAGACACACATGCCTATTGCATGTATAATCATGATGGTGCATACACAGACACAAAGGCCTATTGCATGTATAATCATTATGGTGCATACACAGACACAAAGGCCTATTGCATGTATAATCATTATGGTGCATGCACAGACAAACAGGCCCATTGCATGTATAATCGTTATGGTGCATACACAGACACGCAGGCCTATTGCATGTATAATCATGATGGTGCATACAAAAAACACACAGGCCCATTGCATATATAATCATGTGGTGCATACACAGACACAAGGCCTATTGCATGTACAATCATGATGGTGCATGCATAGACACACAGGCCTATTGCACGTATAATCACTATGGTGCATGCAAAGACACACAGGCCTATTGCATGTATAATCATGATGGTGCATGCATAGACACGCAGGCCTATTGCATGTATAATCATGATGGTGCATGCACAGACACGCAGGCCTATTGCATGTATAATCATGATGGTACATACACAGACACACAGGCCCATTGCATGTATAAACATTATGGTGCATACACAGACACACAGGCCTATTGCATGTACAATCATGATGGTGCATACACAGACACGCAGGCCTATTGCATGTATAATCATTAAGGTGCATACACAGACACACAGGCCTATTGCATGTACAATCATGATGGCGCATACACAGACACGCAGGCCTATTGCATGTATAATCATTATGGTGCATACACAGACACGCAGGCCTATTGCATGCATTATCATGATGGTGCATACACAGACACGCAGGCCTATTGCATGTATTATCATGATGGTGCATACACAGAAACACAGGCCTATTGCATGTATAATCATGATGGTGCATACACAGACACCTAGGCCTATTGCATGTATAATCATTATGGTGCATGCACAGACACGCAGGCCTATTGCATGTATAATCATTATGGTGCATACACAGACAGACAGGCCTATTGCATGTATAATCATTATGGTGCATAAACAGACACACAGGAATTTTGCATGTAAAATCACTTTGGTGAATGCAAAGACACACAGGCCTATTGAATGTATAATCATGAGACACACAGGCATATTGCATGTATAATCATGATGGTGCATACACAGACACACAGGCCTATTGTATGTATAATCCTGATGGTGCATGTGTGGACACACAGGCCCATTGCATGTATAGTCACTATGGTGCATTCAAAGACACACAGGCCTATTGCATGTATAATCATTATGGTGCATGCATAGACACACAGGCCCATTGCATGTATAATCATTATGGTGCATACACAGACACACAGGCCTATTGCATGTATAATCATGATGGTGCATACACAGACAAACAGGCCTATTGCATGTATAATCATTATGGTGCATGCACAGACACGCAGGCCTATTGCATGCATTATCATCATGGTGCATACACAGACACGCAGGCCTATTGCATGCATTATCATGATGGTGCATACACAGACACGCAGGCCTATTGCATGTATAATCATGATGGTGCATGCATAGACACGCAGGCCTATTGCATGTATTATCATGAGACAAACAGGCGCATTGCATGCATCATCATTATGGTGCATACACAGACAGACAGGCCTATTGCATGTATAATCATGATGGTGCATACACAGACACGCAGGCCTATTGCATGTATAATCATTATGGTGCATACACAGGAACACAGGCCCATTGCATGTATAATCATGAGACACACAGGCGTATTGCATGTATAATCATTATGGTGCATACACAGACAGACAGGCCTATTGCATGTATAATCATGATGGTGCATACACAGACACGCAGGCCTATTGCATGCATTATCATGATGGTGCATACACAGACATGCAGGCCTACTGCATGTATAATCATGATGGTGCATACACAGACAGACAGGCCTATTGCATGTATAATCATGATGGTGCATACACAGACACGCAGGCCTATTGCATGTATAATCATTATGGTGCATACACAGACATGCAGGCCTACTGCATGTATAATCATGATGGTGCATGCACAGACATGCAGGCCTATAATCATGATGGTGCATACACAGACACGCAGGCCTATTGCATGTATAATTGTTATGGTGCATACACAGACACACAGGCCTATTGCATGTATAATCGTTATGGTGCATACACAAACACACAGGCCTATTGCATTTATAATCATGATGGTGCATACACAGACACGAAGGCCTATTGCATGTATAATCATGATGGTGCATGCATAGACACACAGGCCTTTTGCACGTATAATCACTATGGTGCATGCAAAGACACACAGGCCTATTGCATGTATAATCATGATGGTGCATGCATAGACACGCAGGCCTATTGCATGTATAATCATGATGGTGCATGCACAGACACGCAGGCCTATTGCATGTATAATCATGATGGTACATACAGAGACACACAGGCCCATTGCATGTATAATCATGATGGTGCATGCATAGACACGCAGGCCTATTGCATGTATAATCATGATGGTGCATGCACAGACACGCAGGCCTATTGCATGTATAATCATGATGGTACATACAGAGACACACAGGCCCATTGCATGTATAATCATGATGGTACATACACAGACACGAAGGCCTATTGCATGTACAATCATGATGGTGCATACACAGACACAAAGGCCTATTGCATGCATTATCATGATGGTGCATACACAGACACGCAGGCCTATTGCATGCATTATCATTATGGTGCATACACAGAAACACAGGCCTATTGCATGTATAATCATGATGGTGCATACACAGACACACAGGCCCATTGCATGTATAATCATGATGGTGCATACACAGACACACAGGCCTATTGCATGTATAATCATTATGGTGCACACATAGACACGCAGGCCTATTGCATGTATAATCATTATGGTGCACACATAGACACGCAGGCCAATTGCATGTATAATCGTTATGGTGCATGCAAAGACACACAGGCCTATTGCATGTATAATCATGATGGTGCATGCACAGACATGCAGGCCTACTGCATGTATAATCATGATGGTGCATGCACAGACATGCAGGCCTATTGCATGCATAATCGTTATGGTGCATACACAGACACACATGCCTATTGCATGTATAATCATGATGGTGCATACACAGACACAAAGGCCTATTGCATGTATAATCATTATGGTGCATACACAGACACACAGACCCATTGCATGTATAAACATTATGGTGCATACACAGACACACAGGCCTATTGCATGTACAATCATGATGGTGCATACACAGACACGCAGGCCTATTGCATGTATAATCATTAAGGTGCATACACAGACACACAGGCCTATTGCATGTACAATCATGATGGCGCATACAGAGACACGCGGGCCTATTGCATGCATTATCATGATGGTGCATACACAGACACGCAGGCCTATTGCATGCATTATCATGATGGTGCATACACAGAAACACAGGCCTATTGCATGTATAATCATGATGGTGCATACACAGACACCTAGGCCTATTGCATGTATAATCATTATGGTGCATGCACAGACACGCAGGCCTATTGCATGTATAATCATGATGGTACATACAGAGACACACAGGCCCATTGCATGTATAATCATGATGGTACATACAAAGACACGAAGGCCTATTGCATGTACAATCATGATGGTGCATACGCAGACACAAAGGCCTATTGCATGCATTATCATGATGGTGCATACACAGACACGCAGGCCTATTGCATGCATTATCATTATGGTGCATACACAGAAACACAGGCCTATTGCATGTATAATCATGATGGTGCATACACAGACACACAGGCCCATTGCATGTATAATCATGATGGTGCATACACAGACACACAGGCCTATTGCATGTATAATCATTATGGTGCACACATAGACACGCAGGCCTATTGCATGTATAATCATTATGGTGCACACATAGACACGCAGGCCCATTGCATGTATAATCGTTATGGTGCATGCAAAGACACACAGGCCTATTGCATGTATAATCATGATGGTGCATGCACAGACATGCAGGCCTACTGCATGTATAATCATGATGGTGCATGCACAGACATGCAGGCCTATTGCATGCATAATCGTTATGGTGCATACACAGACACACATGCCTATTGCATGTATAATCATGATGGTGCATACACAGACACAAAGGCCTATTGCATGTATAATCATTATGGTGCATACACAGACACAAAGGCCTATTGCATGTATAATCATTATGGTGCATGCACAGACAAACAGGCCCATTGCATGTATAATCGTTATGGTGCATACACAGACACGCAGGCCTATTGCATGTATAATCATGATGGTGCATACAAAAAACACACAGGCCCATTGCATATATAATCATGTGGTGCATACACAGACACAAGGCCTATTGCATGTACAATCATGATGGTGCATGCATAGACACACAGGCCTATTGCACGTATAATCACTATGGTGCATGCAAAGACACACAGGCCTATTGCATGTATAATCATGATGGTGCATGCATAGACACGCAGGCCTATTGCATGTATAATCATGATGGTGCATGCACAGACACGCAGGCCTATTGCATGTATAATCATGATGGTACATACACAGACACACAGGCCCATTGCATGTATAAACATTATGGTGCATACACAGACACACAGGCCTATTGCATGTACAATCATGATGGTGCATACACAGACACGCAGGCCTATTGCATGTATAATCATTAAGGTGCATACACAGACACACAGGCCTATTGCATGTACAATCATGATGGCGCATACACAGACACGCAGGCCTATTGCATGTATAATCATTATGGTGCATACACAGACACGCAGGCCTATTGCATGCATTATCATGATGGTGCATACACAGACACGCAGGCCTATTGCATGTATTATCATGATGGTGCATACACAGAAACACAGGCCTATTGCATGTATAATCATGATGGTGCATACACAGACACCTAGGCCTATTGCATGTATAATCATTATGGTGCATGCACAGACACGCAGGCCTATTGCATGTATAATCATTATGGTGCATGCACAGACAAACAGGCCCATTGCATGTATACTCGTTATGGTGCATACACAGACACGCAGGCCCATTGCATATATAATCATGATGGTGCATACACAGACACAAGGCCTATTGCATGTACAATCATGATGGTGCATGCACAGGCACGCAGGCCTATTGCATGTATAATCATGATGGTGCATGCATAGACACACAGGCCTATTGCACGTATAATCACTATGGTGCATGCAAAGACACACAGGCCTATTGCATGTATAATCATGATGGTGCATGCATAGACACGCAGGCCTATTGCATGTATAATCATGATGGTGCATGCACAGACACGCAGGCCTATTGCATGTATAATCATGATGGTACATACACAGACACACAGGCCCATTGCATGTATAAACATTATGGTGCATACACAGACACACAGGCCTATTGCATGTACAATCATGATGGTGCATACACAGACACGCAGGCCTATTGCATGTATAATCATTAAGGTGCATACACAGACACACAGGCCTATTGCATGTACAATCATGATGGTGCATACACAGACACGCAGGCCTATTGCATGTATAATCATTATGGTGCATACACAGACACGCAGGCCTATTGCATGCATTATCATGATGGTGCATACAGACACGCAGGCCTATTGCATGCATTATCATGATGGTGCATACACAGAAACACAGGCCTATTGCATGTATAATCATGATGGTGCATACACAGACACCTAGGCCTATTGCATGTATAATCATTATGGTGCATGCACAGACAAACAGGCCTATTGCATGTGTAATCATTATGGTGCATACACAGACACGCAGGCCTATTGCATGCATAATCGTTATGGTGCATACACAGACACACATGCCTATTGCATGTATAATCATGATGGTGCATACACAGACACAAAGGCCTATTGCATGTATAATCATTATGGTGCATACACAGACACACAGACCCATTGCATGTATAAACATTATGGTGCATACACAGACACACAGGCCTATTGCATGTACAATCATGATGGTGCATACACAGACACGCAGGCCTATTGCATGTATAATCATTAAGGTGCATACACAGACACACAGGCCTATTGCATGTACAATCATGATGGCGCATACAGAGACACGCGGGCCTATTGCATGCATTATCATGATGGTGCATACACAGACACGCAGGCCTATTGCATGCATTATCATGATGGTGCATACACAGAAACACAGGCCTATTGCATGTATAATCATGATGGTGCATACACAGACACCTAGGCCTATTGCATGTATAATCATTATGGTGCATGCACAGACACGCAGGCCTATTGCATGTATAATCATGATGGTACATACAGAGACACACAGGCCCATTGCATGTATAATCATGATGGTACATACAAAGACACGAAGGCCTATTGCATGTACAATCATGATGGTGCATACGCAGACACAAAGGCCTATTGCATGCATTATCATGATGGTGCATACACAGACACGCAGGCCTATTGCATGCATTATCATTATGGTGCATACACAGAAACACAGGCCTATTGCATGTATAATCATGATGGTGCATACACAGACACACAGGCCCATTGCATGTATAATCATGATGGTGCATACACAGACACACAGGCCTATTGCATGTATAATCATTATGGTGCACACATAGACACGCAGGCCTATTGCATGTATAATCATTATGGTGCACACATAGACACGCAGGCCCATTGCATGTATAATCGTTATGGTGCATGCAAAGACACACAGGCCTATTGCATGTATAATCATGATGGTGCATGCACAGACATGCAGGCCTACTGCATGTATAATCATGATGGTGCATGCACAGACATGCAGGCCTATTGCATGCATAATCGTTATGGTGCATACACAGACACACATGCCTATTGCATGTATAATCATGATGGTGCATACACAGACACAAAGGCCTATTGCATGTATAATCATTATGGTGCATACACAGACACAAAGGCCTATTGCATGTATAATCATTATGGTGCATGCACAGACAAACAGGCCCATTGCATGTATAATCGTTATGGTGCATACACAGACACGCAGGCCTATTGCATGTATAATCATGATGGTGCATACAAAAAACACACAGGCCCATTGCATATATAATCATGTGGTGCATACACAGACACAAGGCCTATTGCATGTACAATCATGATGGTGCATGCATAGACACACAGGCCTATTGCACGTATAATCACTATGGTGCATGCAAAGACACACAGGCCTATTGCATGTATAATCATGATGGTGCATGCATAGACACGCAGGCCTATTGCATGTATAATCATGATGGTGCATGCACAGACACGCAGGCCTATTGCATGTATAATCATGATGGTACATACACAGACACACAGGCCCATTGCATGTATAAACATTATGGTGCATACACAGACACACAGGCCTATTGCATGTACAATCATGATGGTGCATACACAGACACGCAGGCCTATTGCATGTATAATCATTAAGGTGCATACACAGACACACAGGCCTATTGCATGTACAATCATGATGGCGCATACACAGACACGCAGGCCTATTGCATGTATAATCATTATGGTGCATACACAGACACGCAGGCCTATTGCATGCATTATCATGATGGTGCATACACAGACACGCAGGCCTATTGCATGTATTATCATGATGGTGCATACACAGAAACACAGGCCTATTGCATGTATAATCATGATGGTGCATACACAGACACCTAGGCCTATTGCATGTATAATCATTATGGTGCATGCACAGACACGCAGGCCTATTGCATGTATAATCATTATGGTGCATGCACAGACAAACAGGCCCATTGCATGTATACTCGTTATGGTGCATACACAGACACGCAGGCCCATTGCATATATAATCATGATGGTGCATACACAGACACAAGGCCTATTGCATGTACAATCATGATGGTGCATGCACAGGCACGCAGGCCTATTGCATGTATAATCATGATGGTGCATGCATAGACACACAGGCCTATTGCACGTATAATCACTATGGTGCATGCAAAGACACACAGGCCTATTGCATGTATAATCATGATGGTGCATGCATAGACACGCAGGCCTATTGCATGTATAATCATGATGGTGCATGCACAGACACGCAGGCCTATTGCATGTATAATCATGATGGTACATACACAGACACACAGGCCCATTGCATGTATAAACATTATGGTGCATACACAGACACACAGGCCTATTGCATGTACAATCATGATGGTGCATACACAGACACGCAGGCCTATTGCATGTATAATCATTAAGGTGCATACACAGACACACAGGCCTATTGCATGTACAATCATGATGGTGCATACACAGACACGCAGGCCTATTGCATGTATAATCATTATGGTGCATACACAGACACGCAGGCCTATTGCATGCATTATCATGATGGTGCATACAGACACGCAGGCCTATTGCATGCATTATCATGATGGTGCATACACAGAAACACAGGCCTATTGCATGTATAATCATGATGGTGCATACACAGACACCTAGGCCTATTGCATGTATAATCATTATGGTGCATGCACAGACAAACAGGCCTATTGCATGTATAATCATTATGGTGCATACACAGACACGCAGGCCTATTGCATGTATAATCATTATGGTGCACACATAGACACACAGGCCTATTGCATGTATAATCATGATGGTGCATACACAGACACGAAGGCCTATTGCATGTATAATCATTATGGTGCATGCACAGACACGCAGGCCTATTGCATGTATAATCATGAGACACACAGGCCTATTGCATGTATAATCATGATGGTGCATGCACAGACACACAGGCCTATTGCATGTATAATCATTATGGTGCATGCACAGACACGCAGGCCTATTGCATGTATAATCATGATGGTACATACACAGACACACAGGCCCATTGCATGTATAATCATGATGGTGCATGCATAGACACGCATGCCTATTGCATGTATAATCATGATGGTGCATGCACAGACACGCAGGCCTATTGCATGTACAATCATGATGGTGCATACACAGACACGCAGGCCTATTGCATGTATAATCATTAAGGTGCATACACAGACACACAGGCCCATTGCATGTATAATCATGATGGTACATACACAGACACAATGGCCTATTGCATGTATTATCATGATGGTACATACACAGACAGACGGGCCTACTGCATGTATAATCATGATGGTGCATGCACAGACATGCAGGCCTATTGCATGCATAATCGTTATGGTGCATACACAGACACACATGCCTATTGCATGTATAATCATGATGGTGCATACACAGACACACAGGCCCTTTGCATGTATAATAATTATGGTGCATACACAGACACAAAGGCCTATTGCATGTATAATCATTATGGTGCATGCACAGACAAACAGGCCCATTGCATGTATAATCGTTATGGTGCATACACAGACACGCAGGCCTATTGCATGTATAATCATGATGGTGCATACACAAACACACAGGCCCATTGCATATATAATCATGATGGTGCATACACAGACCCAAGGCCTATTGCATGTATAATCATGATGGTGCATGCACAGACAAACAGGCCCAATGCATGTATAATCATTATGGTGCATACACAGACACGCAGGCATATTGCATGTATAATCATGATGGTGCATGCACAGACACGCAGGCCTATTGCATGTATAATCATTATGGTGCATGAAAAGACACACAGGAATTTTGCATGTATAATCACTTTGGTGCATGCAAAGACACACAGGCCTATTGCATGTATATTCATGATGGTGCATGCATAGACACACAGGCCTATTGCATGTATAATCATTATGGTGCATGCATAGACACACAGGCCCATTGCATGTATAATCGTTATGGTGCATACACAGGCACACAGGCCTATTGCATGTATAATCATTATGGTGCATACACAGGCACACAGGCCCATTGCATGCATTATCATGATGGTGTATACACAGACACACAGGCCTATTGCATGTATAATCATGATGGTACATACACAGACAGACAGGCCTATTGCATGTATAATCATGATGGTGCATACACAGACAGACAGGCCTATTGCATGTATAATCATTATGGTGCATAAACAGACACACAGGAATTTTGCATGTAAAATCACTTTGGTGAATGCAAAGACACACAGGCCTATTGAATGTATAATCATGAGACACACAGGCATATTGCATGTATAATCATGATGGTGCATACACAGACACACAGGCCTATTGCATGTATAATCATGATGGTGCATGTGTGGACACACAGGCCCATTGCATGTATAGTCACTATGGTGCATTCAAAGACACACAGGCCTATTGCATGTATAATCATTATGGTGCATGCATAGACACACAGGCCCATTGCATGTATAATCATTATGGTGCATACACAGACACACAGGCCTATTGCATGTATAATCATGATGGTGCATACACAGACAAACAGGCCTATTGCATGTATAATCATTATGGTGCATGCACAGACACGCAGGCCTATTGCATGCATTATCATCATGGTGCATACACAGACACGCAGGCCTATTGCATGCATTATCATGATGGTGCATACACAGACACGCAGGCCTATTGCATGTATAATCATGATGGTGCATGCATAGACACGCAGGCCTATTGCATGTATTATCATGAGACAAACAGGCGCATTGCATGCATCATCATTATGGTGCATACACAGACAGACAGGCCTATTGCATGTATAATCATGATGGTGCATACACAGACACGCAGGCCTATTGCATGTATAATCATTATGGTGCATACACAGGAACACAGGCCCATTGCATGTATAATCATGAGACACACAGGCGTATTGCATGTATAATCATTATGGTGCATACACAGACAGACAGGCCTATTGCATGTATAATCATGATGGTGCATACACAGACACGCAGGCCTATTGCATGCATTATCATGATGGTGCATGCATAGACACACAGGCCCATTGCATGTATAATCGTTATGGTGCATACACAGGCACACAGGCCTATTGCATGTATAATCATTATGGTGCATACACAGGCACACAGGCCCATTGCATGCATTATCATGATGGTGTATACACAGACACACAGGCCTATTGCATGTATAATCATGATGGTACATACACAGACAGACAGGCCTATTGCATGTATAATCATGATGGTGCATACACAGACAGACAGGCCTATTGCATGTATAATCATTATGGTGCATAAACAGACACACAGGAATTTTGCATGTAAAATCACTTTGGTGAATGCAAAGACACACAGGCCTATTGAATGTATAATCATGAGACACACAGGCATATTGCATGTATAATCATGATGGTGCATACACAGACACACAGGCCTATTGCATGTATAATCCTGATGGTGCATGTGTGGACACACAGGCCCATTGCATGTATAGTCACTATGGTGCATTCAAAGACACACAGGCCTATTGCATGTATAATCATTATGGTGCATGCATAGACACACAGGCCCATTGCATGTATAATCATTATGGTGCATACACAGACACACAGGCCTATTGCATGTATAATCATGATGGTGCATACACAGACAAACAGGCCTATTGCATGTATAATCATTATGGTGCATGCACAGACACGCAGGCCTATTGCATGCATTATCATCATGGTGCATACACAGACACGCAGGCCTATTGCATGCATTATCATGATGGTGCATACACAGACACGCAGGCCTATTGCATGTATAATCATGATGGTGCATGCATAGACACGCAGGCCTATTGCATGTATTATCATGAGACAAACAGGCGCATTGCATGCATCATCATTATGGTGCATACACAGACAGACAGGCCTATTGCATGTATAATCATGATGGTGCATACACAGACACGCAGGCCTATTGCATGTATAATCATTATGGTGCATACACAGGAACACAGGCCCATTGCATGTATAATCATGAGACACACAGGCGTATTGCATGTATAATCATTATGGTGCATACACAGACAGACAGGCCTATTGCATGTATAATCATGATGGTGCATACACAGACACGCAGGCCTATTGCATGCATTATCATGATGGTGCATACACAGACATGCAGGCCTACTGCATGTATAATCATGATGGTGCATACACAGACAGACAGGCCTATTGCATGTATAATCATGATGGTGCATACACAGACACGCAGGCCTATTGCATGTATAATCATTATGGTGCATACACAGACATGCAGGCCTACTGCATGTATAATCATGATGGTGCATGCACAGACATGCAGGCCTATAATCATTATGGTGCATACACAGACACGCAGGCCTATTGCATGTATAATTGTTATGGTGCATACACAGACACACAGGCCTATTGCATGTATAATCGTTATGGTGCATACACAAACACACAGGCCTATTGCATTTATAATCATGATGGTGCATACACAGACACGAAGGCCTATTGCATGTATAATCATGATGGTGCATGCATAGACACACAGGCCTTTTGCACGTATAATCACTATGGTGCATGCAAAGACACACAGGCCTATTGCATGTATAATCATGATGGTGCATGCATAGACACGCAGGCCTATTGCATGTATAATCATGATGGTGCATGCACAGACACGCAGGCCTATTGCATGTATAATCATGATGGTACATACAGAGACACACAGGCCCATTGCATGTATAATCATGATGGTGCATGCATAGACACGCAGGCCTATTGCATGTATAATCATGATGGTGCATGCACAGACACGCAGGCCTATTGCATGTATAATCATGATGGTACATACAGAGACACACAGGCCCATTGCATGTATAATCATGATGGTACATACACAGACACGAAGGCCTATTGCATGTACAATCATGATGGTGCATACACAGACACAAAGGCCTATTGCATGCATTATCATGATGGTGCATACACAGACACGCAGGCCTATTGCATGCATTATCATTATGGTGCATACACAGAAACACAGGCCTATTGCATGTATAATCATGATGGTGCATACACAGACACACAGGCCCATTGCATGTATAATCATGATGGTGCATACACAGACACACAGGCCTATTGCATGTATAATCATTATGGTGCACACATAGACACGCAGGCCTATTGCATGTATAATCATTATGGTGCACACATAGACACGCAGGCCAATTGCATGTATAATCGTTATGGTGCATGCAAAGACACACAGGCCTATTGCATGTATAATCATGATGGTGCATGCACAGACATGCAGGCCTACTGCATGTATAATCATGATGGTGCATGCACAGACATGCAGGCCTATTGCATGCATAATCGTTATGGTGCATACACAGACACACATGCCTATTGCATGTATAATCATGATGGTGCATACACAGACACAAAGGCCTATTGCATGTATAATCATTATGGTGCATACACAGACACACAGACCCATTGCATGTATAAACATTATGGTGCATACACAGACACACAGGCCTATTGCATGTACAATCATGATGGTGCATACACAGACACGCAGGCCTATTGCATGTATAATCATTAAGGTGCATACACAGACACACAGGCCTATTGCATGTACAATCATGATGGCGCATACAGAGACACGCGGGCCTATTGCATGCATTATCATGATGGTGCATACACAGACACGCAGGCCTATTGCATGCATTATCATGATGGTGCATACACAGAAACACAGGCCTATTGCATGTATAATCATGATGGTGCATACACAGACACCTAGGCCTATTGCATGTATAATCATTATGGTGCATGCACAGACACGCAGGCCTATTGCATGTATAATCATGATGGTACATACAGAGACACACAGGCCCATTGCATGTATAATCATGATGGTACATACAAAGACACGAAGGCCTATTGCATGTACAATCATGATGGTGCATACGCAGACACAAAGGCCTATTGCATGCATTATCATGATGGTGCATACACAGACACGCAGGCCTATTGCATGCATTATCATTATGGTGCATACACAGAAACACAGGCCTATTGCATGTATAATCATGATGGTGCATACACAGACACACAGGCCCATTGCATGTATAATCATGATGGTGCATACACAGACACACAGGCCTATTGCATGTATAATCATTATGGTGCACACATAGACACGCAGGCCTATTGCATGTATAATCATTATGGTGCACACATAGACACGCAGGCCCATTGCATGTATAATCGTTATGGTGCATGCAAAGACACACAGGCCTATTGCATGTATAATCATGATGGTGCATGCACAGACATGCAGGCCTACTGCATGTATAATCATGATGGTGCATGCACAGACATGCAGGCCTATTGCATGCATAATCGTTATGGTGCATACACAGACACACATGCCTATTGCATGTATAATCATGATGGTGCATACACAGACACAAAGGCCTATTGCATGTATAATCATTATGGTGCATACACAGACACAAAGGCCTATTGCATGTATAATCATTATGGTGCATGCACAGACAAACAGGCCCATTGCATGTATAATCGTTATGGTGCATACACAGACACGCAGGCCTATTGCATGTATAATCATGATGGTGCATACAAAAAACACACAGGCCCATTGCATATATAATCATGTGGTGCATACACAGACACAAGGCCTATTGCATGTACAATCATGATGGTGCATGCATAGACACACAGGCCTATTGCACGTATAATCACTATGGTGCATGCAAAGACACACAGGCCTATTGCATGTATAATCATGATGGTGCATGCATAGACACGCAGGCCTATTGCATGTATAATCATGATGGTGCATGCACAGACACGCAGGCCTATTGCATGTATAATCATGATGGTACATACACAGACACACAGGCCCATTGCATGTATAAACATTATGGTGCATACACAGACACACAGGCCTATTGCATGTACAATCATGATGGTGCATACACAGACACGCAGGCCTATTGCATGTATAATCATTAAGGTGCATACACAGACACACAGGCCTATTGCATGTACAATCATGATGGCGCATACACAGACACGCAGGCCTATTGCATGTATAATCATTATGGTGCATACACAGACACGCAGGCCTATTGCATGCATTATCATGATGGTGCATACACAGACACGCAGGCCTATTGCATGTATTATCATGATGGTGCATACACAGAAACACAGGCCTATTGCATGTATAATCATGATGGTGCATACACAGACACCTAGGCCTATTGCATGTATAATCATTATGGTGCATGCACAGACACGCAGGCCTATTGCATGTATAATCATTATGGTGCATGCACAGACAAACAGGCCCATTGCATGTATACTCGTTATGGTGCATACACAGACACGCAGGCCCATTGCATATATAATCATGATGGTGCATACACAGACACAAGGCCTATTGCATGTACAATCATGATGGTGCATGCACAGGCACGCAGGCCTATTGCATGTATAATCATGATGGTGCATGCATAGACACACAGGCCTATTGCACGTATAATCACTATGGTGCATGCAAAGACACACAGGCCTATTGCATGTATAATCATGATGGTGCATGCATAGACACGCAGGCCTATTGCATGTATAATCATGATGGTGCATGCACAGACACGCAGGCCTATTGCATGTATAATCATGATGGTACATACACAGACACACAGGCCCATTGCATGTATAAACATTATGGTGCATACACAGACACACAGGCCTATTGCATGTACAATCATGATGGTGCATACACAGACACGCAGGCCTATTGCATGTATAATCATTAAGGTGCATACACAGACACACAGGCCTATTGCATGTACAATCATGATGGTGCATACACAGACACGCAGGCCTATTGCATGTATAATCATTATGGTGCATACACAGACACGCAGGCCTATTGCATGCATTATCATGATGGTGCATACAGACACGCAGGCCTATTGCATGCATTATCATGATGGTGCATACACAGAAACACAGGCCTATTGCATGTATAATCATGATGGTGCATACACAGACACCTAGGCCTATTGCATGTATAATCATTATGGTGCATGCACAGACAAACAGGCCTATTGCATGTGTAATCATTATGGTGCATACACAGACACGCAGGCCTATTGCATGCATAATCGTTATGGTGCATACACAGACACACATGCCTATTGCATGTATAATCATGATGGTGCATACACAGACACAAAGGCCTATTGCATGTATAATCATTATGGTGCATACACAGACACACAGACCCATTGCATGTATAAACATTATGGTGCATACACAGACACACAGGCCTATTGCATGTACAATCATGATGGTGCATACACAGACACGCAGGCCTATTGCATGTATAATCATTAAGGTGCATACACAGACACACAGGCCTATTGCATGTACAATCATGATGGCGCATACAGAGACACGCGGGCCTATTGCATGCATTATCATGATGGTGCATACACAGACACGCAGGCCTATTGCATGCATTATCATGATGGTGCATACACAGAAACACAGGCCTATTGCATGTATAATCATGATGGTGCATACACAGACACCTAGGCCTATTGCATGTATAATCATTATGGTGCATGCACAGACACGCAGGCCTATTGCATGTATAATCATGATGGTACATACAGAGACACACAGGCCCATTGCATGTATAATCATGATGGTACATACAAAGACACGAAGGCCTATTGCATGTACAATCATGATGGTGCATACGCAGACACAAAGGCCTATTGCATGCATTATCATGATGGTGCATACACAGACACGCAGGCCTATTGCATGCATTATCATTATGGTGCATACACAGAAACACAGGCCTATTGCATGTATAATCATGATGGTGCATACACAGACACACAGGCCCATTGCATGTATAATCATGATGGTGCATACACAGACACACAGGCCTATTGCATGTATAATCATTATGGTGCACACATAGACACGCAGGCCTATTGCATGTATAATCATTATGGTGCACACATAGACACGCAGGCCCATTGCATGTATAATCGTTATGGTGCATGCAAAGACACACAGGCCTATTGCATGTATAATCATGATGGTGCATGCACAGACATGCAGGCCTACTGCATGTATAATCATGATGGTGCATGCACAGACATGCAGGCCTATTGCATGCATAATCGTTATGGTGCATACACAGACACACATGCCTATTGCATGTATAATCATGATGGTGCATACACAGACACAAAGGCCTATTGCATGTATAATCATTATGGTGCATACACAGACACAAAGGCCTATTGCATGTATAATCATTATGGTGCATGCACAGACAAACAGGCCCATTGCATGTATAATCGTTATGGTGCATACACAGACACGCAGGCCTATTGCATGTATAATCATGATGGTGCATACAAAAAACACACAGGCCCATTGCATATATAATCATGTGGTGCATACACAGACACAAGGCCTATTGCATGTACAATCATGATGGTGCATGCATAGACACACAGGCCTATTGCACGTATAATCACTATGGTGCATGCAAAGACACACAGGCCTATTGCATGTATAATCATGATGGTGCATGCATAGACACGCAGGCCTATTGCATGTATAATCATGATGGTGCATGCACAGACACGCAGGCCTATTGCATGTATAATCATGATGGTACATACACAGACACACAGGCCCATTGCATGTATAAACATTATGGTGCATACACAGACACACAGGCCTATTGCATGTACAATCATGATGGTGCATACACAGACACGCAGGCCTATTGCATGTATAATCATTAAGGTGCATACACAGACACACAGGCCTATTGCATGTACAATCATGATGGTGCATACACAGACACGCAGGCCTATTGCATGTATAATCATTATGGTGCATACACAGACACGCAGGCCTATTGCATGCATTATCATGATGGTGCATACAGACACGCAGGCCTATTGCATGCATTATCATGATGGTGCATACACAGAAACACAGGCCTATTGCATGTATAATCATGATGGTGCATACACAGACACCTAGGCCTATTGCATGTATAATCATTATGGTGCATGCACAGACAAACAGGCCTATTGCATGTGTAATCATTATGGTGCATACACAGACACGCAGGCCTATTGCATGCATAATCGTTATGGTGCATACACAGACACACATGCCTATTGCATGTATAATCATGATGGTGCATACACAGACACAAAGGCCTATTGCATGTATAATCATTATGGTGCATACACAGACACACAGACCCATTGCATGTATAAACATTATGGTGCATACACAGACACACAGGCCTATTGCATGTACAATCATGATGGTGCATACACAGACACGCAGGCCTATTGCATGTATAATCATTAAGGTGCATACACAGACACACAGGCCTATTGCATGTACAATCATGATGGCGCATACAGAGACACGCGGGCCTATTGCATGCATTATCATGATGGTGCATACACAGACACGCAGGCCTATTGCATGCATTATCATGATGGTGCATACACAGAAACACAGGCCTATTGCATGTATAATCATGATGGTGCATACACAGACACCTAGGCCTATTGCATGTATAATCATTATGGTGCATGCACAGACACGCAGGCCTATTGCATGTATAATCATGATGGTACATACAGAGACACACAGGCCCATTGCATGTATAATCATGATGGTACATACAAAGACACGAAGGCCTATTGCATGTACAATCATGATGGTGCATACGCAGACACAAAGGCCTATTGCATGCATTATCATGATGGTGCATACACAGACACGCAGGCCTATTGCATGCATTATCATTATGGTGCATACACAGAAACACAGGCCTATTGCATGTATAATCATGATGGTGCATACACAGACACACAGGCCCATTGCATGTATAATCATGATGGTGCATACACAGACACACAGGCCTATTGCATGTATAATCATTATGGTGCACACATAGACACGCAGGCCTATTGCATGTATAATCATTATGGTGCACACATAGACACGCAGGCCCATTGCATGTATAATCGTTATGGTGCATGCAAAGACACACAGGCCTATTGCATGTATAATCATGATGGTGCATGCACAGACATGCAGGCCTACTGCATGTATAATCATGATGGTGCATGCACAGACATGCAGGCCTATTGCATGCATAATCGTTATGGTGCATACACAGACACACATGCCTATTGCATGTATAATCATGATGGTGCATACACAGACACAAAGGCCTATTGCATGTATAATCATTATGGTGCATACACAGACACAAAGGCCTATTGCATGTATAATCATTATGGTGCATGCACAGACAAACAGGCCCATTGCATGTATAATCGTTATGGTGCATACACAGACACGCAGGCCTATTGCATGTATAATCATGATGGTGCATACAAAAAACACACAGGCCCATTGCATATATAATCATGTGGTGCATACACAGACACAAGGCCTATTGCATGTACAATCATGATGGTGCATGCATAGACACACAGGCCTATTGCATGTATAATCACTATGGTGCATGCAAAGACACACAGGCCTATTGCATGTATAATCATGATGGTGCATGCATAGACACGCAGGCCTATTGCATGTATAATCATGATGGTGCATGCACAGACACGCAGGCCTATTGCATGTATAATCATGATGGTACATACACAGACACACAGGCCCATTGCATGTATAAACATTATGGTGCATACACAGACACACAGGCCTATTGCATGTACAATCATGATGGTGCATACACAGACACGCAGGCCTATTGCATGTATAATCATTAAGGTGCATACACAGACACACAGGCCTATTGCATGTACAATCATGATGGCGCATACACAGACACGCAGGCCTATTGCATGTATAATCATTATGGTGCATACACAGACACGCAGGCCTATTGCATGCATTATCATGATGGTGCATACACAGACACGCAGGCCTATTGCATGTATTATCATGATGGTGCATACACAGAAACACAGGCCTATTGCATGTATAATCATGATGGTGCATACACAGACACCTAGGCCTATTGCATGTATAATCATTATGGTGCATGCACAGACACGCAGGCCTATTGCATGTATAATCATTATGGTGCATGCACAGACAAACAGGCCCATTGCATGTATACTCGTTATGGTGCATACACAGACACGCAGGCCCATTGCATATATAATCATGATGGTGCATACACAGACACAAGGCCTATTGCATGTACAATCATGATGGTGCATGCACAGGCACGCAGGCCTATTGCATGTATAATCATGATGGTGCATGCATAGACACACAGGCCTATTGCACGTATAATCACTATGGTGCATGCAAAGACACACAGGCCTATTGCATGTATAATCATGATGGTGCATGCATAGACACGCAGGCCTATTGCATGTATAATCATGATGGTGCATGCACAGACACGCAGGCCTATTGCATGTATAATCATGATGGTACATACACAGACACACAGGCCCATTGCATGTATAAACATTATGGTGCATACACAGACACACAGGCCTATTGCATGTACAATCATGATGGTGCATACACAGACACGCAGGCCTATTGCATGTATAATCATTAAGGTGCATACACAGACACACAGGCCTATTGCATGTACAATCATGATGGTGCATACACAGACACGCAGGCCTATTGCATGTATAATCATTATGGTGCATACACAGACACGCAGGCCTATTGCATGCATTATCATGATGGTGCATACAGACACGCAGGCCTATTGCATGCATTATCATGATGGTGCATACACAGAAACACAGGCCTATTGCATGTATAATCATGATGGTGCATACACAGACACCTAGGCCTATTGCATGTATAATCATTATGGTGCATGCACAGACAAACAGGCCTATTGCATGTATAATCATTATGGTGCATACACAGACACGCAGGCCTATTGCATGTATAATCATTATGGTGCACACATAGACACACAGGCCTATTGCATGTATAATCATGATGGTGCATACACAGACACGAAGGCCTATTGCATGTATAATCATTATGGTGCATGCACAGACACGCAGGCCTATTGCATGTATAATCATGAGACACACAGGCCTATTGCATGTATAATCATGATGGTGCATGCACAGACACACAGGCCTATTGCATGTATAATCATTATGGTGCATGCACAGACACGCAGGCCTATTGCATGTATAATCATGATGGTACATACACAGACACACAGGCCCATTGCATGTATAATCATGATGGTGCATGCATAGACACGCATGCCTATTGCATGTATAATCATGATGGTGCATGCACAGACACGCAGGCCTATTGCATGTACAATCATGATGGTGCATACACAGACACGCAGGCCTATTGCATGTATAATCATTAAGGTGCATACACAGACACACAGGCCCATTGCATGTATAATCATGATGGTACATACACAGACACAATGGCCTATTGCATGTATTATCATGATGGTACATACACAGACAGACGGGCCTACTGCATGTATAATCATGATGGTGAATGCACAGACATGCAGGCCTATTGCATGCATAATCGTTATGGTGCATACACAGACACACATGCCTATTGCATGTATAATCATGATGGTGCATACACAGACACACAGGCCCTTTGCATGTATAATAATTATGGTGCATACACAGACACAAAGGCCTATTGCATGTATAATCATTATGGTGCATGCACAGACAAACAGGCCCATTGCATGTATAATCGTTATGGTGCATACACAGACACGCAGGCCTATTGCATGTATAATCATGATGGTGCATACACAAACACACAGGCCCATTGCATATATAATCATGATGGTGCATACACAGACCCAAGGCCTATTGCATGTATAATCATGATGGTGCATGCACAGGCACGCAGGCCTATTGCATGTATAATCATGATGGTGCATGCATAGACACACAGGCCTATTGCACGTATAATCACTATGGTGCATGCAAAGACATACAGGCCTATTGCATGTATAATCATGATGGTGCATGCATAGACACGCAGGCCTATTGCATGTATAATCATGATGGTGCATGCACAGACACGCAGGCCTATTGCATGTATAATCATGATGGTACATACACAGACACACAGGCCCATTGCATGTATAAACATTATGGTGCATACACAGACACACAGGCCTATTGCATGTACAATCATGATGGTGCATACACAGACACGCAGGCCTATTGCATGTATAATCATTAAGGTGCATACACAGACACACAGGCCTATTGCATGTACAATCATGATGGTGCATACACAGACACGCAGGCCTATTGCATGTATAATCATTATGGTGCATACACAGACACGCAGGCCTATTGCATGCATTATCATGATGGTGCATACACAGACACGCAGGCCTATTGCATGCATTATCATGATGGTGCATACACAGAAACACAGGCCTATTGCATGTATAATCATGATGGTGCATACACAGACACCTAGGCCTATTGCATGTATAATCATTATGGTGCATGCACAGACACGCAGGCCTATTGCATGTATAATCATTATGGTGCATGCACAGACAAACAGGCCCATTGCATGTATAATCGTTATGGTGCATACACAGACACGCAGGCCTATGCATGTATAATCATGATGGTGCATACACAAACACACAGGCCCATTGCATATATAATCATGATGGTGCATACACAGACACAAGGCCTATTGCATGTATAATCATGATGGTGCATGCACAGGCACGCAGGCCTATTGCATGTATAATCATGATGGTGCATGCATGGACACATAGGCCTATTGTACGTATAATCACTATGGTGCATGCAAAGACACACAGGCCTATTGCATGTATAATCATGATGGTGCATGCATAGACACGCAGGCCTATTGCATGTATAATCATGATGGTGCATGCACAGACACGCAGGCCTATTGCATGTATAATCATGATGGTACATACACAGACACACAGGCCCATTGCATGTATAAACATTATGGTGCATACACAGACACACAGGCCTATTGCATGTACAATCATGATGGTGCATACACAGACACGCAGGCCTATTGCATGTATAATCATTAAGGTGCATACAGAGACACACAGGCCTATTGCATGCATTATCATGATGGTGCATACACAGACACGCAGGCCTATTGCATGCATTATCATGATGGTGCATACACAGAAACACAGGCCTATTGCATGTATAATCATGATGGTGCATACACAGACACCTAGGCCTATTGCATGTATAATCATTATGGTGCATGCACAGACAAACAGGCCCATTGCATGTATAATCGTTATGGTGCATACACAGACACGCAGGCCTATTGCATGTATAATCATGATGGTGCATACACAGACACCTAGGCCTATTGCATGTATAATCATTATGGTGCATGCACAGACACGCAGGCCTATTGCATGTATAATCATTATGGTGCATGCACAGACAAACAGGCCCATTGCATGTATAATCGTTATGGTGCATACACAGACACGCAGGCCTATGCATGTATAATCATGATGGTGCATACACAAACACACAGGCCCATTGCATATATAATCATGATGGTGCATACACAGACACAAGGCCTATTGCATGTATAATCATGATGGTGCATGCACAGGCACGCAGGCCTATTGCATGTATAATCATGATGGTGCATGCATGGACACACAGGCCTATTGTACGTATAATCACTATGGTGCATGCAAAGACACACAGGCCTATTGCATGTATAATCATGATGGTGCATGCATAGACACGCAGGCCTATTGCATGTATAATCATGATGGTGCATGCACAGACACGCAGGCCTATTGCATGTATAATCATGATGGTACATACACAGACACACAGGCCCATTGCAAGTATAAACATTATGGTGCATACACAGACACACAGGCCTATTGCATGTACAATCATGATGGTGCATACACAGACACGCAGGCCTATTGCATGTATAATCATTAAGGTGCATACACAGACACACAGGCCTATTGCATGTACAATCATGAGGGTGCATACACAGACACGCAGGCCTATTGCATGTATAATCATTATGGTGCATACACAGACACGCAGGCCTATTGCATGCATTATCATGATGGTGCATACACAGACACGCAGGCCTATTGCATGCATTATCATGATGGTGCATACACAGAAACACAGGTATATTGCATGTATAATCATGATGGTGCATACACAGACACCTAGGCCTATTGCATGTATAATCATTATGGTGCATGCACAGACAAACAGGCCCATTGCATGTATAATCGTTATGGTGCATACACAGACACGCAGGCCTATTGCATGTATAATCATTATGGTGCACACATAGACACACAGGCCTATTGCATGTATAATCATGATGGTGCATACACAGACACGAAGGCCTATTGCATGTATAATCATTATGGTGCATGCACAGACACGCAGGCCTATTGCATGTATAATCATGAGACACACAGGCCTATTGCATGTATAATCATGATGGTGCATGCACAGACACGCAGGCCTATTGCATGTATAATCATTATGGTGCATGCACAGACACGCAGGCCTATTGCATGTATAATCATGATGGTACATACACAGACACACAGGCCCATTGCATGTATAATCATGATGGTGCATGCATAGACACGCATGCCTATTGCATGTATAATCATGATGGTGCATGTACAGACACGCAGGCCTATTGCATGTACAATCATGATGGTGCATACACAGACACGCAGGCCTATTGCATGTATAATCATTAAGGTGCATACACAGACACACAGGCCCATTGCATGTATAATCATGATGGTACATACACAGACACAATGGCCTATTGCATGTATTATCATGATGGTACATACACAGACAGACGGGCCTATTGAATGTATAATCATGAGACACCTAGGCCTATTGCATGTATAATCATGATGGTGCATACACAGACACGCAGGCCTATTGCATGTATAATCACTATGGTGCATGCAAAGACACACAGGCCTATTGCATGTATAATCATTATGGTGCATGCATAGACACAGAGGCCTATTGCTTGTAAAATCATTATGGTGCATGCATAGACGCAGAGGTGTATTGCATGTATAATCATGATGGTGCATACACAGACACGCAGGCCTATTGCATGTATAATCATTATGGTGCATACACAGACACACAGGCCTATTGCATGTATAATCACTATGGTGCATGCAAAGACACACAGGCCTATTGCATTTATAATCATTATGGTGCATGCATCGACGCAGAGGCCTATTGCATGTATAATCATTATGGTGCATACACAGACACACAGGCCTATTGCATGCATTATCATGATGGTGCATGCACAGACACACAGGCCTATTGCATGTATAATCATTATGGTGCATACACAGACACACAGGCCCATTGCATGTATAATCACTATGGTGCATACACAGACACACAGGCCTATTGCATTTATAATCATTATGGTGCATGCATAGACGCAGAGGCCTATTGCATGTATAATCATTATGGTGCATACACAGACACACAGGCCCATTGCATGCATAATTACTATGGTGCATACACAGACACAAAGGCCTATTGCATGTATAATCATGATGGTGAAAACACAGACACGGAGGCCTATTGCATGCATTATCATGATGGTGCATACACAGACACACAGGCCTATTGCATGTATAATCATGATGGTGAATACACAGACACACAAGCCTATTGCATGCATTATCATGATGGTGCATACACAGACACACAGGCCTATTGCATGCATAATCACTATGGTGCATACACAGACACACAGGCCTATTACATGCATAATCATTATGGTGCATACACAGATACACAGGCCTATTGCATGTATAATCATGATGGTGCATACACAGACACGCAGGCCTATTGCATGTATAATCATGATGGTGCATGCACAGACACGCAGGCCTATTGCATGTATAATCATGATGGTGCATGCACAGACACGCAGGCCTATTGCATGTATAATCATGATGGTGCATACACAGACACACAGGCCTATTGCATGTATAATCATGATGGTGAATACACAGACACGGAGGCCTATTGCATGCATTATCATGATGGTGCATACACAGACACACAGGCCTATTGCATGTATAATCACTATGGTGCATACACAGACATGCATGACTATTGCATGTATAATCATTATGGTGCATACACAGACACAAAGGCCTATTGCATGTATAATCATTATGGTGCATACACAGACACAAAGGCCTATTGCATGTATAATCATTATGGTGCATACACAGACACACAAGCCTATTGCATGTATAATCACTATGGTGCATACACAGACATGCATGACTATTACATGTATAATTATGAGACACACAGGCCTATTGCATGTATAATCATTATGGTGCATACACAGACACACAGGCCTATTGCATGTATAATCATGAGACACACAGGCCTATTGCTTGTATATTCATGATGGTGCATGCACAGACACGCAGGCCTATTGCATGTATAATTATGAGACACACAGGCCTATTGCATGTATAATCATGATGGTGCACACACAGACACACAGGCACACAGGCCTATTGCATGTATAATCATGATGGTGCATGCATAGACACGCAGGCCTATTGCATGTATATTCATGATGGTGCATGCACAGACACGCAGGCCTATTGCATGTATAATTATGATACACACAGGCCTATTGCATGTATAATCATGAGAAACACAGGCCTATTGCGTGTATATTCATGATGGTGCATGCAGAGACACACAGGCCTATTGTATGTATAATTATGAGACACACAGGCCTATTGCATGTATAATCATGATGTTGCATACACAGACACACAGGCACACAGGCCTATTGCATGTATAATCATGATGGTGCATGCATAGACACACAGGCCTATTGCATTTATAATCATGATGGTGCATGCATAGACACACAGGCCTATTGCATGTATAATCATTATGGTGCATACACAGACACACAGGCCTATTGCATGTATAATCATTATGGTGCATACACAGACACGCAGGCCTATTGCATGCATTATCATGATGGTGCATACACAGACACGCAGGCACACAGGCCTATTGCATGTATAATCATGATGGTGCATGCATAGACACACAGGCCTATTGCATGTATAATCATGATGGTGCATGCATAGACACACAGGCCTATTGCATGTATAATCATTATGGTGCATACACAGACACACAGGCCCACTGCATGTATAATCATTATGGTGCATACACAGACACGCAGGCCTATTGCATGTATAATCATTATGGTGCATACACAGACACACAGGCCCACTGCATGTATAATCATTATGGTGCATACACAGACACGCAGGCCTATTGCATGTATATTCATGATGGTGCATACACAGACACACAGGCCTATTGCATGTATAATCGTTATGGTGCATACACAGGCACACAGGCCCATTGCATGTATAATCGTTATGGTGCATACACAGACACACAGGCCTATTGCATGTATAATCGTTATGGTACATACACAGACACACAGGCCCATTGCATGTATAATCGTTATGGTGCATGAACAGACACGCAGGCCTATTGCATGTATAATCATTATGGTGCATACACAGACACACAGGCCCATTGCATGTATAGTCACTATGGTGCATGCAAAGACACACAGGCCTATTGCATGTATAATCATTATGGTGCATGCATAGACACACAGGCCTATTGCATGTATAATCATTATGGTGCATGCATAGACACACAGGCCTATTGCATGTATAATCGTTATGGTGCTTACACAGGCACACAGGCCCATTGCATGTATAATCGTTATGGTGCATACACAGACACACAGGCCCATTGCATGTATAATCGTTATGATGCATACACAGACACACATGCCTATTGCATGTATAATCGTTATGGCGCATACACAGACACGCAGGCCCATTTCATGTATAATCATTATGGTGCATGCATAGACACGCAGGCCTATTGCATGTATAATCATTATGGTGCATACACAGACACGCAGGCCTATTGCATGTATAATCGTTATGGTGCATACCCAGGCACACAGGCCAATTGCATGTATAATCGTTATGGTGCATACACAGACACACAGGCCCATTGCATGTATAATCGTTATGGTGCATACACAGACACACAGGCCTATTGCATGTATAATCGTTATGGTGCATACACAGACACACAGGCCCATTGCATGTATGATCGTTATGGTGCATACACAGACACGAAGGCCTATTGCATGTACAATCATTATGGTGCATGCACAGACACGCAGGCCTATTGCATGTACAATCATGATGGTGCATGCACAGACACGCAGCCTATTGCATGTATAATCATTATGGTGCATGCACAGACAAACAGGCCTATTGCATGTATAATCATGATGGTGCATGCACAGACATGCAGGCCTACTGCATGTATAATCATGATGGTGCATGCACAGACATGCAGGCCTATAATAATTATGGTGCATACACAGACACGCAGGCCTATTGCATGTATAATCGTTATGGTGCATACACAGACACACAGGCCTATTGCATGTATAATCGTTATGGTGCATACACAAACACACAGGCCCATTGCATGTATAATAATTATGGTGCATACACAGACACGAAGGCCTATTGCATGTATAATCATTATGGTGCATGCACAGACAAACAGGCCCATTGCATGTATAATCGTTATGGTGCATACATAAACACACAGGCATATTGCATGTATAATCGTTATGGTGCATACACAAACACACAGGCCCATTGAATATAAAAACATGATGGTGCATACACAGACACGAAGGCCTATTGCATGTACAATCATGATGGTGCATGCACAGGCACGCAGGCCTATTGTATGTATAATCATGATGGTGCATGCATAGACACAATGGCCTATTGCATGTATTATCATGATGGTACATACACAGACAGACGGGCCTACTGCATGTATAATCATGATGGTGCATGCACAGACATGCAGGCCTATTGCATGCATAATCGTTATGGTGCATACACAGACACACATGCCTATTGCATGTATAATCATGATGGTGCATACACAGACACACAGGCCCATTGCATGTATAATAATTATGGTGCATACACAGACACAAAGGCCTATTGCATGTATAATCATTATGGTGCATGCACAGACAAACAGGCCCATTGCATGTATAATCGTTATGGTGCATACACAGACACGCAGGCCTATTGCATGTATAATCATGATGGTGCATACACAAACACACAGGCCCATTGCATATATAATCATGATGGTGCATACACAGACCCAAGGCCTATTGCATGTACAATCATGATGGTGCATGCACAGGCACGCAGGCCTATTGCATGTATAATCATGATGGTGCATGCATAGACACACAGGCCTATTGCACGTATAATCACTATGGTGCATGCAAAGACACACAGGCCTATTGCATGTATAATCATGATGGTGCATGCATAGACACGCAGGCCTATTGCATGTATAATCATGATGGTGCATGCACAGACACGCAGGCCTATTGCATGTATAATCATGATGGTACATACACAGACACACAGGCCCATTGCATGTATAAACATTATGGTGCATACACAGACACACAGGCCTATTGCATGTACAATCATGATGGTGCATACACAGACACGCAGGCCTATTGCATGTATAATCATTAAGGTGCATACACAGACACACAGGCCTATTGCATGTACAATCATGATGGTGCATACACAGACACGCAGGCCTATTGCATGTATAATCATTATGGTGCATACACAGACATGCAGGCCTATTGCATGCATTATCATGATGGTGCATACACAGAAACACAGGCCTATTGCATGTATAATCATGATGGTGCATACACAGACACCTAGGCCTATTGCATGTATAATCATTATGGTGCATGCACAGACACGCAGGCCTATTGCATGTATAATCATTATGGTACATGCACAGACAAACAGGCCCATTGCATGTATAATCGTTATGGTGCATACACAGACATGCAGGCCTATGCATGTATAATCATGATGGTGCATACACAAACACACAGGCCCATTGCATATATAATCATGATGGTGCATACACAGACACAAGGCCTATTGCATGTATAATCATGATGGTGCATGCACAGGCACGCAGGCCTATTGCATGTATAATCATGATGGTGCATGCATGGGCACACAGGCCTATTGTACGTATAATCACTATGGTGCATGCAAAGACACACAGGCCTATTGCATGTATAATCATGATGGTGCATGCATAGACACGCAGGCCTATTGCATGTATAATCATGATGGTGCATGTACAGACACGCAGGCCTATTGCATGTACAATCATGATGGTGCATACACAGACACGCAGGCCTATTGCATGTATAATCATTAAGGTGCATACACAGACACACAGGCCCATTACATGTATAATCATGATGGTACATACACAGACACAATGGCCTATTGCATGTATTATCATGATGGTACATACACAGACAGACGGGCCTATTGAATGTATAATCATGAGACACCTAGGCCTATTGCATGTATGATCATGATGGTGCATACACAGACACGCAGGCCTATTGCATGTATAATCACTATGGTGCATGCAAAGACACACAGGCCTATTGCATGTATAATCATTATGGTGCATGCATAGACACAGAGGCCTATTGCTTGTAAAATCATTATGGTGCATGCATAGACGCAGAGGTGTATTGCATGTATAATCATGATGGTGCATACACAGACACGCAGGCCTATTGCATGTATAATCATTATGGTGCATACACAGACACACAGGCCTATTGCATGTATAATCACTATGGTGCATGCAAAGACACACAGGCCTATTGCATTTATAATCATTATGGTGCATGCATAGACGCAGAGGCCTATTGCATGTATAATCATTATGGTGCATACACAGACACACAGGCCCATTGCATGTATAATCACTATGGTGCATACACAGACACACAGGCCTATTGCATTTATAATCATTATGGTGCATGCATAGACGCAGAGGCCTATTGCATGTATAATCATTATGGTGCATACACAGACACACAGGCCCATTGCATGCATAATCACTATGGTGCATACACAGACACAAAGGCCTATTGCATGTATAATCATGATGGTGAAAACACAGACACGGAGGCCTATTGCATGCATTATCATGATGGTGCATACACAGACACACAGGCCTATTGCATGTATAATCATGATGGTGAATACACAGACACACAAGCCTATTGCATGCATTATCATGATGGTGCATACACAGACACACAGGCCTATTGCATGCATAATCACTATGGTGCATACACAGACACACAGGCCTATTACATGCATAATCATTATGGTGCATACACAGATACACAGGCCTATTGCATGTATAATCATGATGGTGCATACACAGACACGCAGGCCTATTGCATGTATAATCATGATGGTGCATGCACAGACACGCAGGCCTATTGCATGTATAATCATGATGGTGCATGCACAGACACGCAGGCCTATTGCATGTATAATCATGATGGTGCATACACAGACACACAGGCCTATTGCATGTATAATCATGATGGTGAATACACAGACACGGAGGGCTATTGCATGCATTATCATGATGGTGCATAAACAGACACACAGGCCTATTGCATGCATAATCACTTTGGTGCATGCAAAGACACACAGGCCTATTGCATGTATAATCATTATGGTGCATACACAAACACACAGGCCCATTGCATGTATAATCATTATGGTGCATACACAGACACACAGGCTTATTGCATGTATAATCATGATGGTGCATACACAGGCACACAGGCCTGTTGCATGTATAATCATTATGGTGCATACACAGACACACAGGCCTATTGCATGTATAATCATGATGGTGCATACACAGACACACAGGCCTATTGCATGTATAACCATGATGGTGCATACACAGGCACACAGGCCTGTTGCATGTATAATCATGATGGTGCATGCACAGACACGCAGGCCTATTGCATGTATAATCATGATGGTGCATACACAGACACGCAGGCCTATTGCATGTATAATCATTTTGGTGAATACACAGACACGCAGGCCTATTGCATGTATAGTCATTATGGTGCATACACAGACACACAGGCCTATTGCATGTATAATCATGATGGTGCATGCATAGACACAAAGGCCTATTGCATGTATAATTATGAGACACACAGGCCTATTGGATGTATAATCATGATGGTGCATACACAGACACACAGGCCTATTGCATGTATAATCATGATGGTGCATGCATAGACACACAGGCCTATTGCATGTATAATTATGAGAAACACAGGCCTATTGCATGTATAATCATGATGGTGCATACACAGACACACAGGCCTATTGCATGTATAATCATGATGGTGCATGCGTGGACACACAGGCCCATTGCATGTATAGTCACTATGGTGCATTCAAAGACACACAGGCCTATTGCATGTATAATCATTATGGTGCATGCATAGACACACAGGCCTATTGCATGTATAATCATTATGGTGCATGCAAAGACACACAGGCCTATTGCATGTATAATCATTATGGTGCATGCATAGACACACAGGCCTATTGCATGTATATTCATGATGGTGCATGCATAGACACGCAGGCCTATTGCATGTATACTCATGATGGTGCATGCATAGACACACAGACCTATTGCATGTATACTCATGATGGTGCATGCATAGACACACAGGCCTGTTGCATGTATAATCATGATGGTGCATGCACAGACACGCAGGCCTATTGCATGTATAATCATGATGGTGCATACACAGACACGCAGGCCTATTGCATGTATAATCATTTTGGTGAATACACAGACACGCAGGCCTATTGCATGTATAGTCATTATGGTGCATGCACAGACACGCAGGCCTATTACATGTATAATTATGAGACACACAGGCCTATTGCATGTATAATCATGATGGTGCATGCATAGACACAAAGGCCTATTGCATGTATAATTATGAGACACACAGGCCTATTGCATGTATAATCATGATGGTGCATGCATAGACACAAAGGCCTATTGCATGTATAATTATGAGACACACAGGCCTATTGGATGTATAATCATGATGGTGCATACACAGACACACAGGCCTATTGCATGTATAATCATGATGGTGCATGCATAGACACAAAGGCCTATTGCATGTATAATCATGATGGTGCATGCATAGACACACAGGCCTATTGCATGTATAATCATGATGGTGCATGCATAGACACACAGGCCTATTGCATGTATAATCATGATGGTGCATGCATAGACACACAGGCCTATTGCATGTATAATCATTATGGTGCATAAACAGACACACAGGCCTATTGCATGCATAATCACTTTGGTGCATGCAAAGACACACAGGCCTATTGCATGTATAATCATTATGGTGCATACACAAACACACAGGCCCATTGCATGTATAATCATTATGGTGCATACACAGACACACAGGCCTATTGCATGTATAATCATGATGGTGCATACACAGGCACACAGGCCTGTTGCATGTATAATCATTATGGTGCATACACAGACACACAGGCCTATTGCATGTATAATCATGATGGTGCATACACAGACACACAGGCCTATTGCATGTATAATCATGATGGTGCATACACAGGCACACAGGCCTGTTGCATGTATAATCCTGATGGTGCATGCACAGACACGCAGGCCTATTGCATGTATAATCATGATGGTGCATACACAGACACGCAGGCCTATTGCATGTATAATCATTTTGGTGAATACACAGACACGCAGGCCTATTGCATGTATAGTCATTATGGTGCATACACAGACACACAGGCCTATTGCATGTATAATCATGATGGTGCATACACATACACACAGGCCTATTGCATGTATAATCATGATGGTGCATGCATAGACACACAGGCCTATTGCATGTATAATTATGAGACACACAGGCCTATTGCATGTATAATCATGATGGTGCATACACAGACACACAGGCCTATTGCATGTATAATCATGATGGTGCATGCATAGACACACAGGCCTATTGCATGTATAATTATGAGACACACAGGCCTATTGCATGTATAATCATGATGGTGCATACACAGACACACAGGCCTATTGCATGTATAATCATGATGGTGCATGCAAAGACACACAGGCCTATTGCATGTATAATTATGAGACACACAGGCCTATTGCATGTATAATCATGATGGTGCATACACAGACACACAGGCCTATTGCATGTATAATCATGATGGTGCATACACAGACACACAGGCCTATTGCATATATAATCATGATGGTGCATGCATAGACACGCAGGCCTATTACATGTATAATCATTATGGTACATACACAGACACGCGGGCCTATGGCATGCATAATCATGATGGTGCATACACAGACACACAGGCCTATTGCATGCATTATCATGATGGTGCATACACAGACACACAGGCCTATTGCATGTATAATCATGATGGTGCATGCATAGACACAAAGGCCTATTGCATGTATAATTATGAGACACACAGGCCTATTGGATGTATAATCATGATGGTGCATACACAGACACACAGGCCTATTGCATGTATAATCATGATGGTGTATGCGTGGACACACAGGCCCATTGCATGTATAGTCACTATGGTGCATTCAAAGACACACAGGCCTATTGCATGTATAATCATTATGGTGCATGCATAGACACACAGGCCTATTGCATGTATAATCATTATGGTGCATGCAAAGACACACAGGCCTATTGCATGTATAATCATTATGGTGCATGCATAGACACACAGGCCTATTGCATGTATATTCATGATGGTGCATGCATAGACACGCAGGCCTATTGCATGTATACTCATGATGGTGCATGCATAGACACACAGACCTATTGCATGTATACTCATGATGGTGCATGCATAGACACACAGGCCTGTTGCATGTATAATCATGATGGTGCATGCACAGACACGCAGGCCTATTGCATGTATAATCATGATGGTGCATACACAGACACGCAGGCCTATTGCATGTATAATCATTCTGGTGAATACACAGACACGCAGGCCTATTGCATGTATAGTCATTATGGTGCATGCACAGACACGCAGGCCTATTACATGTATAATTATGAGACACACAGGCCTATTGCATGTATAATCATGATGGTGCATGCATAGACACAAAGGCCTATTGCATGTATAATTATGAGACACACAGGCCTATTGGATGTATAATCATGATGGTGCATACACAGACACACAGGCCTATTGCATGTATAATCATGATGGTGCATGCATAGACACAAAGGCCTATTGCATGTATAATTATGAGACACACAGGCCTATTGCATGTATAATCATGATGGTGCATGCATAGACACAAAGGCCTATTGCATGTATAATTATGAGACACACAGGCCTATTGGATGTATAATCATGATGGTGCATACACAGACACACAGGCCTATTGCATGTATAATCATGATGGTGCATGCATAGACACAAAGGCCTATTGCATGTATAATCATGATGGTGCATGCATAGACACACAGGCCTATTGCATGCATAATCACTTTGGTGCATGCAAAGACACACAGGCCTATTGCATGTATAATCATTATGGTGCATACACAAACACACAGGCCCATTGCATGTATAATCATTATGGTGCATACACAGACACACAGGCCTATTGCATGTATAATCATGATGGTGCATACACAGGCACACAGGCCTGTTGCATGTATAATCATTATGGTGCATACACAGACACACAGGCCTATTGCATGTATAATCATGATGGTGCATACACAGACACACAGGCCTATTGCATGTATAATCATGATGGTGCATACACAGGCACACAGGCCTGTTGCATGTATAATCATGATGGTGCATGCACAGACACGCAGGCCTATTGCATGTATAATCATGATGGTGCATACACAGACACGCAGGCCTATTGCATGTATAATCATTTTGGTGAATACACAGACACGCAGGCCTATTGCATGTATAGTCATTATGGTGAATACACAGACACGCAGGCCTATTGCATGTATAATCATGATGGTGCATGCATAGACACAAAGGCCTATTGCATGTATAATCATGATGGTGCATGCATAGACACACAGGCCTATTGCATGTATAATCATGATGGTGCATGCATAGACACACAGGCCTATTGCATGTATAATCATGATGGTGCATGCATAGACACACAGGCCTATTGCATGTATAATCATTATGGTGCATAAACAGACACACAGGCCTATTGCATGTATAATCATTATGGTGCATGCATAGACGCAGAGGCCTATTGCATGTATAATCATTATGGTGCATACACAGACACAAAGGCCTATTGCATGTATAATCATGATGGTGCGTACACAGACACACAGACCCATTGCATGTATATATTATGGTGCATACACAGACACACAGACCCATTGCATGTATAATCATTATGGTGCATACACAGACACACAGGCCTATTGCATGTATAATCATTATGGTGCATACACAAACACACAGGCCCATTGCATGTATAATCATTATGGTGCATACACAGACACACAGGCCTATTGCATGTATAATCATGATGGTGCATACACAGGCACACAGGCCTATTGCATGTATAATCATGATGGTGCATGCATAGACACACAGGCCTATTGCATGTATAATCATGATGGTGCATGCATAGACACACAGGCCTATTGCATGTATAATCATTATGGTGCATAAACAGACACACAGGCCTATTGCATGTATAATCATTATGGTGCATACACAAACACACAGGCCCATTGCATGTATAATCATTATGGTGCATACACAGACACACAGGCCTATTGCATGTATAATCATGATGGTGCATACACAGGCACACAGGCCTATTGCATGTATAATCATGATGGTGCATACACAGACAGACAGGCCTATTGCATGTATAATCATTTTGGTGAATACACAGACACGCAGGCCTATTGCATGTATAGTCACTATGGTGCATGCAAAGACACACAGGCCTATTGCATGTATAATCATTATGGTGCATGCATAGTCACACAGGCCTATTGCATGTATAATCATTATGGTGCATACTCAGACACACAGGCCTATTGCATGTATAATCATTATGGTGCATACACAGGAACACAGGCCCATTGCATGTATAATCGTTATGGTGCATACACAGACACACAGGCCTATTGCATGTATAATCATTATGGTACATACACAAACACACAGGCCCATTGCATGTATAATCATGATGGTGCATGCATAGACACGCAGGCCAATTGCATATATACTCATGATGGTGCATGCATAGACACACAGACCTATTGCATGTATAATCATGATGGTGCATGCATAGACACACAGGCCTATTGCATGTATAATCATGATGTGCATGCACAGACACGCAGGCCTATTGCATGTATAATCATACGACACACAGGCCTATTGCTTGTATATTCATGATGGTGCATACAGAGACATGCAGGCCTATTGCATGTATAATCAATATGGTGCATACACAGACACACAGGCCTATTGCATGTATAATCATGATGTTGCATACACAGACACGCATGCCTATTGCATGTATAATCATTATGGTACATGCACAGACACGCAGGCCTATTGTATGTATAATCATTATGGTGCATACACAGACATGAAGGGCTATTGCATGTATAATTATGATGGTGCATACACAGACACGCAGGCCTATTGCTTGCATAATCACTATGGTGCATGCAAAGACACACAGGCCTATTGCATGTATAATCATTAGGGTGCATGCATAGACACACAGGCATATTGCATGTATAATAATTGGCCTATTGCATGTATAATCATGAGACGCACAGGCCTATTGCATGTATAATCATGATGGTGTATACACAGACACGCAGGCCTATTGCATGTATAATCATGATGGTGCATACACAGACACACAGGACTATTGCATGTATAATCATGATGGTGCATACACAGACACACAGGCCCATTGCATGTATAATCATGATGGTGCATGCATAGACACACAGGCCTATTGCATGTATAATCATGAGACACACAGGCCTATTGCATGTATAATCATGATGGTGCATACACAGACACGCAGGCCTATTGCATGCATTATCATGATGGTGTATACACAGACACGCAGGCCTATGGCATGCATAATCACTATGGTGCATACACAGACACGCATGACTATTGCATGCATAATCATGATGTTGCATACACAGACACACAGGCCTATTGCATGTATAATCATGAGACACACAGGCCTATTGCATGTATAATCATGATGGTGCATACACAGACACACAGGCCTATTGCATGTATAATCATGAGACACACAGGCCTATTGCATGTATAATCATGATGGTGCATACACAGACAGACAGGCCTATTGCATGTATAATCATGTTGGTGCATGAACAGACACGCAGGCCTATTGCATGTATAATCATTAAGGTGCATACACAGACACACGGGCCTATTGCATGTATAATCATTAAGGTGCATACACAGACACACGGGCGTATTGCATGTATAATCATTATGGTGAATACACAGACACGCAGGCCTATTGCATGCATTATCATGATGGTTTATACACAGACACACAGGCCTATTGCATGTATAATCATGATGGTGCATACACAGGCCTATTACATGTATAAACAATAATGTGTCAATTTCATCTGTGTTTTTGGAAATGGCTTTTTCATACGTTCAAACAGTAAGAAGCTCCTCCACCCAATCATCAATATTAAAAGAGCCACTTGATTTCCAGTACCTCAATATTGTTTTTTTTGTAATCATGTATGTGCGCAGTAACCATATTTTTCTGCCAAAGTCAATTTCATCCAGCAAAGAGGTATCACCCTGAAGGCGAGCGTCCCCAGCTAGCACAATAATGGACTCTCCCAGGATGGGAATAAGGCCAAGACAAAGTGCGGGTGAGCGTAAATGGGAGTTTATCAATCAAAATAGGGTATGCAAAGGACTCTGCAAACTCCGAGAGCGCTCTGTCCGACAATAGCAAAGACAGGTGTATATATTTACAAAGAACGTCATCAGAACCTACATACTATAGGGGGCACAAGTTTGTGGGGATTGGGTGGCGACGACTAGCTATAGGTGCTGCTGCAATGTGGTTTGCCGCGGCTGGAGGACGTCACTGGTTACCCTCGTGGGTTGGGCTGGGCCTGGCAGGTCAGCTGGGTTCATCCGGGCGGTGTTGTTGTGCCAACTGTGGCCAGTGTCAGAGATTAATGTCTTTCCTGACTTTCTGCCCTAGGGCCACGCACACCGCAGTCATTCAACCATTGCAATATTATCTTCTCTGGTAAATCTTCCAATAGGTTATTCTACAGGTTAATGCAACACAGGAGGAATGCACCTGGAGTGGGGTCTGTTGGCGATTCATCAATACATGGTTACCATCGTCCTGTTGACCGGGTATTGTAGGTCGTGGGGTTGGGTCTCGGGGCATGGGACAGGCGGTCCATGTCATAATGTCTTGTTAGAAGCCATTATGGATGTGTTCCTGTAATGTTGCCACAATATTAGGTGCCCTAATTTTACAGGGGCCATTAACCTAAGGTGAGCCGGTGGGTCATGGAGCCTAAGAAAGGGCGCCTCTGGATCTGTGTTTTCAGGCCGGGGTTTACTGCTGGGTTGTAAATAATTCAGGTGGCAGGCCGTGGCCTTGGGTGCTGAGGGGGGAACTACAAATCTTTGAAGTGAATCCAGCCGAGTTGCGGGAGGTGGAGCAGCGCGGCACAGGCCTCTGCTTTTTCGTCTGGCAGGCTTCACTGGGAGGAAGGGGGAATGGCCTTGCATGTGCTCACAAAGGTACTTTCCTCGTGTGTTGCCGACTTTAGGTGGGAGAAGCATAAACATTCAAATAATATACAATACTCATTGAGTCTTTCCAAAGCTCACGTTTTAACATTGCTAGTGCCATCCATATGGCCAATTCGAGCACATTACTTGTACACTATGTTTTTAACAACTACAACATTTTGTTATATGCTTATACATGCGCGGTAAGTGAGGTAGTAGTAAGGTTGGTGGAGCACGCAGAAACAACCCACCAATGAGACTGACGGCAGCGGCATATAGTGGGCCTGGACACACACCCATATGGTGCATTTGTCTTTCTTTGCACTCTAGCAGCATTAGTTCGGTTATGGTGCGGGACCGTGGGGTGCAATCTTTTCAACGAAACACATAACACGAAAACCCCCGGGACGCTTTTACTATTTGCGCATAACTGCGGGGATGTGGGTGCTTCATTCTTAATGTCATATGAGCACACATTCTGCCATGTTTATACATTTTACAGGTTTTTTAGTCAGAGAGGTTGTGGAGAGAACGCTTTCATCACAAGTGGTTTTCTCATTAGTATTTGAGAACTTTGCTTTTGTCAGAGGACCATTTTACAGTTCTTTTCCACCCCGGCCCTGCTGGCCGGGTCATGCTGGGAACAGCGATACACTGCGGAAGGTGAAATGTTACAGTGTTGGTATCTAACACTAGCTCATGTCCGTCTTATTCGTGGGAACGGGCTCTCAGCGGATCTGCCAGAGAGCTGTGGCCACAGGGATAATTGAAACTCTCCAAAGGTGGGGGCCGTGCTAAGGTGCACAGGGCTCAAACCATCTTTATTAGACAAAATGGTTTCCGAGGCCTAGCTAAATTCAGCAGGTTTGGTCAATGTCTTCGGCAGGTGACCCATCCACCTCCTGGGCCCTGGTGGTAGGGAGGGGACCCCTGACGAGCCATGGGCCTCACCGGGGGAGAAGATACAGGGGAGGGGGGTCTTTTGGACCAATCCTCCCCTACAACCCAAAACTAATAAAGAAGCATTCATGGGTATCGCATGGTTTAAGACTAAACATAATCTTTCACAAACTCTTTCCCAAAACTGCATCGTCTTGGGACATGACCAAATCAAGTGACCAAGGGAACCTCTTGAGTACTTACACTTCCAGCAGAGATCGCTGTCTAAAAGTTGTCTCTTGAACAACTTTTCAGGTGTCCAATAGGCTCTAAACAGTAATTTTGTTTGAGAGGCCCTAAGGCCCCAATCCAAGCTCATCAATGAAGTGTTATCACAGCACCTACGCCAACACCTCAAGTCAATGTTTTCCCCTAACTCCTCCACCCATATTGCCGGTAATCTCGGACCTCCTTTCCGATTCGCTTTTATGATTCCGTACATGGTAGATGCAGGGTGTGATGCACTCGAGCATATCTCTAAAGCTGCCCAGGCAGAACTCTGATGATTCAACTGCGGTACTTCAACACAAGCAGAAATAATAATCTTCAGTTTCCTGTATTTAGCAAAGGAGCATTCTGCCATCCCATATATCTGACCAAGTCGAGCGAATGGTGCCCAATTGCCTCCTTCAAACTAATCCTTAAAGTAATTTATACCAGCCACAAACCATTCCGTCCAAAAGAGAGTCTTCCCCTGGCATAGCAATGCTGGGTTATTCCATATGGATGCATCAGGGTGCAAATAGGGATCAGCACTCAAACGACTTGAGAGTTCACACCAGCAATCCTGCAAGAATGAAGTGAGTGCACTGACCTTTTTGGATTTACTTCTCCTAGTAATCAGCAGAGTTTTAGGGTCCAGTTGGGAAACCGCACCACAGTCCCATGACAAGCATTCAGACTGATCAGACTGTTCATTCACTGAGTCAGCAACCCTGCACAAGTGGCGAATGGAAAATGACAAATGGTAGTCTAAGAAATTAGGCAAGTTCATTCCCCCAAGTTTTATTGGAAGTTGAAATTTCCAAATTGCTAACCTTGGAGGTTTCCCGTTCCAAATGAAGCTTTGCATAATTCTATTGATCTCCTTGAAAATGTTTCCTGGTACCTTGACAGGGAGCATGGATAAGATATAATTTATCCGAGGAGCCAAATTCATCTTTATACAATTTATTTTGCCCCAGGTTGGCATTTTCAAAAGACCCCCACCTCTCCAAATCCGATCTGAGTTTCAGGAGGATCCATGCAAAATGTATTGTTGGTAGCTTCAATGTATCTGCTCCAATCCAGATCCCCAGATATCTCATCCTTTCTGCACACCACCTAAACTGAATCAGAGCACATGCATGCCGTTGACAAAGATAATTAATCGGGAGGATTTCTCATTTACTCCAATTAATCCTATAGCCTGATCTCGAGGAGAAATATTGAATGTCTCGCATCAGTTAAGGAATACCAACAGCAGGGTCCTGAAGGGCAATCAATAAATCGTCTGCATATAGCCAAATTAAGTTATTTTGGCCATTTCGAATTATAGGTTGAAGGTTCACATCCGCTCGTAAGCATACCGCAAGTGGTTCCATAGACAAAATGAACAGGAGAGGCGAAAGCGGGCAGCCCTGCCTTGTACCCCAATGAAGTACAAATGTATCTGAGATAAGACCATTCGTTAGCACACTTGCAGAAGGGTTGTTATACGAAAGCCTCAGTCAAAAGCTGCAGAGCTGAATCTGGGAGGGCTTTATAGAATTCATTAGGTAACCCATCCATGCCAGGCGACTTACCCATAGTCAGCTTTGAAATCGCCTGTTGAATATCATCGAATTCCACTCTCCCTTCAAGGCACGCCGCCTCATCAGTTGTCAGACGAGAGAGAGTATGTGAATCAAGGAAACTCTCCATTGCTACTTTTTCACAGGCCAATTCAGAGTCATAAAGTTTCTCATAAAAGCCACAGAATAAATTATTAATTCCCTTCTGCTGCATCTCCAACACGTTATTCAAATCTCTGATTGCAGTAATAAAGCGATCGCTTTCAGTTACCTTCAGCCTATGTGCCAGCAATTTCCCTGCTTTCTCACCGTTCTCAAAGTATTTAATCTTCTGTCTAAATAGGGCATAGTCGACCTGGCTGGAAATAAGTCTGTTCAGTTCAAATTTTGCTTTTCTCAGCTCAGATTTTGTGACGTCATCCTTGCTTGCTGCAAACAGATTATCTAGACGCTTTGCTTTAGAAGAGAGTCTTTGGATTTCTTTTGCCCTCAGCTTTCTCTCTTTTCCAGTTTTTGAAATCAGCACTCCACGGAAAAAGCATTTCAGTGCTTCCCAGACAGTCGAAATTTTGACGTCATCAGTTTTATTGATTTGGATAAAGCTTTCAATTTCCTCTACCACCTCTTGCCTGATTTGGTCATTCTTTAAAATATTAGAGTTCATTCTCCACCTTGAGGATTTAACCAGAGAGTGATGCAACGATAATCGTAGTGACACAGGTGCATGATCTGACAAGGCAATGAGCCCAATTGCTGTATCACAGCAACTCGAAGTTACTCGAATGCCCTGACTAAACCCTCCAAGGATCGTTTGCATCTGTTTGGAGTTCTGGTGTAATCCCCATTTGTCCGGTCTAATGCTGAGTCCATCACCTGACTGAAATCACCTCCTATCACAATTGAGTCCGCGTTGAAACTTTGAAGCATCTGTGCCACCTCGTGAAAGACTATAGGATCATCCAAGGTAGGTGCATATATATTACATAGGAGAATGTCCAAATCTTAAATTTGAACTAATACACAAATGGGGGTAATTCATAGAATTCAGCGCACAAGTGGCGCACGTGGCTGGCGCACAGTATGCGCGTCTGACAGTCTGCGCCAGCCGCGTGGCCCAAAAATCAAATTTCGCACACAGCGTATTCATGGATTTCAACATCCATTACCAGCCGTGGCGCAGAGTGGCGCAGCGACCCTGCAGCAGCGCCAGTTACGCCCCCAACCCCTCCCCGTGCGCCATGAACAGCGCACAAATCCCGTACATGGCGCACATGCCCCCAACCACGAAAACGCCTGTAAAACTCAACCGTGCACCCGTCCGAATACACGTACCCCGCTGCGCGGGGAGTTTCACACGCGTTTGGGCCTGTGCAAGTGGGGTACGTGTATTTCGGGGGTACGCGGGAAGTTTCACACGCGATTGGGCCTGTGCGAGTGGGGTACGTGTATTACTGGGGTACACGGGAAGATTCACACACGATTGGGCCTGTGTGAGTGGGGTATGTGTATTTCAGGGGTACGTGGGAAGATTCACACGCGATTGGGCCTGTGCGAGTGGGGTACGTGTATTTTGGGGGTACGCGGGAAGTTTCACACGTGATTGTGCCTGTGCGAGTGGGGTACGTGTATTACTGGGGTATGCGGGAAGATTCACACGCGATTGGGCCTGTGCGAGCGGGGTACGTGTATTACTGGGGTACGTGGGAAGTTTCACATGCGATTGGGCCTCTGCGAGTGGGGTACGTGTATTACTGGGGTACGCAGGAAGATTCACACGCGATTGGGCCTGTGCGAGTGGGGTACGTGTATTTCGGGGGTTTGCGGGAAGATTCACACGCGATTGGGCCTGTGCGAGTGGGGTACGTGTATTTCGGGGCTACGCGGGAAGTTTCACACGCAATTGGGCCTGTGCGAGTGGGGGACGTGTATTACTGGGGTACGCAGGAAGATTCACACGCGATTGGGCCTGTGCGAGTTGGGTACGTGTATTTCGGGGGTGTGCGGGAAGTTTCACAGGCGATTGGCCCTGTGCGAATGGGATATATGTATTTCGGGGGTGGCCGGGAAGTTTCACACGCGATTGGGCCTGTGCGAGCGGCTTACGTGTATTACTGGGGTACACGGGAAGTTTCACATGCGATTGGGCCTGTGCGAGCGGGGTACGTGTATTACTGGAGTGCGCAGGGACTTTCAAACGCGATTGAACCTGTGCGAGCGGGGTACGTGTATTTCGGGGCTGCGCGGGGAGTTTCACACGCGAATGGCCCTGTGCGAGCTGGATACGTGTATTACTGGGGTGCGCGGGGAGTTTCACACGTGAATTGGCAGTGTGGGTCCTCCCGGGTGTGCCCTCTACCCCCTCCACGGCCCCTGCAGGCAGCCCACACCACAGGGGACTACCCTGCACCCCTGGTCATGTCCTGCAGGCAGCCTATCCACCATGGGCATGCCCCCCAGCCAGCCCACATGTCACCTTGCACTAGTGATCACCAAATCATGTCCCCTAGCACCCCCCACCCACCCAGCAGTGAGGGGCACCTGCCAGCAGGCCCCAACTCATGTCCCCCCGTACTCTCACCCACCCAGCAGTGAGTTTCAGGCCCTGACTCATGTCCCCCCATACCCCCACCCTTCCAGCAGTGAGGCTCAGGCCCAGACTCATGTCCCCCCGCACCCCCACCCACCCAGCAGTGAGGCTCAGGCCCAGACTCATGTCCCCCTGCAACCCCCTCCCAGCAGTGACGGGCACCTGCCAGCAGGCCCCGACTCATGTCCCCCCGCACCTCCACCCACCCAGCAGTGAGGGGCACCTGCCAGCAGGCCCTGACTCATGTCCCCCTGCACCCACCCCCAGTAGTGACGGGCACCTGCCAGCAGGCCCCGACTCATGTACTCCCGCACCTCCACCCACCCAGCAGTGACGGGCACCTGCTAGCAGGCCCGACTCATGTCCCCGCGCACCCCCGCCCACCCAGCAGTGACGGGCACCTGCCAGCAGGCCCCGACTCAGGTTACCCCCCTACATGACATAAAGATGCACAATCATTGCCCACATCTGCACCAAAATACCACAGCACGCCACCCCAGTGTTGAGATGCAATGATATCCCAATCCACCCCACACTGACATGCCTATCTCAAGACACAAACCAAAAGTCAACTATGTACATCAACACATGTCCATCACACACACACACTGGGTGGCATTGATAGTGCAAACCCACATTTTGACATGCATGAACCCAATGAGCGAATACGACACATGGAAGTAAAATATGAAAATGTATTATGCACAAAAAGAATGTAATAAAAAGAAACCATAAAAAAATGTCAAACATGAAATGAAAACCATGTCCAAAACATACTAAAATGAAATGTAGAACCAATCCAAAGAAATCCAAAAGAATATTTGTCCAAACTCTCTGTCCACCAAAGCAAATCCAAAGGAAACATAAAATGTAAAATCCATTGATCCATGGTGAATAAAAAAAAGATAAGTTCCCACAAATCCAATGGTCAACTATGTACAATGAATGTCCAAAGGGTCCATGAGCCCAACGAAAGAAATGAAACCCATCAAACAAACTACCTAAGAAATAACTATATTCAAAAGTGTGGGGCATAGTCCAATCACCCTAAAATAAAGCAAAACGAAAATGAAACCTAAAACTAAAAACTATATACAATGGCGGCGGGCTAGTCCGACAGCTCACTTTCCGATTTCTCGGGCCAGGGCATCATCGAACTCCTGGTCTATGTCCTGGAGGCGGTCCTCTTCCGTGGCACCGACGGTTCGCAGGGACGATGACATGTTGACCTCCAACTCCCTGAGAATTGCCTCGAGGCACTCGGCCCGCCTCAGCGCCCTCCAAATGGAGTTCTCCGCCCTGACCATTGTGAGTGTGCCTCTTTCGCCCGCCGCCGCTCCGCATCTATGGCCTGGCCCAACCGCTGCCACGCAGAAGACACTTCCAATCCTGGGTCCTCCTGCCCTCTGGCCGATGCCTGCCCCTCCGATGTTGAAGGCCCCGAGCCATCATGGCTCCCACCTTGTTGTTGCTGCTGCTGCTGTGCCTGTGTCCTGGCTCTTGCTGCCTGCACATCTTCCTCCAGCTGGGGTGCAGTTGTTGTGGTGGCCACCCCTGCTGGACGTCCGACTCCCGAATGTGGCAGGGATGTGTTGTCCACCAGCCTGGCCGCTGGGTCAGAGGCAGCTCCACAGGGTACCCAGGTGATACATGGGTGGGAAGATGGCATGGAGGACAACTGGCACATAGGGGGTTCAGGTGAGGAGGGGTTAGGAAGAAGGTCCAGCATACGGAGGAATCCAGAACTGGTGACCCGTCTCAGTAGGTCAATGCGGTCAAAGAAGCATCCGAGATGACGTGCAGTGTCTTCACGAAAACACTGCAGGTCACCTCACATGCCCCGTTGACGCAACGCTATCCCAGCCAGGACAGGCTCAACCCGGTCCCAGATTGCCACGTCCACAGGGAGAGGAAGGCCAGTTGTTGTGCGCTCATCCCCTCCCTGAAAATGGGTCTGGACGTAGGCATCCCTGCTGGTGCGGGATGATGCAGTCACAGGTTCGGGGACAGGATTACACACAGGCACCTCCGCGGCGGCCTGTGCTGCCTCTTGTCCCTGCCCCTGCACTGCACCACTAGCACCAGTGGAATCCCCACCTCCAGACCCTGTGTCTGTCCCTTTCACGGCCTCCTCCTCCACCAAACCCCCCACCAACCTGGATGACTCTGTGCCATCTTCCTCCGTCGGACCCTGTGGGATCTCAGCTGCCCCTTCTGCTGCCGAGGAGTCCACCTCCGACCTCCACCTCTTGGACGTACCCTCGGCAGCTGCGGCCTGGGATGCGGCACCGGACTCCTCACTCCCCGACGAGATGACAACCTGGGAGGGTAGCCGGGCCTTGTGTCTCCGGCTGGCGGTGCGATCCCTGCCACCTTGCTCCACAGCACCCTCTCCGCCCTCTTCATCAGTTGACGCTGCAGACAGGGAGAGATAGGACACAGGCATCAGGGCACTGTACAATGGACTGATACACACATGACAGTTGTACATGAGTGGCAGTGTCAAAATTCAGAAATGGCATCACACTCCACAACACACATGTCATTTCAACTCACACACATGAGCAATTCCACAACAATATTGCACCTGGCAGCACCATCCATACACATACAACAGCATGAGCAGCCGAAGGTGAGCCTGACGTCACATGAAATACGAGGAGTGCACAACACATGCACACACGCCACCACACTTACATGCATGTGTACATATCCACCAACTGTCGCAGTGATGAGATCGCCATCCATGTCACATCCGGCATTCAGCCTTCTACATGTCAGTGTCACATGCATCCATGTTGCATCACATTTGCACACTTTTCAAATACACACACATGTACATGTACACAGTGCAGATACATGCAGCTTGAACCACCATCCATGTGTGACACCACAACCATGCCAACGTACATACACAGTAATTCAAACATGTGTGCTCCCACACCTGCCTTTGGCCTGCATGCTTACCAACACATACACCATCCATGTGTCTCACACATGAGAGGACTCACATGTGTCAGCCTCACGCTCCTGTACATACACATCCATACATGGCCTTACAAAAACACATGTGCAACCTGCACACTACTGGTACACCACGACATGCACAGCGTCCAATCAGTATGCAGGTACAATTACCGCTCAACTCCAGACGGGTCTGCCTCTCAAGGACCTGGACGTGGAGCGCTGGGCGTATGCGTTCCAGGACCCTCATTTGGTGGTCAGACAGGTGGCCCCGGTGCACCTCGGCATCCGCTGCCTTCAAGAGGCGCCAGGCCTTGTCGAGGGTCCTGGACCTGAAGTCCTCCCAGCGCTTCCGAACATGTTTGATGTCGCGGACTGCCACCCCCTCCTCGTTGATGGCAGTCATGATGTCCATCCAGATCCTGGTCCATCCTTCATTGTCAGTGCACAAACTTCCAAAGAGGGCATCATACTGCCCCAGGACTTGCTCCACCAGGACACCAACTTCCCTGGCACTGAAGCTGGTGGCCCTCTGCCTCTCTGGCTGGGGGTTGCCAGTGGTGCCAGATGGTGTTGTGCCTGACATGGCAACCTCAGAAGCAGGTGTGGGTGGGCAACTGGGTCCTGGGGCTGGGCTGTGGAGCGATGGTATCCCAGTCGGGAGTCTTCAGTTCCAGCAGGGGTGGTCACAGCAACTGCACCACTGGCTGACGTGCAGGCAGCAAATAGCAGGGCACGTGGGCAGCAGGCAGGCAGGCAGCAGCAGATGGCAGGTGGGAGCGTGCTCGGGGCTATGGGGGGCAGTAATTCGGCCTTCTGGGCAGGAGCATGGTCTTCTGTGTGTTGTTGCGTGGCCAGCTTGATACAGAGTGATTTGGCACGTGAAAAAATTCCACGTCAGCGTGTAATTCGAGGAAAGGCCCTTAGCGTGTAAACAACGTTACGTACGCGGGCGTTGCCCACAACACGGTGCATAGTGAATAAGCACGTGAGAAAACTGCACATCACTGTGCTATTGGAGGAAAGGGCCTTAGCGCGTAAGCGTGTAAGTGACGTTTCACGTGTGGGCTGGCTTAAAAGGTACGTGTATCATTCTATTTCCTTGTACGTGCTTTTTGTGGAGAGCGAGCGGGTGTATCTTGTACTTCTTGTCGGTTCACATGCGATTACTTCACAACATTTCCAGTTCATACTCCCTGTTTCCTCAGACTGCTTTCTTTTCTTCGTTTGGCGAAGGTGTTGACAACGCACACACGCGTATCTTTTTCACGTTCTTTTTCAAGGCAGACGGTGAGTCGCGCACGTATTTTCCAACTGTGGTTGCCCCGTGTTTCACGTACCCCTTCAGAGGTCATTTTAGGCTGCATGTAACACGCATACGCTTATTTTTGTATTATTATTATTATTATTATTATTATTATTATTATTAGTATTATTATTATTTTATTATTATTTCTGGGTGCCACAGCGTAGTGCAGGTTTATTTTCCCATGCACGTGGTCTACCAGGGGTTGCATGCACGTGTGCTTTTGTTTTTGGGGTGCCTGTACGTTGCGTGACCCGTCATCTTCCCCCAGGGGTCACATACAGCCTTGCTAGAGCACTAGGGTACGAATTCCATCTAGTACCCTACCCCTTTGACTCCAATTGCCCAGGACAATTGTTTACTGCAACTCCCATACGCACAACAACATCAGTGCCATGGTTGGGAGGCGACCAAGCAGTAAGGGAGGCAAAGGTGGCCGACCTCCAAAAGGTGGGCCTGGTGGGCGCGGTAGGGGACGTGGCCAGGATTTGCAGGGTTCCCCTAGAGCACCATGTGTGGAGGACTAATCGGGGACACCCATGCCCCCCCAATGGTTGTGGGAAACGTAGCTGACACCATTCCAGCTCAGCCCTTGTTGGACCGGCCCATTTTGGCACCTGAACCGGCACAGGATGACTCCCAGGCTGACTTCCAGGTCAGCAAGTCTAAGCCACGTGTGGCGATTAAAGTTGCTGTCACCAGGCCACGTGGATCTGGGGCAGCAATGTTATCTGCTGCCCCAAGTAGCCATGGTGGGGAGGCTGCAGGGGAAGCTGCAGCTAAATCCACCCCAGCTCCGAGTCTCCCAGCCGGGACAGTGTCGGTCCAGGTCCATCACACCGATGTTGGCCTTGCCAACATCACCCTGCTGCCAATCGCTGCACCAAGACCTTTGGTCATTATCCATTCGCAAACTTCAAGTACCCAGTCCACCTGCACTACTGCCCCTACTCACCAGAGCGGCGTAAGCCACTCAGGATCCGCACCACCTTTGAAGAAGAAGAAGAAGGGTGCTCTTGCACTACAGGCTGAGACCCCAGACATGGTTACACACTCCGGCACGTCAAGGAAGCCTAGCTTTAATGACGCCGAACTTGATGAACTTGTGGCCTATGTGTCGGCACATAGCCGCGAAATGGTGGTGACTGCAGGGTGCAAGACCACACCTGGTCAACGTAGGGCACACTGGCAGACCATCGCCGACCACATTAATGCCCTTGGATTTGAGAGGCGCACAGCTGATGATTGCTACAAGCGGTGGAATGACCTGAAACGCAGAGCAAAGAACAAGCTGGCCTCAAATCATGCCTCTACTCTGGTGACTGGCGGTGGGTCTCCACCAGAGGACAACCAACTCACTGAACATGAGTCTGTTGCTGGAACCTTCGTCACAGAGGAACAGATCCAAGGTGTGGGAGACCTAGCAGATTACGAAGCATTGTCCGGTGAGTGCCCATGCATGTGTGTGTAATCCATGTGTATGTTGCATGGGTGACAGGTTCTGATTGAGTGCCAGGTGAGGGTGTGTAGTCCTGAGTGGTATGGGTCACCCATGTGCTTCCTCCAAAACATTCACCGGCCTTGGATTTGGGTATGACAGTATCCCTTCTGACTACAGTAGCCAATTAGTGCAACATTACTGCAGTTGGCCTTGAACTGTCATCTTGCAACAACATTGTTCTGAATTTTTCAGTGTTCATTCAGCCTGATTGTTTCAATTCTCCAATTTTTGCAACAGATTTTTCAGCCCTAATGCCACATATGTGACATGCTTCTGTCATTGATTACACCCCACATTGGGCCACATTTATTGCCTTGTTATGGGAATGATTAGACCATTCAGGCTGATTGAGTAAGGGCCTGCTCACAAACATATTTGGGGACTGTTTGAATGTGGAACATGATATTTTTTCGTGTCATGTTGAAGTGACCAACCATTGATGTATCCATCTGCATGCCATCACTGTATTATTGTACACTGGATGTGTTGCAGTGTGTGGCACATGCGTATTTTGTGACACTATTTTCCATTTTTCATCTCATCATGTCCATCTCACATGGATGGGTGACAGTACTCATTCACTGACATATGGCTGTACTTGTCAAATGTACCATGGCTATGCTACATGCCATTTGTGTGCTGGCATGTGTCATGTATGTGTATTGGACATGCCACTCACAGGCTAATGTGTGATGCCAGTGCTATTCAGCATGCAGCAAATGTGTTGCTTTTCCATCTTGGTGTCCTCAGTGTCTGCTTTTTCCCCTCCCCTTCCAACTCATTGACAGTGCATGCATGCCAGGGTTATAGTCATGTGGGACATGTGTAATTCATGTACTGGATCTCTGGCTTGTCGGGCCTATGTATGTGCTATGGTGCTCATGCCTGTTTCCATTTGTTGTCTTTCATGTTTTTGCAGGTGATGACACACTTGATGCTGTTGAGGTGGAGGAGATGGTGCAGACCCAGGAGGAATCTCAGCCACAACCGGGCACCAGTGGAGGACGTGGTGTGGTGGTGGGTGAAAACCCAATCTTACTGCAGACCATACTGTCCACGGGTGTCTCTGGGTGCACCTCCCCAGACCTATAATGAGAATTATGTGCTGTCGCAGGTGAGTGTTTCTGGCAGGGATTCTGTTCTGTCCAACCCACCTGCACCAGGGGTAGAACCCTCTATGGGGATGTCAGTGTTGGTAAGTCTGCCTTTGGCAGTTACGGATGCAGGGTCACACTCCACAACATCTGATCCTGTTCCTGGGCCAGCAGATCAGAGGGGGAATGAAGTCCTGCAGCCTCAGGCAGTGCCAGCACAGCAAAGTGCAGATAACTTGCCCCAAACAGGTGTGGTGCCCGCCGACACGGTGGCCGTACGCCACCAGGCAATACTGTATGGGGAAACTCCATGTACGGTATAGCAGCACAACAGGGAGCATCGGTTGAAATGATGGCTCAGGCAATGGAGAGGGTGGCCACTTCCATTCTCCCCCATGAAAGGCAGATGGAGCAACAACAGCAGGCAACAGACTCCATTTGCCAATCACACAGGGAAGACATGTTGGCGTCCAACATGGACCGACGGGCGGCACTGGACACTCTGTGTGAAGCCATATCTCTAGAGTCCCAGGGCCACAGGGAAGCCCAGAGGTCAGAATTCCATTTCCTCAAGGAGATTCTGGTTGAACTTGAGTCTTCCCGAAATTTTACGGCAGAACAGCAGCTGGAGCAGCTCACACGTTCACTCTCAGCTGAGCTGCAGGCAACCCGTGAGGAGATCCAGGCATCACGTGAGTCCATATGTGCAGAAATGCAGGAAACCCGTGAGGTGCTGCATGGGGCTCTCCGCACTATCATCCTCCACACCCGAATGCTTGCTTCCATGGAGGACCATACCAGGGCTTTGTGTGGACTGCCTCCCATAGCACCACACCTCCTGATGCAGCAGCAGAGGGTGAAGAGAGCGACAGCAGTTCTCCCACATTGGCGTAGCCGTGCAGGCCATGAGCCCATGGAGGTATTTTTTTTCACAACATCCACGCAGGTGGGTGTTGGTGTGCACCCTGTCCTCGAACCTCCTGGGTGGCCACCCCTCCCCCCCGGCCCACACATGGCCATTTTTGATTTTTGTATTTATTTTTTTTTAAATTTTTTTTTACAGTGTGTTGCCTTGTGTGGCTCCCGTGGGCATCCACTCTGTATTCCAGCTGGGCACATGCAGGCTTGTCCTGTGTTTGGGTTAGATGCTTGGGTTCCTGACACACACACCCCTCCTGCTTCCCGTTTCCATGGGCTTGCAAAGGGTGTGACCAAGTGACAGTGACTCACACAGTGACATTGGGCTCCCATGAGCTGTGTGGGCAGCCTGTAGTCAAATCTGTGTGGACATCCCTAGTGGGTATTGTGGTTGTATTGAACACTGCATGGTGTATTGATATGTGCTTGTGCATCAGTGTCTTCCTCCTTATTCGCAGGTACCTTCTTCATGTCTTCACAATGCCGTCTCCTTTGCAGATGCAGTTCATGTTGTATGCAGTACACTGACACATTTGCCTGACAGCAACACCCTGCAGTTGGAAGGGGTCGATGTGCTGGCTTATTCAGGTTGTAAGACTTGCACTACTTAGATTTTGTACTGTCATATTTTGGCAATGTTTCTTCCTGTGTTGCTGTATTGTGTTGCTGCTAAGTATTTGGTCATGTGTGCTGTTTGTTATTGATTACTGGGAGCATATTGTCTGTAGCCTGTTTCCATTTGGGACAGTGCACTTTGTGACACTTGTGTCATGTGTTTTGCATTCCTTTGTTTGCTTTCACATTGCATGACATGCCATGGTGTTGTTGGGTAGCAGAGATGGGGAGAGGTTGGGTGACATGGTGTTATTTTAATGTTGTATTTTGCAAGGGGGTAGTCATTCAGGCAGCATAAATGTGTGTCTTTTTGTGATGCAGCATTGGTTGTCTTTCGGTAGGTAGGGATGCACACAATGTAACACTTCCAGGTGACCAATTTCAGGCTGGTATGGTTGTAACAGTTGACTGTCGCTTATGTCTTCATCATTGATTGTCAGCTGGTAGGTTCCAGGGCTGTGTGCACTCCACAGGGGTGTGATTTTAGGTGAAGTAATTAGCCACCAGCTGCGCACGGGCTGCCTCACCACATGCCCTTTCCCCTCCCATGCGCAGCGGCCGTGCATGTGGTTGGGGATGTGGGGGCACCACCATGTCCACCGGCAGCCCCCGGCGTGTTGCAACGTTGTGCAGGACACATGCTGCCACTGTGATCCTGCACACTACTGGGGGCGCGTATAGCAGCTGCCCACCAGAGCGGTCAAGAGAGCGAAAACGTGACTTCAGCACTCCGAATGTGCGCTCCACTATGCCCCGGGTTGGAATGTGGGCTGTGTTGTATCTTACCTCGGGTGGGTTGTTGGGATTCCGAATTGGCGTCATCATGTAGGTGCTCAGAGGGTAGGCACTGTCCCCTGGGGAGGTGGTGATGGGTATCATTAGTGGGGTTGTGACATTACTCATTATCTGACATGCATGCATGTGCAGAGGCATTTATACTCACCAATTAGCCATGTGTCGCCATGCCGCCCAGCTTCTAGGTCCCGGTTTCTGGGTGACATTCTGAAAATGAAACTGTCATGGTGGACCCTGGATAATTGGCATATACTGAGGTGATGATTCCCTTGGCATCACATACTACCTGCACGTTGATGGAATGGCAGTGCTTGCGGTTCCTATAGATGTGCTCAGATGCCCTGGGGGGACGTAGAGCCACATGGGTGCAATCAATGGCACCTAGGACTTTGGGGAATTGTGCCACCCCGTAAAAATCCTGGACGACAGCCTGCCTTTCTGCAGGTGTTCTGGGCAGGTATATGTGCCTGCGGACTGATGGGCGTGCAGTCATGATGGCCAACACCTGGTGTAGGCAGCATGACTGCCTGGCCTGTGACACCCCCCCCACTATGGCACTTGTCTGCTAAAATGACCCAGTGGCCAAGAATTGCAGTACATTGAGCACCTTTTAATAATAATAATAATAATAATAATAATAATAATAATAATAATAATAATAATAATAATAATAATAATAATAATGGGAGCACAGGGTGGGTGATGTGAGGTCATCCTCCCACTCACTCACCAGGTCGAGTATTATGTGAGGTGGAAACCTGTACCTCCCATACACCTGGTCATCAGGCATCCCAAAAAGGCTGGTCCTGGCTGGAACGGTATATTCATTGTAGCGTCTGAGCTTGTTTGTTGTTTGCGTGCACTTTTATGCTGCGTGGGTCCGCGTATGCCTGCTTCCTGGTGGCGTACGTGTTTCCGGATTAGCACGTGTATTTTGGCGCACGCGTTTGCCCTGTTCGATTCCATGAATACGTGTTGTAGGCACGCGTGTGGGCGTTCCGCGCATTTGTCTCCTGTACTTCCCCGTAACGCCCACATTTTCACGCATTGTTCCCCATTCTGCGTGTTACACCCTGTGTTCCGTCTACTTTTGTTGTGTGCGCTGTGCTATGTGCGTTTTCGCTGTGCGCGTAGCGCACGCCGTTTGATGACGTGTGCGCCACGCAGGATTTTAGCGCACATCCCAGGATTTACACGAGCACGGACTTCCATGAATCGATGTGCGCTGCTTTCGCATGCTTGCTCTGCGATTTTCGCACTTGGGCTGTCATTCGCATGCTTTCGCACGCTTGCGCAGAGATTTTCGGCACACATTAATTCCATCAATCAGCCTGAAATAACTCTTCCTTCTTTATCTCCTTTGCTTGTGATGACTGATATGGGAAGATTCCTCTTAATAAGCACCGAAACGCCTCTTTTGCTGGATGAATGAGTCCGAAAAAAGTCTCTCCTACACATCCCCGTTTCAGTTTCTCAGCCTCAGAATTTTCCAAATGTGTCTCTTGGAGAAAAGTAATGTTGCATGAGTTCGAACGCAGATGAGACAATATTTTGGTCCTTTTCACCACATTATTGAGTCCATTAACGTTCCATGAGATGATATTTAGATGGTTCACAACTTTAGTGCCCATGTTACAGTTCTTATTTTGATTCATTGAACAACATATGCAATTACAGGTAAAGAATAGGATAGAAAGAAAGAACAGAAGAAAGAGAGGATAGAAGACAGAGCACAAGCCCCAGTAGGGCATAAGACCACAAGGACGTGCTAGTATCGGTCACAAGTAGATGGCTCACTGCACAGATGCAGCAGTAAGGCAAACATTAATAAATAAATATGAGTACTCAAAACACTTAACTTTTAATAAAACACCAAACCCAAACCTCCTGTCCCCACCCTAATTTTTCAACATCACCTATCCTAAGGTCCAACTTTATATGCATTTAAAAGCAAAAAAAAAAAAACAGGATCACCAATTAGTAAGCACCACTTTCTCTTAAATATTGCTCTAACCTCTAAAGCCAAACTTCCTGGATTAAAAATGTGCACAGAAATATATATTACAATTCCCCAAAACACCACTATTCTATGATAAGAAGGAGTACCAGATATCCTATCCTTTGCCCACAGTAAGCTCCAAGTAATAACACAGAACACAGAATCCCTAGAAAACCCATCCGCCTCCCACCAGGGAACATATAGCAGAATACAGTACATAACCCCAGCCTGACCCAGGAGCATTTCAACTCAGGAATCAAATAACACTAGCCACCTAGGTAGCTAAAGACCACAATAATTAGATGCATAGTGTATATCTGTTACTATTCTTCATCACTCACCATAAACATCAGTTTGTACCTACTAGTTATTACATAACAGAGTCAGAATGAACACACTACCAAACTCTAATGTGACATGCAACACCTGGTTATATCTGTTACTATTCTTCATCACTCACCATAAACATCAGTTTGTACCTACTAGTTATTACATAACAGAGTCAGAATGAACACACTACCAAACTCTAATGTGACATGCAACACCTGGTTATATCTGTTACTATTCTTCATCACTCACCATAAACATCAGTTTGTACCTACTAGTTATTACATAACAGAGTCAGAATGAACACACTACCAAACTCTAATGTGACATGCAACACCTGGTTATATCTGTTACTATTCTTCATCACTCACCATAAACATCAGTTTGTACCTACTAGTTATTACATAACAGAGTCAGAATGAACACACTACCAAACTCTAATGTGACATGCAACACCTGGTTATATCTGTTACTATTCTTCATCACTCACCATAAACATCAGTTTGTACCTACTAGTTATTACATAACAGAGTCAGAATGAACACACTACCAAACTCTAATGTGACATGCAACACCTGGTTATATCTGTTACTATTCTTCATCACTCACCATAAACATCAGTTTGTACCTACTAGTTATTACATAACAGAGTCAGAATGAACACACTACCAAACTCTAATGTGACATGCAACACCTGGTTATATCTGTTACTATTCTTCATCACTCACCATAAACATCAGTTTGTACCTACTAGTTATTACATAACAGAGTCAGAATGAACACACTACCAAACTCTAATGTGACATGCAACACCTGGTTATATCTGTTACTATTCTTCATCACTCACCATAAACATCAGTTTGTACCTACTAGTTATTACATAACAGAGTCAGAATGAACACACTACCAAACTCTAATGTGACATGCAACACCTGGTTATATCTGTTACTATTCTTCATCACTCACCATAAACATCAGTTTGTACCTACTAGTTATTACATAACAGAGTCAGAATGAACACACTACCAAACTCTAATGTGACATGCAACACCTGGTTATATCTGTTACTATTCTTCATCACTCATCATAAACATCAGTTTGTACCTACTAGTTATTACATAACAGAGTCAGAATGAACACACTACCAAACTCTAATGTGACATGCAACACCTGGGTAATATTGATACACCTGTTTCCTATACAACATTCCTGAGATAAACCTAAGAGTCCCAGCAAAAAAGAAACAAAAACGCAGAACTATTTCTCTGTCCGTAACCCAACGAAATGTACTGTGGATTAAAAACAAAAATAGTAGGCTGCCAAACAAAGTCCATCCACAGAGGGACAGACAATGTGGCAGGGTACCCCAAGCCTAAAAAATAAAACAAAGCACTGCCAGGGTGATGAAAATGTGACGAAGCATTTCAGACTGCTGCTATTTTTGGCTATTTTTTTTATATATTAATCAAAATATAGATGCCTTCCATGGCATATATTTCAATTCATTTACAATCAAGGTACATTACATAGACTACACATCCAGCAACCTCGCATGTATGAAATTCGTCAAGGTCAGTAATGTCAGGCCACTCTCACTGCGTACCCCATCCACAGCCCCAACCGTGAGATGGCCTCCCCTCAGGCCCCCACTCTGAAACAACGAATCCCGTCCACTTCGTTCAACCCTAAACATCACATTCACACGGCCAAGGGCGGGAAACGCAGGAAACGCTCATGCTGCAATGCATGGAGGTGAGCAAGAGAGGTCGAAAATGAAGCAGAAAACAAAACAAAGCTTGCACTCGTTCCAATCGCAGCTGAAGGCGGCATGCCCGTATTACAAGGGAGTCGAGGCCAAGGGAAAGCCACTTTCAGATAAGAGCTGGGAGATGTTGCGTTCCTGTTAACATATGTAAAATAATATAAATGTATGCGGGTCACTAAAAAAAAACTCGGATCATTTAGGCAGAGGAAACACAACATGCCTTTAGCAGGGAACAACCAAGTGGAAGCTCCTCCCTATACATGTACTCATATAATGCGCATAAGAATAAAACAAAAGCGCAGAAACAAGCACCCCCACTGAAAGTATAAAGTCATACATCACGGCTTCGATCATGTATGGTGTGGCAAAAGCGCCATTAACTAAAGGGGAAACGCAATCTCAAGACCTATATGAATCCCATGAGCCGAGCACGTCAACACAATAATAAGGGGAATCAACGTCACAATGGAATAACACCAGAGGACCTAACACTGCCGTAGAAAAGTTACATACCTGAACCGACATCCTCGAATCAGGGAACATCCACTCAAACACTACGACAGAGCGGACCTACACCGATAGCACACCATCAGTACAGGTTCCTGAATGCAACGTAATGCCACGAACCATGTCCCTTTCTCTAACACAATATCATATCATTACCCTGTGATCAACGCAGCAAAATAAATCATCACACGCGCAATAGTTCAACCGCTGCAATTTCAAATTTCAAGCAACAACAAGTAATGGAAACTAGTAATAAACATGAACGAATCAAATATAACAATAATAACAGCAATAAACAGTAATAAAACAGCAATATAAATGACAATAAAAACATTAATGGAAAAGAATCATGTTTTCGTTGGTGCCATTCGGCATGGATAATTTCTGAGCCAGGCACAGGCTTGTTCAGGAGCCTCTGTAAGTTTAATTCCATCCGTCAGGAAAAGTTTTAAAATTACAGGTTTCAGTAAGGAAGTTTTAAGTCCCCGTTCCTTAGCCATGCGTTCTGCCTCCCAAAATGCCTTCCTTTTAAGCACCACATCTTTTGGAAAGTGAGGGTAAATATTAAATGCGACTCCTTCCCAAAATAGAGGAACCTGTTTCCTTGCAACACGCAGTATTTCTTCCTTCACGTTGGTCTTTACAAATTTTACAATTATTTGCCTTTCCAGCTCTGAAAACCACATCCAGATCTTTTAACTGCCCAACTCTTTTGAAAGGTACTAGTAACCAAAGTGAACTAATTAGGTTCTGGGTGCTCTTTGATGCTCTTTGATGCCAGACCCTCTGCAATCTGTTTCGGTTTCTTGGAAAGAGGATTGATGTCCACGGGCTCATTTTCCTTTTTCCCAGATATTTTCAGTTAATATGAATTAGGTCTCAGATGGTTGTCAGGGTGGAGATCAAGAGCTGCTACTCCTTCAGAGGTCATTCTATCACCCTGCTTCTGATGAACTCTCTGTTTCCATTGGTCCTATCAAAGGCCAACATGCTTTTCTGTTGTCCCTGTTCCCCTGCAAACTCACCAGGTATTAATCTCCTATGCAAAATGAATTGTACCATTTAATGTTCTGCTGATGGCATTTATTTAGAGGGGCCATGCAGGCTTCATGCTGACGGTCTGTTTCTCTTGCAGCAACCTCCCTCTGTGCCTGCGGTTGCCACGCAGGCTGCACAAGTAGCAGATCTTTTGCAGTCGATTCCTGCTTGGCTCTGGGCTGCTCATGCTAATGATGTTGGTCATATCCTTTCTGCTGAACCTGTGTGAACCATGCATAACCCTGCTGTTCCCGTGCCTGGGATACCACAATGCAGGCTCTCCCCTCAAGCAGACAAATGTTTCAAACCTGTCAGACTCACTCATCCAACAGGGCATACTATATCCCACAACAAGCCCTTGTAACACTCCGATTCTACCCATTTGCAAGAAGGGTTCTAACAAATACCTTTTTGCTAATGGTCTACATAGGCTTAACAAGGCTGCCCTTCCCTCCCACCCTGTGGTCCCTGACCCCATCACTATTCTTTCATGCATTCCACGGGATTCACCATTTTTCACATGCATGACTTGGCTTCAGATTTCTTCTCTGTGCCAATTCTGACTCGCAATACCTATTTGCATTTTCCTATAAAGGCAAACAATGGACATACAGATCTCTTCCGCAGGGATTCATTGGACCTCATTACACGGTAGGCGGTAAGGGATTACGGCACCGGTAAGGGCAACGTTGCCGGTAATCCCTTACCGCCCTACTACGAGGTCCCTTAGCGGGTCCCTCCCCTATGGAAGGGACCCGCTAAGGAACTTCAGAGCTAATAACGGTACCGCAAATTGCGGTACCGTTATTAGCTCCTTCCCCATTCCCATTTGAGCCCTATGGGGGACAAAGGAGAAATGCGGGACAAAGGAGAAAAACAAGAGTGCAGCTAGCAGGCGGCAAATAAGTGCAAGGCAGGGGACTGCAGGGTTACAGATACAGATCACAAGTGCAGGGGAGCCAAGAGGCAGTGCAGGATTGCAGCTGGACAGGCAGGGACCTGGGCCCGAATTCAGAGGGTGACCAGGTGAGCAGTGCACGGAGCAGGTGGGTGATCAGCAAGGGAGAGAAAGAGAGAAGACAGAAGCAAAGAGAAAGGTCTTGAGTTGATTCCAGATCCGGAAATGGTTCTGCTCAAGTTTCAGAGAGGCAGGGAGGGCCCAGCCAAAGAGAGATCTGCCCCCAACTCTTTGCTTAGAAAAGCAACTGACCCTCGGAGAGTTGGAGGTGGAAGAGTGGAGAGCTCGAGAAGGCAGATATTTGGAAGAGAGATTTGGAGGTAGTGTAGTCCCAGGCCCTAGGAAGCCTTGTGGACAATGCAGAGGGTCTTCAACTCGATCCTTGCCACCACTGGGAGCCAGTGAGAGATACAATCCGTGGGCTTCGGGCCATGGACAAGTCTTGCAGTCCTGTTCTGGATGAGTTGTAGAGGATGGAGAGTAGAAGCAGGAATATTTAGAAAGAGGCTGTTGCAGTAGTCCAGCCTAGAGAGCACCAGAGCTCTGGAGACAGTGAGTTTCTGGGGGAAAGTGATGAAGGGAAGAATACCTCTGGAGAGATGCAGCTGGTAGTTTGATTTCTTAGAGACGTCGGAGATGTGAGAGAAGGAGAGTGTGGAGACGAAGATGACCCAGAGACTCTTAGCCTCACGGGTAGGAGAAGGAAGAGGACCCAGGGTGGGCGTCCAGAGAGTGAGAGAAAAAGAGGGAGCAGGAGTTCCGATGAGGAGGATCTCAATCTTACTGGCATTACGGCTGTGCTGGAGAGAGTACCCGTGAAGGTGGTGACTGCTTACCCGGCATTGCGAGCATCTATTGGGCTCCTGCCGGCATCATCATTCTGCCGCGCTTCCTGGAGGAGGCGGGCCTTACCTGTCACGTGTCCTGATCATGTGATTTTGAGGGGCCTTCATTACACAGAGGCTGCCGCCCGCTCTGTGCGCTGTGCTGGAGAGAGTACCCGTATCGAAGTGAAGGCGGTGACTGCTTACCCGGCATTGCGAGCATCTATTGGGCTCCTGCCGGCATCATCGTTCTGCCGCGCTTCCTGGAGGAGGCGGGGCCTTACCTGTCACGTGTCCTGATCACGTGATTTCGAGGGGCCTTCATTACACAGAGGCTGCCCCCCGCTCTGTGCGCTGTGCTGGAGAGAGTACCCGTAAAGAAGTGAAGGCGGTGACTGCTTACCCGGCATTGCGAGCATCTATTGGGCTCCTGCCGGCATCATCGTTCTGCCGCGCTTCTTGGAGGAGGCGGGGCCTTATCTGTCACATATCCTGATCACGTGATTTCGAGGGGCCTTCATTACACAGAGGCTGCCGCCCGCTCTGTGCGCTGTGCTGGAGAGAGTACCCATATCGAAGTGAAGGCGGTGACTGCTTACCCGGCATTGCAAGCATCTATTGGGCTCCTGCCGGTATCATCATTCTGCCGCGCTTCCTGGAGGAGGCGGGGCCTTACCTGTCACGTGTCCTGATCACGTGATTTCGAGGGGCCTTCATTACACAGAGGCTACCACCCTTGCGGCGAGCCAAGCCCACTGGCTGTTGTGCGGCTGTTTGGCGCTGACGGCGTGACCAGTGAACGGGAGACTGCGGAGGTATCCCCTCTTTGATCCCGGCATTGAGTAAAGGAAAAGCTCGGTGACGTGTTCAGTTTACCGAGGAACTTTGGTTGTGCACTTTAAGAGAGGAGCTGCAGCAACGGACTCTCCTTCCTTTTTACATATTATTGTTTTTTTTGGGGTGTGAGGAAAAACAGTCTGCTCACAGTGTTTGGCATTTGACGCCATGATGCCGACAGCTCAAAAACCGGTCCTCAGACACGGTTCAAATCCCTCCTTTCCCGTCGGAAACATCCGCCGAAATCCTTAAAGGAGGTAAGACAAGCTGATTGATTTATCTTGAGGATGGAGCAGAGACGGTGGGGGGGAGTGGTTCCTTCCTTAGCCTCACTATCTTTAACATCATTGGGTGCCATCGGCCCTATACCCTCAACGTCATTTGACTTAAAGTTTCATCATGGCGGCAGAGGCACTGGGAGTGAGAAGGAGTTGGCCGTGCTGCCGTCTCCGTCTGTGTATGTTGATGCTAGTGATGTGGCAGAGGTCTCTCCTTTTGAGCTAACGGACTCTGATCTGCTTGCTATTAATCTTCCGAATGTCTTGGGCCAGGTGGAAGTATTTGTACAGTCGCCACTACCTGCGAAGCTGAGTAACTCACATAGCTTGGAGGTGCTGCCTGAGCCTCATGTATTATGTTCTTCCTTTACCCCAAGAAAATTGACAGCGGTGGGTTTGCCATTGCTGTATGTGACGAGTATGGCAGATAATATAGTCCCATCACCTGAAAAGAGACAGGGGGAAGGGAGACACAGTGTTCCCCAAAACGCTGGACTGGTTAAAAGCACAAAGACGACATTGCGCGCCAGACTATGTAGAGACAGGGAGGCCAAAATTGTCATGGAAGTTGAGAAGCGAGCCACGGCGAAAGACCCCAACGTGGCAGGCTTAACGCCTGAGCTTTCTACATGCAGCACACAGGAAAAAGTGGCCTCAGAGGATGCAAAAACTGACATACTTTCCAAAAGCTCCGTATCTACGGCTGCTGGTATTCAAATACATAATAATGTGCTTGCTGCAATCTCAATTGCTTTATTGCCCTTCATGAAGCTCTATGAATCCCTACATGATGCTGTTCGCGATCAAACGGCGATGCTAGTTTCTATCAATAACAAGATCTCAACCCTAGAAGCTTTTTCGGAAAAAAATACGCAAAGACTGGATCACGAAGCTGAAACTTCCCTAAAATGGCAAAATAGATTGTGTGATCTTGCTCGGCAGTCGCATGGAGATCAAGAAGCCCTAATGGAAGTGGTCATCGAATGTACTAAATGGATGCGCTTCAACACCACCTCAAAAAAGCGAGTTGAACATGACACTCATAAAGCTCTTGAGAGACCAACAGATGCTCCAAATGGGATTTCTACAGCAGCTCATAAGGTAACTAACATGGATCATCAGATGGATGGTGTACCAATTGGTGGAGTGTGTCCAGTGAGCTCGAAGAGCAAATCAACAGCTCCCTTAAAGGCAACTTCTAGCCTTCAAAATGGCAGCTCATTGAGAAAAAAATGGACCCAAGCATAAGCTTCCTGGCACCTCTCATGGAATGCCAATGCAGCCTGACAGTGACATATTAAGCACGGATGGAACATTACCTGCCTCATCCGCCCAGAGCTTTGACAGCAGCAACAAGCTGCCTGAGCCGAGGGTGGTTGTTGTGGAGCCAGATTCCTTAACAAAGAAACTATCGTTTGGCATTTTTAATAAATCAACCACACCGATGCAAGCGAATGCTCATCAACTACAACACAAGAATGGCCGTCCATACGTCCACCGATGACGTCCAGTACTGAAACAGGCGGCAAAACGAGCACGGACAAGTGGTGTTACAAAATCTTTAAGGAATCTCTCTACTCCTCCTCACCCAAAGTTAGTTTCTCAAGCCGAGAAATTAAATGAGGCACCACCAGGTTCTATTAATATTCCTGAAACACTAATCTCTTCACAGAACTGTGCCAAAAGAAATAGAGACACCTTTAAAGATGAAGATGAGGCAATCTCCGAAGACTCGCTAGAGCCATGCCGGTACTCCACGTACTCAATTGATGACGATGTCGAGGTTGCTGCAGTCACTGTGGCGGAAGGCTTATCTATTGCATTAGATAAAGCTAAGACTATCATACCCGTGGCTGCAGATGTGCAGGTTGCCATTCCTCGAGGGGGCGGTCTGGTAAAAAAGCAGAAAATGATGCCGCTCTCCTCATCATTGGTTGTCAAGGATGCAAAGATACAGGGCCTCATTACGACTCAGGCGGTAAGGGGTTTACGGCGGCATAAACAGCGCCGACCCTTACCGCCTGATTCCGAGGTCCCTTAGCGCCATGGAGGTTTTAACACCTGCTTTTAGCAGGTGTTAAAATCCATGGCGCTAAGGGACCTTGATGTTAATTACGCCACCGTAATTTACGGTGGCGTAATTAACGCCTTCCCCACTCCCATTATGCCCTATGGGGCAAAAATGGGAATGGGGAAGGGTAAATGGGGATTGGGGACTTACCGCCCCGCCAACCTCGGAATGGGGCGGTAAGTCCGCCAACCACCATGGCGTAAACATAGTTTACGCCATGGTGGTAAAGGTACGACCCAGGCGGTAACTTACCGCCTGGGTCGTAATGAGGCCCACAGAGTGGAGAGGTGAGAATCTCGTCCTCCTGTGCTAATGTTCTGTGTGAAATACTTAATCCGAAACAGACGAGAGCGCAGGTTGAAAAACTTGAACAGAGCTCAAGTGATAAAATCACAAAACATCACTCATCATTAAATCATGGGTTGTGGCGAGTCCAATTTAAAAACATCTTGCCGGAACAAAAAGAAGTGAATTTGAATCAGCAGAATATTTTAAATCTGCTTTATTGTATTCCAACTCTGCATGCGACAAAATCGGAGGATATTGTAGTGGTTGAATACATGTCCGAAGATCATCTGGACTCGGTGAGGCTTCACCTCAAATCACGGTCCTTACTGTCGGCCATAAAGGAAGTCGCTGAGGATCTTCTGTTCATTGGCTTTGAAGTTCAAGATGATGAAAGAGAGCACTGTTCTCCAGTGGATCTAACTGAGAATGAATCAAGGAGGAACGAGTTATGGGCCCAGATGAGCTTTAAGCGTACACCAAGCAGGAAGGCCCCACCCTATAACAGCAACTAGCAAAAGGAAAATAAGACGGACACCTTTCATCAGCTTCTGTCGTGGAACACTCGCGGATTTGTGCATCTTTTTCAAGAACAATGGATTTTCCCGGACCACGTTTCCATATTGAGCATGCAGGAGACTTGGCTACGTGAATGCCCAGCATGCGATGGCTATACTGTTTTGCTGAATCCTGCAGGCAAGAACCTGTTTGGGCACCCTTTTTCAGGTCTTACAACACTGGTTAAAAATAGTCTGAAATGGAAGATTCTTTCCTCCAAAAACACAAATATGTTTGTACAAGTCACAACGATCCAAAAGAGCGAGTCAATAAGCACACATGATCAAGTGCTATTGATAATTAACTTGTATTGGAACCTGGCAATGATTTCACAAATTGCTTTCATTGCGGCTTATGGCCGTAGTTGATGAGTGTCTATTGTCTTTTAGTGACCCAACAATTTTGATATGTGGAGACTTCAATTACGCTTGGCTTAACAACCAATTGATAAAAAGTAAAACATCTGATTGTAAATCAGGAACTACATCAATAGACCGAGGTACCCGATGGATAAACGAAATTTCCCGGAGAGGTTGCTCAATGTTGAATGGATGTACACGAGGCGACATTCCCCCAGGGTTTACCTGGAAACGGGGAATGAGTAAGAAGACACTTGATTATATCTGGGCGTCCAGACACCTTCTAGATCTGATCATAAGTCTAAAAATACTAGAAAATGACAATAGCGATCATGATGCGCTGGTGCTGTCTTGGTTAAAGGAACCAAAAAAACAAAATATTAAGTATAGTGCGAACATCACAGTAAATAATCGAACTAATCGATTACGAATGAATGCTCCTCAGTTGGCCCAGATGACATTGACTTTTCTACAGTCAAATTTGTCCCTCTCAAGGATAAACTATCCCATTTTGCTGCATCAATATAAGGTGATGACTAAAATCCACAATGGTAATGTGACAGAATTGAACCACCCTTATAGTGCGGCAATAGGGAGAGCAAAGAAAGAACTACGAGAGGATCTACGTGTCCTGAAGCAAACCCGCCCCAGTAACATCCTGGACTTAATTAAATCTCAGCGACAGCAATGCCGTAATTGGATAAAATCCTTCAAAACGATCAGAATTCAAGACCAGGCCGAACAAATGTTAAAGCTAATCTTACAAAAAGATAGTAGACACATCTGGGAGATTATCAACACAGGTGGCGTAAAACATTCTTACGCAATGTCAAATGGTGTGAATGGAGTTACATGGGTGGAACACTTCTCTAGAGTATTTAACGACCACAATTGCATTGATGTTCCAAAATTGATCTTGAATACATCGAGGTGGAACGTGACTGACTCCGAAGAGGATATCGAGTGGGCAATCCAAAGATTAAAGTCATCATGAGCAGTTGGTCCTGATGGCGTCTCCAATGTGACATTAAAAACCAACAGTGCCTTGTGGGCAAATTTCATGGCCATCCTCTTTGAACGAATTGCCGGCGAGAAAGTGCTACCTGATTCTTGGCTGAAAGCGGTTGCGGTGCCCATTTTTACAAAGGGCAATCGGGACGATCCTAACAACTATTGCCCGATTGCCCTTTTGGATACAATCGGCAAAGTATTTTCATCTTTCCTTCAGAAACGGCTTGCGACATGAGCCAATGGGCCTCATTACGACCCTGGCGGTCCATGCCGGTAACTATCCGACTCCGCCATGGCGGAATGGGGAATTACCACCCCATTCCGAGGTTGGCGGAGTGGTAATTCCCCCTTCCGCCATGGCCCTTCCCCATTCCCATTTTTGCCCCATAGGGCATAATGGGAATGGGGAAGGCGCTAAGTACGGTGCCGCAAATTGCGGCACCGTACTTAGCACCAAGGTCCCTTTGCGGCATGGTTTTTAACGCGTGCAAAAAGCAGGCGTTAAAATCACCATCCCGCAAAGGGACGTTTACGGCGCGGTAAAACCCTTAACGCCTGACTCGTAATGAGGCCCAATGATGTGGGAGCGGTTGACGTACGTCAAACAGGATTCACGAGAGGAGTGGGTGTAGAGCTCAATTTGGTCCTCTTGAACAGTCTGAAGCTTGCCTCCTTGATGCGGAAAAGAAGCTTGTTCTTCGCCTTCATAGATCTGAGTCAGGCGTTAGACAGCATAAACCGTAATCTACTATGGAGGAAATTATACGACTGGAAATGCCCTAATGAGTTGTTGTCTCCGCTGATTGCGCTCCACACAAAGACTTCAATTAGAGTACGGCTAAACGAGCAAGGTGACTTATCTGATGAAATCTTTACTAAAAGAGGAGTGAAACAAGGTTGTCCTCTGGCGGCACAACTATTCAAGTTATTCATCTCAGACCTGTCGTTGTCCTTAACTGGTCAAAGGGTGTTCCCACCGTTAGTAAATGGGCATCAATTAAGTTGGGCCATTTACGCAGATGACATTGTGCTAATAGACTCTACCCCAATAGGCCTCCAGCGTTTGCTTAATGCATTTCAAGAATATTGTATGCATAATGATTTACGGATCAACACAAAAAAGTCAAAGATCATTGTGATGGGTAATTGCAACTCAAAGAAATCTAATAATTTCTCTTGGAGAATAGCTGATGAACTTCTTGAGGTGTCAAATAACATTCGGTATCTAGAGGTACTGTTCAATACTTCAATACGGGAATGGGATTGGACCCAAGATCTGTTGGCCCGTATGCAGATGTTTGCGTTGCAGGGAGCAAAACTGCATGTAGAGTTTGGAAAATTTACCCTTGGGCCAGTGTTATCATTTTAACTTCAAAAAGTGGTGCCTGCAATAACATTCGGTAGTGAATCAGGTTGGAACATCTCCCATGAATTGTGGGATAGGTTAGAAGGCAAATACTGGCGCAAGGTTTTAAGATTGCCAAAAAACGTGTCAATTTCTGCAATACAGTATGAGCTATGTATTGAATCACTTTATGGGGTTGTTCAGTGGAAATCTGTTTCCACCTTAAGAAAAATGCGGTTGAATCCAGTTGCTAAACCTTATGAAATCTTGCATACAGTTTCATCGCACCCCTTGGCTCGTTTATTGAATGAGTGGAAGGCAAGACTGATGTATGCTTTGGATAAAGTGGATGTCACCATTGAATCAGTGTTGTTAAGACCGCAAGAAGCAAAAAAGAAACTCCGGTTGGGAAACTGGATAGCAAACGAAGAAAAGCGGATGAAACTCGCAACATCGCTCGATTTGGGTAGTGTCTTGAACCAACTTGATGTGCTCCCGAAATATTTGAAGCAATTTCCATCTAGGTATCATCGAGATATGTTCCTTCGGTTACGTCTTAACCTCTATTACACCAAAGATATCCAAATGTTGAAACGAGACCCGAGTGTACATGACTCATGGTGCCGGTATTGCAAACAGGAAGTAGAATCTGTGAGACATTTAATCACTGAATGTGTGACGATTACAAGTCAGCGCTCCTTGCATTTAGCTCAATTTGCACCTCCATCTGGTAATATGGATGCATGGTGGAGCTATTTGATTGGAGGAGGTAATACTCAGTTAATATGCGCCACAATAAACTTTCTGGATGCCCTGATGTTAAATAATAAGGAGCAGTAAAGTCTCAATTTTAAGGAAGTAAAAGGACAATTATAATAGGTGTAAAGTCTTGAAAGAATTAATCAGAAGATATTGTTTTATATTTTATGGTTGGATGAACTGTAACTTAAAGTTTTTCTTTTTGTATTAAAACTAATGTTACAAAAAAAAAAAAATTAAGGCAGGGATAATTGGCAACAAATTACTCCTGAATTGCAGAAAGACAGTCTAGAATGAGAGAAGGAGCAGAGGCGGCTGAGGGGAGCCTGAAGGAGAGCTGAGTGTCATCTGCATAGCACTGGAAGTTGGACCAGAGGGCAGCTATGCAGTGGGCAATAGGTGGCAGGTATTGGTTGAACAGCCAGGGAGAAAGATTAGACCACTGGGGAACACCACATGTAGAGAGAGAGATAGAGGAGAGAAAGTACCCCATTTGGACCTGGGAGGGTTAATCTGTGAGAAAGGAGGTCAGCCAGGCCAGGGCCTGATCGGTGATACTCAGGTTATCACAGAACTGGTTGAGCAGGATGGCATGGTTGACCGTATCGAAAGCGGAGGAAAGATTGAGGAGAATGAGGACAGAAGGAAGGTTAGAACCGAGGTTTGAGAGCAGGTCTTCACAGATGTTCAGGAGAGCAGTTTCTGTGCTTTTGCCCGCTCTGAAGCCAGACTGATGGCCATGGAGAGAACAAACAGTTTCAGTGTGAAGTTTAAGCTGGGAGATGGGCAGCTCTTCCAGGAGTTTGCCCAGGAAAGGAGAAATGGAGACATGGCGATATTTGGCCAGACAAGAGGGAATCAGCAGATGGTTTCTTAAGAAGGTGGTGCACAAGGGAGTGCTTCAGAGGGGCAGGGAAGGTTCCATTGGCAAATGAGTGATTGCAGAAATCGGCCAAAGCTGGAGTGAGGGTGTCAATGTGGTCCTTGATGGTTTTGGAAGAACAGGGTAGAACCTGTTTTGATGAGACTTTCATAGATCGGACTTGTCTAGAAACGTCATCAGTGGTGAACAAAGGAAAGGAGGAGAAGGGTGGAGGAGAGGCGGCCGCAGGAGGGCCAGAAGAGGAGAAGGAGGATGGAGAGAAGGAGAGGGTGGACAGGATATCCTGAGTTTTAGTGATGAAATGAGATGTCTGGCCCGTGCAGAGGGCCTTGAATGGGACAGGGGAAGTAGAGACTGCAGCAGGATTGGCATGCTCCTTGCAAATTTTAAAGAGTTTGGCCGAGTTGTTAGATGCCGCAGAGACACAGGCTTGGATGTGCACTCTCTTCTTAGCAAGGACAGAGAGTCTGTATTGCCTTTGGAGAAGGCAGCAGGCCAATTTGTCAGAGGGTGCACCTGTTGCCCCCCACTTCCTTTCAGTTGCCCTACACTTGCTTTTAAGGGTGACGAGGTCTGAGTCGTACCAAGAGTTGCACTTGGTTTTGGGCTTCAGGCGGATCCTCATGACAGGGGCAAGTACATCAAGAGTGCCAGAAATAGAGAGATGAAGGTTAGAGAGGGCAGTGTCATGGTGTGAGTCAGCCAAAGGTGCAGAAGGAGGAGAGAAAGTGGCAGACGAAAGCCTCAACTGACACACGCATCATGATATGATATAGTCTATTTATAGAGCGCCTATACACAATGTGTTTCAAAGCGCTTCAAGGCAAGGGAGGGAACAGGGGAAAATACAATGACATTCTTACAGGCCATGAACAGTAAGGATGTGAAATTAACTATCGTACTCGGCCTGATGACATTTCAGATAGTGACATAGCTAAGGAAGGGAGGGGGAGAGTGGGAAGAAAATTGAAACAGACAGGCGACTACCATACTAGGCCTGACGACATTTCTGCTAGAGCCAGAGAAAACAAAAGGTGAGGGAGGGGGGTGCAGAAAGGGAGGGTACAAACAAAACAAGCGACTATCGTACTAGACCTGACGACATTTCAGATAGTGCTGGAGGGGAGGGGGAGGAAATAACCAAGTACGGGGAGGGGGGAGGAGACAGACGAGGTTGCTATCATACTAAGTCCAGGGACAATTCTGATAGAGTAAGTGCATAGAAGAAAGTAAGGGGATGAGGGGAGGAGATAGGAAAGGGAGAAAGGGAGAGGAGGAGAGAACAGAGAGTAAGCAGACAAAAAGAGTGGAGAAGCAAGAGGGAAGAGCGAATACAATTGCAGTAGTCAGTAGTAACACAATGTTGCAAGCCAGGATACAAGATAAAGATGAGAAAAGCATGATTCAGGGCCACCATGACTACAAGATGCAAAGTAAGTCCAGTATGAGAGTTGAGAAAGGGTGATGCACTGTGAATCAATGAAGTCCATAAAAGTCAAATCCAGCATTGGCCACAAGATGGTGATAGTGAAACCAGAATGTATCAGGATAGGCTCCTACAGAAGTAGGCTGGGGGAGGGGGAGCAGGGTAGAAGAATCAAGCAAAACAGGCAACACCTGTGTGCGAGAAGGGTGGGGGGGCACAAGGAACATCACAGGGGGATCAGAGGGGGTGGGGATGGCCTGAGGGGATAGAGGTAGTAAACACATGTTGGTGCATGCTTATCTGCTGTCTGAGAAGGGGGTCAGGCCCTGGATCCTCCTGGTCCTAACAGGTCCAAACAGGAATTGTCCTTTTCTTCGTCTACCCTTCGCTTCGGATGCCCAGTTCGGATGACCGAGAAGGTGGGTGGCAGAGCTGGAGTAGGCTTGGCCTGAGGGGTAGAGAGAGAGAGATGAGAGGAAAGGAGAAAGTGATCACTCCAAGCGAGAGGATTGGTGAGGGGGCTAGAGAGGGGGAGGCCTGAGGAGATCAGAACATCCAAGATGTGTCCTGCAGAGTGAGTCGGACTAGAGGGGTGAAGAGAGAGTCGCAGAGGTTGCGTAAGAGTCCAGAAGAAGGACAGGAAGCATCCAGGTGGATGTTGAAGTCTCCGAGAAGGAGACGTTGAGAGGTAGAGGCAAGGAGGAGGGAGGCGAGTTCCACCCATTCGGAGAGGAAGGAGTTACCTGGCCAGGCGGCCGGTAGATAGTGGTCACAGTGAGAGAGAGGCCAGGAAAGAGATAGAGCCTGCAGACCAGGTATTCAATGGAGGAGTAGGCCTGAATAGGAATCACAGAGGCAGAAATCCACTCTGGGAGGATCAACGCTACACCCCGACTAGGACGGTTGGTTCTGGGCACGGAGAGGATGGTGTAGCCATCAGGAAGGAGAGTGTCAAAACTTGTGACAGATCTGGCCGTGAACTACATCTCGGATAGACCGGTAACATCCAGGTTGAGTTCTTCACGGAGACGGCAGATGTCAGAGGAGTGTTTGACAGCTGAGCGACAGTTGAGAGTGGCAATGTGGAGCAGGTTGCCATCTTTGAAAGACTTCCATGGGCGGTACCTGTCTGGGGTACGCCTTGAGGACGTGTAGAAAGAGCCTGAGGATGTGTGAGGAGGAAAGAGGAGAGGGTAAGGTAGCCAAGGAGGAGGAGGATGCCAGCGAGGTGGCAGAAGAGGGAGGAAACAGGGTGGCAGGAGAAGAAGTAGAGGGTGCTGAAGACATGGAGGATGCAGAGGATCCAGAGAAGGGACAGCAGTAGAAGAAAGAAGGTTGATATGGCGTGGGAAGTGTCTATCACAAAGGAGGAGGTTGGCCTGAGGGCCTTGGCCCAAGACAGTGGGCCTCATTACGACCCAGGCGTTAAGGGTTAACGCCGTCGTTAACCCTTAACGCCTGATTCTGATTTTAACGGCTGCTTTTAGCAGCCGTTAAAATCCATGGCGCTAACCTGCCATGATGCTAATTACGCCACCGTAATTTACGGTGGCGTAATTAGCGCCTTCCCCACTCCCATTATGCCCTATGGGGCAAAAATGGGAATGGGGAAGGGAAAATGGGAAATGGGGATTTACCGCCCCACTCACCTTGGAATGGGGCGGTAAATCCACCATCCACCATGGTGTAAACGTAGTTTACACCATGGTGGTAAAGTTGGCGCAATTAGCGCCTGGGTCGTAATGACCCCCAGTGCCATTTAGATAAACATTTATGATGGTCTTGAAGGAGTGGAAGGGGGCCAGCAGGGCCTCCCACCGGGTACCTCCATTAATGGGCAGGGAGAAAAAAAGGAGAGAGCACAGAGACCATATGGATGGTCCATAGGCCTGGAGAGGGAACGACAAAGAGGGTGTCGGTGAGGGTCTGTCTGGAGGAAGCACTGGTGTAGGTATCAGTGATAGGGAGGCCTGGGTTGGAGACCAGGATATCCCTTTTGAACTTGTTCCTCCCAGACTTAGTGAGAAGGACAGGATAGTCCATAGAAAAGCAGTTGGAGAAGATACGAGAAACAGAGAGTACCATAGAGGATGCAAGAGAGAGGGTGGTGGAAGGGTGGTGAGAAGAGTGGGGGGAACACTAGGGTTGGGACACAAGGAGGAGGGGAACAAGCAGACAGACAATGACAATTCAGAAGAAAATAGTAGACAATTAAGTTTACGTGGGACTCAGATGGAGGAGTGGACACAGCAATCAGTAACAAACCCAAATTAACAGAGCAGACGACCAAGGGAATCTAGAAGAAAGAATCGCGCAACTTGGATTCAGGCAGTACAATGTGAGGAGACCACCAAGAAGTAGACTGCAAGTTAAAGAACAACCAAACGAGGGGACCTAGAGGAAAGAGTGAGAACAACAAGAATGCAGTAATCGGGAGCCGAATCGACAGAAAAAGAAACCTAGTAGAAGAAAAGAGCACAACAGAGCACAGGGCATTATGATGTAAATAACAATCAGGATAACAGGGCATCAAAAACAGAGCAGTCGATGAAAGAACCCTAGAAGAAGGAAGAGTACAACAAAACACAGAGAAATACACACAAGGAAAGGGAAACGGCTGTGAGGAGGGACATGGCAGGGGGAAGGCAAGGGTAAGTGCCCGCAGGGGAGCAAGGATGTACGGCTGGTGAAGGATAGCAAGGGAGCACACACGATTAAGGGATGCGCTGGAATGCATGCAGCGCTAGGGGGCGAGAGCGCTCGCTATCGAGGAAGCAAGAGAACCACGTAGTCGATGATGCGCGGGAGTGCACTCGATCAAGGATAATGAGGGAACCTTGCGATCAAGGGATGCGCAGGAGAGCAAACAGCGTAGGAAGCGAGTGAGTATTCGCGATCAGAGATAGCGCAGGAGCCACGTGATCGAGGAATGCATGGCCGTGCATGCAACAAGGGGCGAGCGAGCTAAGCAAATTCAAGGAAAACGAGGGAACCACACGATGACAGGGTGCACTGGAGAACGGTGTCCGCTCATTTGGTCGAAAAAAAAAGATCGAATGACCATTTGGTCGCAATCAAATGGTAGAAAAAAAAATGGTCAATTTTTTTTTATTTATTTATTTATATATATTTTTTTTGTTTTGTTTGGTTACATATATATTATATATAAAAAGGGGGGCTGCGGGGGAAACCCCCCCCCCCAAAAAAAAATGTAAAAAAAACAAAAAAAAACATTCGACCATTTGGATTTCGACCATTTGGTGTCGACCAAATGACTGGTAACCCTGGAGAACACGCAGCCCAGGAAGCTGAAGAGGGAAAATCCGGAACTGCCTTCCCTTTCCGAAAGACCACCTCACTGGACAAAACACCAACGACATTATGGCTGCCAAGCGCATGAGCTTACACCAATTCTCACTGCACCGACCATGGACCACCAACCCGAAAGGCACCCGGCAAGCAGACCATACAACCCTGCAGTAATTCAAACCATACCTAGAGTGAATGAGGAGAAACAAGACAGAGCTGGAGATAATTACATGGACAGAATCGACTAACAGCACCAATGAGCTAAGCCTCAAGTCGTTAGAGACATCATGGCGACACAGACAGGAAGCACACATGTAATCCGCATATTCGGGACACTCAGGCATCCAATCTACATGAAGAACACACACGTACAGCTCTATGAGGTAGAGGACAGTGACATATACATAATGTCTGCAGGTTTATTATTTTGCCATTAGGCTTGCTATAGCAAGGCACAAACGCAACAAGCAAGACAAGCTTGTGTACCTGCTTGCAGATGCTTACTTGCAACTAACCCTATGGATGAACAGGAGCACTCGAGGGACCTGATGAACCATGACACACATGAACCTGTGGACACTATGGAGAACCCATGCTAAGAGGCCATGCAGGCCTCAGGAAAATACAGTAGGCCATGACCATCTCGTAGAAATCCCAAGAAATAAGCTTCTGGGTAAGCAGAACAGCCATGACAGGAGTAACGGCAGCCAAGGCCAAGATGTTACAAATGACATTCCACCCACAGAGCCAAGGGTTACACCGGCTGCAGCAAAGAATATTCCCTGCAAAATACAACCGAGTTCGAAGCAATGAGCCTGCAAGCACGGTCTCTAATCACGTGACGCGACCAAGCTGATATTGGGCCAAGACTTGGAGGCTGGGAAAGAGCCATCGTCTCATGACTAGACAGCCGTTCGCAACATACTGGCCACTCTTCAGCTACCATGTGCGATGGGAATGAAACTCTCTCAAGGCATTAGTCTACTACACACTATTGTACAAACGCAGACACATAGTTGCATCTCACTGACACATAGGGCCTCATTACGAACTGTGCGGAATGGGTTAACGGGTTCCGCTAATGAATGCAGACCCGTTAACACCATTCCACACGATTACGAGGTCCCCTCGCGGGACTCGGTAAGGACGTCTGGTAAAACCAGGCATTGTTACCGGGTCCCACGAGGGGAAGAGGGAGATAACAACGGGCCGGTCGTAATCAGCCCGTTGTTAGCTCCCTCTCCAATTCCCATTGAGCCCTATGGGGGCTCAAATGGAAATGTGGAAGGTCCGGGTCCGGGTTCCCAGAGGGAGGAATTACCGGGCCTCCGAACTCGGAATGGCCCGGTAATTCCCCATTCAGGGAACTCGGTAAAGGAGCCTGGTTTGGCGGCAGCCATGGAGCTAATACTCCATGGCTACTGCCAAATTCGTAATGAGGCCCATAGTTTACATGTAGCAAGAACAGGTGTTTCGCTGGCTGGGAACAGAGTTTGTCCCAGGCTTGAAGGCGCGCGGCCTGGCCAATAAGGACACTAATCCATTGACCCTTAGCACAGCTTTTCCTGCCCAGAAATTATCCTATCAAGGCGAGTGAGTGCACACGATCAGGGATAATGAGGGAGCCACGTGATAGAGGAATTTGAGGGCGTGTACGCAACAAGGGGCGAGCGAACCAGGCGAATCCAAGGTAAACGAGGGAACCGCATAATCACAGGATGCGGGGGGGCACACAGCTAAAGAGGTGAGAGAGCACACGCAATCAAGAAGTGAGGGAACCACGTGATCGAGAGAAGTGAGGGAGTGCACTCAGCCTAGGGAGGGAGCAGGAGCACATGATCAAGGATAGCGAGGGTACTGCGCTATTAAGGGATTTGCAGGAGAACACACAGCCTAGGAGGTGAGTGAGTGCACGTGATCGAGGAATGCGCGGGCAGTGATGCAACCCAAGGGGCAAGTGAGCCACTCGAATGCAAGGAAACAAAGAGGACAGCATGATCACAGGATGCACGGGAGGGCAAGCAGCCTAGAGGGGTAGCGGGGAAAACACGCGAGTAAGCGATGCGCAGGAGGGAACGTGACCAGGGATGCAGGTGAGTGCGGGTACGCACACGGCAAGGGGGGCAGGAGCGCAGGTGGGCTGAGGTAAGGCCAGAGGGACCAGACATGAGGGAGGGGCAAACACAGGTCAGGACGGTGAGTGGCACCGGGTCAGAGGAATACGTGGAGTGAAGCAAGCTAATTCTCCCCGCAATTCCTTACCTGGCAGCCGTAGACAGGAGGGTGAGGTCGTCCGCACTCACTGTCCACCCCGCAACCCTATCGCCGCCAAACACCTGCGTTATTCAACACCGTGGCCTTGTACTGCGAGTGCTTTGCCACAGAGGTTCCAAACCTTAGATTTTATAGGCTCAGCAGCGTGGACGTAGCAAATATGCTACGTGTCATCTGGCAGAGTCAGGGTAACCACAAGGCTTCCTGACAACCCGACTCCAGCTGGTGCAAGTATCCACTGCCGTTACGCAAACCTGTCTAGGCTAGCGTGCAATCGGAGTTGGGCCCATGTGCTTTCATATTAGTGATGTGCCTATATAAGATGCTCTTCATATGCAACCCGGCAGAGATAGTTCCGGCAACTCCCTGTGACTTGCACGGACGCTCTCTCCAAACGATATAAGATGCTCTTCATGTACAACCCGGCAGAGATAGTTCTGGCAACTCCCTGTGACTTGCACGGACGCTCTCTCCAAACGATATAAGATGCTCTTCATGTACAACCCGGCAGAGATAGTTCTGGCAACTCCCTGTGACTTGCACAGGCCGTCTCTCTAAACTATATAAGATGCTCTTCATGTGCAACCCGGCAGAGATAGTTCCGGCAACTCCCTGTGACTTGCACGAACGCTCTCTCCAAACGATATAAGATGCTCTTCATGTACAACCCGGCAGAGATAGTTCTGGCAACTTCCTATGACTTGCACGGACGCTCTCTCCAAATCTCAGCTGTCATTCGCCTAATAAGAATACAATTGTTTATATGTCAGCCTCGGCTCACTGTGACTTATTCTTCTCCTGTCCTTCATGCAAGACTATTTGTCTCCACAGCATGATGGGTGAAGTGCTACAGTGCTGGCAGAGGAAGCAAGGGGCAGATTAGGTGAGGGAAATGTTAGCTATTTGACAGATGAGAGGTACGTTAAGAGGGTAACTCAGAGGTGAGAAGGTAGGCTTTTAGTTTGGTTTTGAACAAATCAATGTGGACAGTTTCTCAGATGTTGGGGGAAGAGAATTCCATGCAAGTCGAGCCAGAAGAGAGAAAGAGAAGAAGTGAGAGGAAGCTCATGGAGGATGAGGAACCACAAGGGTAGTTGAGGAGGCAGAGCGGAGATTACATGAAGGCTTGTAGAGTTGGATAGAGGATAGATACAGCGGTGCCTTGCTGTGGATAGATTTGTGAACTAGGAAAAGACATTTAAATCTGGACCTGTTTTGTGTAGTCAGTCATCCAGGCTGGTGACGGTACGAGGAAGTAGGTGTGAAGTGAGACAGTTAACAAAAATAGTACTGTTATCGAAGTTGATGAACTTGTCGAGAGGACAGGAAGCCTAGTTGTGGATACCAAAGAGGATGCTGGCACAGTAGTCCAGTTTAGAGTAGTCCAGTTTAGTGTAGTCCAGTTTAGAGTAGGCCAGTTTAGAGTAGTCCAGTTTAGAGTAGTCCAGTTTAGAGTAGGTAAAGTCAGCGCGCCTCTTCTTCTCGGAGGCACTGTCTGTCTTCTGGTCCCATTCTCCCTGGCTCTTACCCCACTCCGCAGCTCTCCCTCTTGTAAACCCTCCAGCTTTGTTTCCTTGGTTACAATTTTCTCTGCTCAGTCTGCTGTGTGCCGGTCATCTTTCCATCTGGGAGCCTGGTGGTTACCCCTGCCGTCTCGAGACCAGCTACTGCTGCTGATACATCGAAGAGTTTTCCCTCTGGAGAGTTTCCCAGGGTTTGCATGATTCCCTGTCTACCTTCAGGGTTAGGCTATTCTTGGGGATTCTTTCATATAGTTCACCCTCGATTCCGTTTGCTAATAAGGTCAGTGCTCGCAATACTTGACACTATTAATGACACTGTTTACAACAGTTTGAAAAAGCAAATATGGAAAGGCTCTTGTCCAGTCCTTAAAACAATATGTATTCGACAATAGGATTGCTGAAACTGAAAAAAGCAAGAGGGCCTTAATCAGAAAATGTTATTTGAGGCATGATATAGATCTTCAATCCAACAAGTTGATGGCTGGAAGGTTTGGAATTAATCATAACCACGGGCATAACTCTGGGCAACCCTCCAGACCATCGTTTTTCAGCCTGTCAAGCCATTACAGAAGGAGAAAGACCATATACAAATCAGGCTTGGTCCCACCCCTAAAGTAGCAGTTTAGCCCGAACTGCTCACTGCATCATAGGGAAACAACTTTCCCCTCACTGATGAGGCCCAACAAGTGGTTCAGATTAATTAGAAAACTTGCACCCATCACATTTTTGGATTCAGTTTGTCTCCTGTGTGAAAGAGGATATGCCCAGACGTGGGCGCCATTGATGAATCAAGCTGCCCCTCACTGATGAGGCCCAACAAGGCCAAAACATGTTGTGGGTTGCTTGTGTTTCCATGCCGGGGGGACCTGGCCTGGCAGAAACAGTTGTTATGATGTGAATTTAAGTGTTATATTTGTTGCGGTTGAACTGCTATATATTGCCTTGTTAAGTTGTATATGATTAAGTGTGAGGGACAGAAACCTTTTGGTAGAGTGTTTTCTTTAGTTTATTTTTGGCAGGGAAATCCTCGTCAGGGTCGGGCTAGTGAGGTGTTATCCAAACTTTTAAGTTAATAAAATGGCATCTATTGAAAATCCTTCACAAAGTTGTCCGCCTCACATTTCTGGCCCTACCACTCCTTAAATCATTCCCGGTACAAATGGGTGCATTGACCTTGCAGTGGCTTACGCTTGCAGACAATCTTCTCTTTTTTCATCCTACCCCTGTCGGACTCTAGAGTAACTTGACTACACGTTCAGCTAATGCCATTGATAACCTTAGACTTGATTCCATTACTCAAAAGGTTGTTATCAAATATTCTAACAAAAGATCACCTACAACTAAGTACTGGTCTGTGGGGGATTTCAAGTTGGAAAGAATAACATCTATTAAATATCGGAGAGTTACCATCTTACATAGTACTTCAACCCAAGCAATTAAGGAGTGATTGAGAGTTAGGATGCGGCCTTTGGCCACCAAATTGAAAAGGGTCCATCTTAGCCTTTGTAAGTATTCTGTTTTCCCTGCATTGAAATTCTATACAGCTAAAATACTCCCAGCTCTGACATATGGACTGGAAGTAATGCTTAAAGATCTGGGCCCTCCCTCAACTCCCTGCAGGGAATCATTTGGAAAGAGACATCAGGCCTTGCTGTCTTTATCCCGAATTGCATCATGTGACACGAGCTAGGACTTATATCCCCGCCTAAGTCCCTCTTTGACGATTTTAATTCAGCCTTGTAGAGAAATCTCTTTCATCTCTTGATAAATGTAGATGCTCTCGAGATAATCTCCTGAACAATATTGGCTCTGATATAGAAAAACTGGCCCGTAATCCAAATAAAGCTAAATGTGACTCTACAAACACGTGACCCACTGGGTCAGTACTCGCTACACATAGAATATTCAAGGTTTGCGAGAAAGCGATCCTGCTTACTTGAGTGCATTTATCTTTTCCCCGGTAGTGATCTTAGCGACACTTACATTAGATTTAAATTAAGCCAACTTCCATCCTTAGAAAGTCTTGGGGCGGGATGGGGGCTCAGTAAGGAGGATAGAATATGCAGGTGAATCCCTCAAAACTATTAAACGTCTTGTCATCGACTGCCCAAAAATAGGAAATATTAGACAATGGCCCTCATTATGAGTGTGGCGGAAAGGCAACATTGGCACCAGTAGTGCTACCGGCACAGTGGTTACCTCTCCACCACATTACGAGTTCTGCTCGCGGGTGCCGGACTGCACGTGTGGTCTGACCAGGCGTATAGACCGGCACCCGCGTGCAGAACTCGTGATTGCAACGGCACCGTTATTAACGGTGCCGGTGCAACCATGCTCCCCACCCCCATTCTGGCCTAGGGGGCAGAATGGGGATCGGGAGGCCGGCTATACCGGCTATACCGGCACCCGCGAATGGGCAATTACCGGCCCATTCAACTTGTCATGGGCCGCTAATGCCCCATTTGCGGGTTGCCGGGGCCGGTAGCGAGTTTGGTGGTAGCCGTGCCCTTAATAAAGGCACGGCTACCGCTAAACACGTAATGAGGCCCAATTAAATTTTGCAAGTTTTATCCACTATTCCACGACGCTGCAGGATCATCTTTGTGGTCTGGCTTGATGGAAGGCCAGAATATTTCATTGATATTAGCACTTCATAGGGCCTCATTACGAGTATGGAGGTAGCCATGGTGCTATTAGCGCCATGGCTGCCTCCATACCGGGCTCCAAAACCGGGTTCCTGCAATGAGGGATTACTGGGTCATTCCGACATTGGAGGACCCGGTAATTCCTCCTTGCAGGAACCCATCCCCATTCCCATTTGTGCCCCCATAGGGCTCAATGGGAATAGGGAGGGAGGTAATAACGGGCACATTACAAATGGCCCGTTATTAGCTCCCTCTTCCCCTCGCGGGACCCGGAAAGGACGTCTGGTTTTACCAGGCGTCCTTACAGGGTCCCACAAAGGGAACCTCGTAATTGCACAACCCGTAATGAAGGGTGCCGGTCCCGTACCAGCACACTTCATTACGGGAGCGCCAGGGTTAAAATGAGGCCCATAGATTTTTACTGGAACTCTATGAACTTTTGTAATTTACAACTCGTTTTAACTGATTTTTATAACAGCTAATGAGATAATTCATCGCTATTATTATTCTTGTAGCACTTGGGATTTTGGAAAACTGTAATTATGATATAAGTATATTGCTTTTTTATATATATTATTCGCCTTATGTAATTTGAAGTAACTTAATGTGTGTACGTGTTTACCATATTAACCCCTTAAGTGCCAGGCTATTATTAAAGTCTAGGAAAAAGGACGAGTATACTCGTCCTTGGCACATACCACCGTACAATACAACATTTTAAATGATAAAATAAGTATTAATCTCCCATAATGGTGGCATCTCAACGTGAGTCAGAGCGTAATTGTTTCAGTGTGTCTGCCATTTCTCCAGGCCGTGGGATTGTTCAAGACGTGAAGCCTTGCTAGTGTTCCAGAAATATGCAAAGTTGGTCGCTCAGTTGGCATAAAGCTGCTTTTCTGTTCTCTTTTCAGCATATCAAGGAGTAAAAGCTGATGATTTTAATGTAATATTCTGTCTTCTATTGTAAGTCTCTTATTGATGATAATGTTTCACATATTTTCTAGTAAAAGGACTCACTTCAAATTTAATTAGTTCGATGATGAAGTGGGGGTAAAGTGCCTGACACCGAACAGTGGCGATTAACTTTCGTCAGATTTACAGACTCTGATAGTCCCCTGAAACAAATCATTTAATTTCCAATAGCGAGACAGGTTTTCTGAGATAAGATACATGTTTATAGTCTTATGGTCAGTGAGTACAGCTGGGCGTGCCATGAGATAGTCAGACACAAACCAAAGGTCAATTCTAGACTAAAAGCAGCCTTGCATGTTGCTCCATGTGAACCGTGTGTCCTTGGATGACATGGTTCTATACGTGTCTGACGAGCAAGGATGTGCACATTTTGCAGATCAGGGGATTCAGTGGGATTCAAGAAGATCCGATAAGAGTGGGACATCTATCAAGAAACCTACAAGGCTTCATTGACTAAACTGCGCAGTATAAGGTGTAAACTGCGATGCTCGGGCTTCAGCTGAACCAACTGTAAGGGCACAGAAGGAGACTGACACACAGGTGGCATAGTGATTGCTATAGACTTTTATTAGGTATGAAAATAAGGAGAACACCTACTTTTCCCTATATGTAAGCAGGGTATCCCTGCCTCAACTAAGACACTAAGGCTCTGTCAGAATGTCTGTGTAAATCAATACTCCACCGTCCTGTGTCAAAAACCCTACTTCTGTCCATCACACTTAAAACTAAAATAAGTAGCCCTTCTTGGTCCTGAAGAATGACTCTCTTCTTCTGGACTGAGGGGAGAAGTTCACTTCCAGGCTTTGACTTCTTACAGGAAATGGTTCCCTTCCCCCGGTCAAAACTCTCTTCCAGTAGAATAGAGAATGTTCCAGAACTTGACTCCTGTCACTCAAGATTAATTATCGTCCAACACAAAAGACAAAGTCCAAAGATAATGTTCCACACCACCAAGGGGAGGGACTCCTTTCCCCTGGCCTGGCTTATCCGGAGAATATCTCCCTTCTCCTGGTAGCCTGACCTTAGAGTTTGCTTTTGGAATTTAAGAATGTCATGCTCAAGACGTAGAGGGAGGGGGAGGCTGTTCCAAAGGAGCGATCCAGCGGAGGACAGCGAGCGACCTTCTGCTCTCTATTGAGCTAAACACTTTACACAGAAGGTGTTGGTGCCGCCAGAGCAACGTAGAGGTCTAGAAGGAGAGTATTTGGTAAGAGAGAGTTGCAGATAGTGTGGTCCCGGCCTCAGACAGATGTTTGGATGATGCAGAGGGATTTGGATTTGATATGTGCAGCAACCGGGAGCCAGAGAAGGCTTTTTAGGGCAGGAGAGATGCGGTCCCTGGGCTTAAGCCCAAGGATTAGTCTCGCTGCTCTATTATGGACTAGCTGAAGGGTCGCAGAGTGGAAGAAGGACGATTGAGGAGGAGGCTATTGCAATAGTCAAACCTAGAGAGAATCAGGGCTTGGGAAACATTGAGCTTCTGGGTGAAAGTGAGAAAAGTGAGAATTCCTTTGAGAAGGAAGAGTTGAAAGAGGGACATCTTAGCAATGTCCTGAGTGTGAGGGAGGAAGGAGAGAGAGGAGTCAAAAATGACTCCAAGGTTTCTGGTGTGAGAATCCAGAAAGTGTCCCACTTATCAGTCCTCAGGGATCTGTCATCCAGGTGGCCGGGGCAATGCCATCGCTATTGGATCAGACCCCGGGGTGGACCAGTGCGGGGGCATCACCTGGATGGGGGATCCTTGGGGAGTGGGTGTGGGACACCTAATGGTGAGCCCCGGTTTCCACCCTTTAGAATCTTTACTCCTTCTTTCTCAATCAAGTACATACGTTTTGCAACCCCCTCCCCTTCCCTGCATGGACACATATACATTCCCTTCACACACTGGGGAAAGACAGACTCAAACATGTCCCAGTGCCGTGGTCAGGCAGTCAGGCAATTGCCTGGAACAACTCACACCTGATTCCCCTATACCTTCCCCACCTGGTTAAAAGGCAGAGCACGGGAACACACTTCGAGCAAGGCAAGGAACAGCACAGAGCCTATGAAGGAGCAGCCTATTCCAGACCACAGCTGAATCGAGGGAGCCAGATGGAAAGTCACAGAACGAAGCCAAGGAGGGAGATGCCCTTATGCCATTTGACAAGTAATCGCTGGGCAGTTGAAAACTCAGAAGCAGCATATGAGAGTCGGAAAAATGAGGCCAGAGAATCCTATAATGCGTGTACGAGATACCAGGAGCCCTCCTGCCTGACTATTCGAGTCGGGGGAGAAGTGCTGCCACAGTGGTATGGCCCCTGACTCCATGATAGAAGCAGCGCGCGGAACCTTGTATACAGTGGTGAGTTGAAGGAAACTGCATGAAGCCAGGCTGCGTATGAACGAAGCTTACGTGCGGCAACAAAGTGTTCGATGAAGTTGAATGGAAATGACATTTGATGAAAGGCGCGAATGAAAAGGGAAAGCCGATAATTGTTTTCTGAACCTTGAGAAGTAAAAGCAAGAAGTAGCAGAGTGGCCCAGCACTGTGTGTGTGTGCTCAATCGAAAGATCTCTGCCAGAATGTATCCCGCTAACAGAATGTGAATATGATTTATGAGGAACAGAATCGAAGTAGTCCTGCAAGGGTTTAAGTCAAATCCTTTGTACAATCGAAACACTTCGGTTTGTAGTAAACTGTGAAAGAAATAGGAGTCTGAGCCTGACGCAGGGGGACTCAAAGTGAAAGGTGAAAGTGGTGTGAATTGAGAACAGAACAATACAGAGGACCGAGTAAAAGACTTTTGTTGCTTGAAAAGTAAACTCCTGAGGAACGGAACTTCGAACAATCTCTGTTGAACTTTTGTCTTGCGAGGGAGAAGCCTTCCTTGATTGAGCAGGAGACATTTGGTAGCGGAGAGCTGATATATGAACAGGAACCGTGCCCTTGTGCTTAGCCGAACTGAAGTGTGTTCCAAGCCCATGGACAAAACGTTGGGAAGAGGAACCAACTATCCAGTCATCCTGACATATTGTTTCATGACACACTTTTTGTTATCTACATCATTTCCTACACTGTTTATTGTTTATTTTAGTGTAGGCCCTTTTATTTTGACAGAGACTGCACTAGGACTGTGTTATCTTTATTTCGATGGCCGTAGCTTGCTCCCATCCTTAGGTGTTTTGTAGATCGATGCGAAAGTTGGATTGCTTATTTGCTTTATTGTAATTGAAGTTTATTTATAAACTAATTGTTACAATTAAAATAAAATTAAAAAAAAAAAGATAGGTGTTTTTCCAACCCCTTTGAAGTTCAATAAACACCCTTAAACTGTGAGCACTTGTGTCTGTCTTCACTGTTTGATACCATGCCTTCCTTACACTGGCTTCAGAACAAGTAGCAGCGGGAGAGCCCATAGAGGGAGGCCAGAGAGAAGGGAAGAAGGAGGGAGCAGGGGTCCCAATAGGAAGGATCTCGGTTCTGCTGGCATTGAGGCAGAGATCATTGGAAGTGCAACAGGACTGGATGGCAGATAGGCAGTCAGGGATGAAGGAAGGTGGGAGTGAGTCAGCAGGAGGTCTGAAAAAGAGTTGTGTGTCATCTGCATAGCTTTCCTTAGTTTTCTCCCTCATTGCCTCGAACCCACCTTGTGTTCTATTGACTGTATTCCACAGTTGGGGCACCTGTTTGCATTCCACCCGGCAGCTTCCTTTGTTTTCTCCCTCAGTGCTTCTCACCCATATTGTGCTGTACTGACTGTATTCCACAGTTGGGACACCTGATTGCATTCCACCCGGTAGCTTTCCTTTGTTTTCTCCCTCTGTGCTTCTCACCCATCTTGTGCTTTACTGACTGTATTCCACAATTGGGACACCTGATTGCATTCCTCCCAGAACCTTTCCTTTGCCTTCTCCCTCAGTACTTCTCGCCCATCTTGTGTTCTATTGACTGCCTTAAACAGGTGGGGCACCTGATTGCATTCCACCTGGTAGCTTTCCTTTGTTTTATTCCTCAGTGCTTCTCACCCATCTTGTGTTCCATTGACTGTATTCCATAGTTGGGTCACTTGATTGCATTCCACCCGGTAGCTTTTCTTTGTTTTCTCCCTCAGTGCTTCTCGCCCATCTTGTGTTGTATTGATTGTATTCCACAGTTGGGACACCTGATTGCATTCCACCGGTAGCTTTCCTTTGTTTTCTCCTCTGGTGCTTCTCACCCATCTTGTGTTCTATTGGCTGTATTCCACAGTTGGGTCACCTGATTGCATTCCACCCGGTAGCTTTTCTTTGTTTTCTCCCTCAGTACTTCTCGCCCATCTTGTGTTCTATGGACTGTATTCCATAGTTGGGTCACCTGATTGCATTGCACCTGGTAGCTTTTCTTTGTTTCTCCCTCAGTACTTCTCACCCATCTTGTGTTCAATTGACTGTATTCCACAGTTTGGTTACTTGATTGCATTGTAACCGGTAGCTTTCCTTTGTTTTCTCCTCTGGTGCTTCTCACCCACCTTGTGTTCTATTGGCTGTATTCCACAGTTGGGTCACCTGATTGCATTCCACCCGGTAGCTTTTCTTTGTTTTCTCCCTCAGTACTTCTCGCCCATCTTGTGTTCTATGGACTGTATTGCACAGTTGGGTAGCCTGATTGCATTCCACCCGGTAGCTTTTCTTTGTTTTCTCCCTCAGTACTTTTCGCCCATATTGTGTTCTATTGACTGTATTCCACAGTTGGGTCGCCTGATTGCATTCCACCCGGTAGCTTTTCTATGTTTTCTCCCTCAGTACTTTCCGTCCATCTTGTGTGCTATTGACTGTATTCCACAGTTGGGACACCTGATTGCATTCCACTCGGTAGCTTTCCTTTGTTTTCTCCCTCTGTGCTTCTCACCTATCTTGTGCTGTACTGACTGTATTCCACAATTGGGACACCTGATTGCATTCCACCCAGAAGCTTTCCTTTGCCTTCTCCCTCAGTACTTCTCGCCCATCTTGTGTTCTATTGACTGCCTTACACAGTTGGGACAAATTATTGCATTCCAACTGGTAGCTTTCCTTTCTTTTCTCCTCCGGTGCTTCTCGCCCATCTTGTGTTCTATTGACTGCCTTACACAGTTGGGACACCTGATTGCATTCCACCGGTAGCTTTCCTTTGTTTTATCCCTCAGTGCTTCTCACCCATCTTGTGTGCTATTGACTGTATTCCGTAGTCGGGTGGCGTGATTCAATTCCACCTGGTATCTTTCTTTTAATGCCTCATATTCCCTTAAGGCTGCAGTGGCTTGTTTTGATATTTTTTCTATGGCCCTCTTCCCCAGCCTAATGTCCTTCCATAATGCCTGCTATTTGGTGTGTATATTGTTAGGGAATTTGGGGGCGATTGTGAATTTAATCTCGATGCACCATTTATTTATTGGGTATTTTTAATGAACCTATGCAGCAAAAGGTGTTTCAAGGCGCAACATGACAAAGACGGTGGGGATGGGGAGACAGGGATGAAGAAAAACAAAAATGGTCCTACTAGGCCTCGTGTCATTCAGATTGTGCAAGTGCAGTAACAAGAAGTGTGGGGGAGGTGGGAGTGGGTAGGTGTCAGTCAGGGTGGAAGGGCCCATGGGTTATGCGAGTGCATGCGAATGCAAGCGCTAAGTGTGAGGGATGGGCTCAATGGTGTGCGGGCCCAGCCAGGCTAGTGCAGGGGGAAGGAGCCCGGAAGGGCAAGTGCAGGATAGGGGAGAGGGGCTAGGGAGGACCAAGTGGAAGGGTAGACTGGTCAAGAAGGGCCTGGTGCCCCGAAGAATCTGGAGGTACTTGGCAGCCAGTCCAAGAGGCAGAGGGGGACATTATATGGGGAGGGGGAGGGAAGGAGGAAAAGAAAAGGAGGGTCTTGAGAAGCTCACTGAACTTAAGGAGATTCAGCTCATATCTGAGATGGGCAGGGAGGCCATTCCAGAGAGAAGCACCTGCAGAGGAGAGAGATCTACCCCCCATATTCTGCTTGAAAAATTGTCTGAACTGCAGAGAGTTGAAGGTAGAAGATAAAAGGGCACTAGCAGGGAGGTATTTAGGAGAGAAAGTTGTATGTAGTCGGGTCCCAGGCCCCAGAAGGCCTTGTGGGTGATGCAGAGGTTCTTGAACTTGATCCTTGCAGCAACTGGGAGCCAGTGGAGAGATTTTAGGGCTGGAGAGATGCAGTCCCTGGGCGTGAGGCCAAGGATAAGTCTTGCAGTCCTGTTCTGGATTAGTTGAAGGGAGAGAAGGGAGACGTTAGGCAGATTGAGGAAGAGGATGTTGCAGTAGTCCAGCCTGGAGAGGACTAGATCTCTGAAAACATTGGGCCTCATTACGAGTTTGGAGGTAGCCGTGATGTTTGTACCAGCATTGCCACCCCCAAACTCGGGTTCGGCTCTGGGTCCCCCGAAATGGGAATTACCGGGTCATTCCGGCCTCGGTGGGCCCGGTAATTTCCTCTTGCGCGGGACCTGGAGCCGGTACATCCCCATTCCCATTTGAGCCCCCATAGGGGGTGCCGGCGTGCAGAACGCTGCTGTTGCCTTACTGCCACAGTTGTAATGAGACCCATTGAGTTTCTGGGGGAAGGTGAGGAAAGGGAGAATGCCTCTAAGGAGGTGTAGCTGAGAATGGGCTATCTTGACAAGGTCAGTGATGTGAGGCGAGAAGGAGAGAGAGAGGAGTCGAAGATGACAACAAGGTTTTTTGCCTCACAGGAGGGTTAGTGGCCCATGGAGGACAGTGCTCAGAGGTAGACACAGACGACACAGGCGATACGTTTGGAGAATGCTTAATCTTGCCTTATTTCTAAATGGTAGTCATCTCGACCATAAAAAAAGAAAAGGAATTGTCCAAAAGTCCATAGGTCAAAATAAGAGTCTGTGTCAAACCTATGCTTGCCCCAACAATGTGTGGGGCATTGGGTAAAGTATATAAGTGTCTCAAAGAATATCAGGATGGCCATGGAGCCTGCTCTCGGCTCCCTTCCCCAAGCTCAAGTTTCTTGGGGTCTCCAACATTTCCGCTTGTTTCAAACAGTTAAAACACAAGGCAGTTCAATAGTCTTCTTATTCAGCACAGTTCACATTTCTCTCGGCCTCGATCGCCGGATTCAATCATTCTCATCATAACACCCTTTCTTCTTGGGCTTCCATCTCCCGATTCAATCATTTCTTAACATGAGACAGTTCTGGTTCAACAATTCTTGAATGTAACACCGTTAACCTTAGTGATTGGATTTATATCATTTTCTCTCTCTTGACGCACAGGGATTCCTTCCCCGTTCTGCTTGCTTTCTTTACATGCTTTACTCCGTCCTATGCCTGGCCACTCCGATGCTAATTGTGGTTGTCACAATCTCTCCTGTTAGCTTTTTCCCCAAACATGCTTGCTTAGCACCACAAGTTCCTTTAGTGACCCGTGCTTACTGTAAGGAAGGCATGATATCAACCAGTGAATACAGAGACAAGTGATCACAGTTCAAGGGCATGTATTGCACTTCAATTGGGTTTGAAAAATGCCTTCCTAATCCTAAATCTAAAGATGGGAGCAAGCAACGACCATCAAATAATAATAATGCAGTCCTAGTAGAGTCTGGTCAAAATAAAAGGGCCTATACTAATAAACCTATTGCCAATCCTTACTTCTAAATACAAAAGGTGTGGGAAACAATGTTATTCAAAAAGAAAGTGTTCAGGAAATGATATGTCAGGATAGTTGAGCCGTTAGCTTCCCTTCCCCACGTTTTCAGCACAAGACAAGGCGGCACACTCGAGCTTAGCCCACACTCTGGCTTTTCTAGCACAAGGATGCAGTTCAAAATCTCAGTGTCAGGACCTTCTGTGCCAAAGTCTCTTATTTCAGAGGGCCTGATGCAACAAACTACCATTCAAGGTTCCTTTCTCCTCAGGATTGTCATATGCCCAACTTCTCTGGTGATTCACTGTACACCCCGGGTTCCCCCTCTGCCAGGCTCAGACCTACTTTAACACAAAACCTTCAATTGGTCTCCCTCTGCCGGGCTTGGACCAAATTGATCTCATTTTCCAACATTTTTTTACTGTATCAGAATCGAAGACTTTCAACTGTGCGTGGGATTTTGCTTGACTCGTTGCAGGACCACTTCGATTCACAATTCTTTGTTTCTTCTTCATATAACCCTTTAACTATCACTTCTGCCACTTCTCAGCTTGATACGTTACAGAGACCTTTGATTGAGCACCTACTCAGTGCCGGACCACTCTTTCAAAGTTATCGTACCACAGTCTATTCAAGGTTCAAACACTCATCAGCAGTTCAATTTTTCTTGCGTCTTTTCTCACACATGTTTTAACAATGCGTTCCAGTGCTCACCATACAATGTTGCTGCTGGCAGCCTTGGCTTCAACATAGACTGGTTTGTTATCGGTCTCCCCAACTCACCGGCTGTGTTGATTTCACTGATGCTGCTTTGTTCTTGGAGCCAAAGACGGTACCACCGCAGCTGCTGCTTCTCCCTGCGTTGATTAGTGACGCGGGAGGGCCCAGGGTATCTCCAACACACAATACAGGATTCTTCAGCCTGTTTTATTGGTTTTACGCTTTCTAATATCGAGGGCTCTTGAAAGTAATGGTTTCTTGTTGGAAAGGCGAAAGGAATTTCCCTCCTTTCGATCCTCTCCTATTATGCTGTCTTTCTTCTCTCGAGCAACTGTTGTCTCGAACCTGCTGTTTCCTTGTGTGCTTTGTCTCGCTCAGAGTTTGCTTTCATGCTCCGCCTTTTATCCGTGTGGGGAGGATTAATGGAAGTCAGGTGTGAGTGATGGTCAGTAATTGCCTGACCTCACCTGACCATTGTATTGGGACACGTCGGGTATACTCCTCGGTGCTAGTCTATTTTCTCCCAGAGAGGGCTGTCCGTGTGAAAGTGTTTGTGTAGGAAAAGGGGAGCGGTAGAGTTCCTACATATCCTATCTGATAAGATGGGGTAAAGGTGTTACAGGGAAGGGGATACTGCATCTCACCATCCCTCATCCCACTCCCCTAAAAACCCCTCGCCCAGGTGACCCTCCCGCACTGGTCCACCCCCAGTAACTGGATCCAAGTGCGATGGCCGTGTCCTGGCCACCTGGATGACAGATCCCTGGGGACTAGTGGGTGCGATGCCTTCTGGTTTCTCAACATTACTTATCACCATAACAAGTGCTTATCCTTCCAACTACTTATTCAACTTGCCTTTCACTTTAGCATTTGCTGATTTTTAGCTTTCATATTCCACAGAGACATTCGGCAATTCGACATTCCGTAGAACCACTCTGTTACTTTGTTTCACTAGGATTCAAAACCTATTTGAAACGTTCTTTCAATGCGTCTCGCTTTGCATGCACATCTTCTGCTTGCAACTTTGCAATCACTCGCGTCTTTTACAAACTGGGCTCTTGGAACCCTTTGAACTCACTGGTTGTATTCGAACGACGCATCCTTCACTTTCCTTTTTATCCGAGGTCATGGTCTCTACCCTCCTGCCCCTCAGACCTTCCTGGGTGGCTTTGCTGTCCCAGGGACACCAGCAATCGTCTGGCACACAATTAGAAGAGATTAGCCCCCTCTCTGGCTTTCTGTAACAGACTCTTTTGGCTTCTTGGAGACACGCTTTCTCCTGCTTCAACTGGCAACCATGTAGCGTCTCAGCGTTCTGTTCTCTCAAGCCCGGTTCTTAACCACTTCCGCTCTCCTTAGCGAACTCAACCTTGCCTTCTTGGCGTTCCGTGCTCTCTGTGCTCTTTTGGATTCAACCTTTTATACACTGTCCAGGCCTCAATTGGATTCAGGTGTTTGTTATCATAGGTCAGTGCCTGACCACTTCTGGCCTCGTTAGCGAGACATTCACAAAAAGAGAAGAGTGCTCTCGAGTGTAAGTATACTGTCGTGGTATTACTACAACGGGAGAAACGTTGCCTCTGGGAAAACCAGGGGTCTGGTTGACAATAGGCGATGGGAATGTCAGGAAGGGGGTCATCAGAAAAGGGGCGGGGGATACCATGTTGCACCGTCGGGTAATCCCTCCCCGATCTCAAGGGACCCTCCACCTAGGTGATCCTCCCTCGCTAGTCCGCCCCCAGGGTCGGAATCCAAAAGTGATGGCCCTCCCCTGGCTACCTGTTTGGAAAGGTCCCCCGGGAGTAGGGAGGGATAAACCTCCCTACCAGCACTTTTAACACCTGCCAAACTACAGGTTTTCCAGTGGGGGTTACCTGATTTACCTCCAGCCAAGAGCTGGAGGTAAATCGGCCCCAACTGGCAAAATATTGCTGGAAATACCGGCACTGATAATACCGGTGCCGGTAATTCCTCCCAGAGTCTTACAGGACTCTGTGGAATGGGGAATTGCCGGCATTCCCACAACCTGTAATATCCTGGAAATACCGGGATAATAAGCGGCAGGAATGCTAATTCTGTTTTGGTATTTCACCTTATTTTACCGGCGGGATACCACCAAAACCGTAATAACCCCCATTGTCTTGCATTACCGATATTCAGTACTTCCAGAATGTTCTCACTCCCGGCCCCATGAACAGAGATGTTTATAATCAAATCCTACCTGTTCCTTCTTTCTCAGAGGTGGAGGATGAAACCCATTCACTATATTGCACCTGGTCAGAAATGTCAGATTGAATGACAGCATCTCATGTTCCAGGTTGATCCTTAAGTGCTGGAGTTGTGTGATGGGATCAGATAGTTATACATGTGGGAAGGGTGTAGTGGAGTCTTTCCTGTTTGTCCAGTTTGCTTCTAGCCGGCGGCTCTAATTTTTGTATGCCCATCTGCCCTCTGTCCAAACAGGACCATGCAGGAGCCAAAAATTCTACAGTTGCCAAGTGTTAAACTTGTCTCTGCAGGCGATGTCATGTTTTACTTTAAAGATCCCTATGTACCAAGCATGTGAAGAGAGAGAGAGATACTTTCGCACATACAAGCTGTATGTAATATTATGCCACAGTAAGAGAAGAAGCATTACTCATAACTCGATTACCTGAGACAAACGCTAATCAGCAAGGAATGCCCTGAGAAGAGGCAAAGCATGCTCAGAAAAGAGGCACTTGTCTGAAGTGCATGCCCTGAGACGAGTCAGGAATCAGCAAGGAATGCCCTGAGAAGAGGCAAAGCATGCTCAGAAAAGAGGCACTTGTCTGAAGTGCATGCCCTGAGAAGAGTCAGGAATCAGCAAGGAATGCCCTGAGAAGAGGCAAAGCATGTTCAGAAAAGAGGCACTTATCTGAAGTGCATGCCCTGAGACGAGTCAGGAATCAGCAAGGAATGCCCTGAGAAGAGGCAAAGCATGCTCAGAAAAGAGGCACTTGTCTGAAGTGCATGCCCTGAGAAGAGTCAGGAATCAGCAAGGAATGCCCTGAGAAGAGGCAAAGCATGTTCAGAAAAGAGGCACTTGTCAGAAGTGCATGCCCTGAGAAGAGTCAGGAATCAGCAAGGAATGCCCTGAGAAGAGGCAAAGCATGTTCAGAAAAGAGGCACTTGTCTGAAGTGCATGCCCTGAGAAGAGTCAGGAATCAGCAAGGAATGCCCTGAGAAGAGGCAAAGCATGTTCAGAAAAGAGGCACTTGTCAGAAGTGCATGCCCTGAGAAGAGTCAGGAATCAGCAAGGAATGCCCTGAGAAGAGGCAAAGCATGTTCAGAAAAGAGGCACTTGTCTGAAGTGCATGCCCTGAGAAGAGTCAGGAATCAGCAAGGAATGCCCTGAGAAGAGGCAAAGCATGTTCAGAAAAGAGGCACTTATCTGAAGTGCATGCCCTGAGAAGAGTCAGGAATCAGCAAGGAATGCCCTGAGAAGAGGCAAAGCATGTTCAGAAAAGAGGCACTTGTCTGAAGTGCATGCCCTGAGACGAGTCAGGAATCAGCAAGGAATGCCCTGAGAAGAGGCAAAGCATGCTCAGAAAAGAGGCACTTGTCTGAAGTGCATGCCCTGAGAAGAGTCAGGAATCAGCAAGGAATGCCCTGAGAAGAGGCAAAGCATGTTCAGAAAAGAGGCACTTGTCAGAAGTGCATGCCCTGAGAAGAGTCAGGAATCAGCAAGGAATGCCCTGAGAAGAGGCAAAGCATGTTCAGAAAAGAGGCACTTGTCTGAAGTGCATGCCCTGAGAAGAGTCAGGAATCAGCAAGGAATGCCCTGAGAAGAGGCAAAGCATGTTCAGAAAAGAGGCACTTGTCAGAAGTGCATGCCCTGAGAAGAGACAGGAACCAGCAAGGAATGCCCTGAGAAGAGGCAAAGCATGTTCAGAAAAGAGGCACTTGTCTGAAGTGCATGCCCTGAGAAGAGTCAGGAATCAGCAAGGAATGCCCTGAGAAGAGGCAAAGCATGCTCAGAAAAGAGGCACTTGTCTGAAGTGCATGCCCTGAGAAGAGTCAGGAATCAGCAAGGAATGCCCTCAGAAGAGGCAAAGCATGTTCAGAAAAGAGGCACTTGTCTGAAGTGCATGCCCTGAGAAGAGACCAGGATCAGCAAGGTATTCCCTGAGAGGGGGCAAAGCATGCTCAGAAAAGAGGCACTTATCTGAAGTGCATGCCCTGAGAAGAGACAGGAACCAGCAAGGAATGCCCTGAGAAGAGGCAAAGCATGCTCAGAAAAGAGGCACTTATCTGAAGTGCATGCCCTGAGAAGAGACCGGGATCAGCAAGGTATTCCCTGAGAAGAGACAAAGCATGCTCAAAAAAGAGGCACTTATCTGAAGTGCATGCCCTGAGAAGAGACCAGGATCAGCAAGGTATTCCCTGAGAGGGGGCAAAGCATGCTCAGAAAAGAGGCACTTATCTGAAGTGCATGCCCTGAGAAGAGACCAGGATCAGCAAGGTATTCCCTGAGAGGGGGCAAAGCATGCTCAGAAAAGAGGCACTTATCTGAAGTGCATGCCCTGAGAAGAGTCAGGAATCAGCAAGGAATGCCCTGAGAAGAGGCAAAGCATGCTCAGAAAAGAGGCACTTATCTGAAGTGCATGCCCTGAGAACAGACATGAATCAGCAAGGAATGCCCTGAGAAGAGGCAAAGCATGCTCAGAAAAGAGGCACTTGTCTGAAGTGCATGCCCTGAGAAGAGTCAGGAATCAGCAAGGAATGCCCTGAGAAGAGGCAAAGCATGCTCAGAAAAGAGGCACTTGTCTGAAGTGCATGCCCTGAGAAGAGACAGGAACCAGCAAGGAATGCCCTGAGAAGAGGCAAAGCATGCTCAGAAAAGAGGCACTTATCTGAAGTGCATGCCCTGAGAAGAGACATGAATCAGCAAGGAATACCCTGAGAAGAGACAAAGCATGCTCAGAAAAGAGGCACTTGTCTGAAGTGCATGTCCTGAGAACAGACATGAATCAGCAAGGAATGCCCTGAGAAGAGGCAAAGCATGTTCAGAAAAGAGGCACTTGTCTGAAGTGCATGCCCTGAGAAGAGTCAGGAATCAGCAAGGAATGCCCTGAGAAGAGGCAAAGCATGCTCAGAAAAGAGGCACTTATCTGAAGTGCATGCCCTGAGAAGAGTCAGGAATCAGCAAGGAATGCCCTGAGAAGAGGCAAAGCATGCTCAGAAAAGAGGCACTTATCTGAAGTGCATGCCCTGACAGGGACTTCTGGGAAAGAGACTGAGGGCGGAGCTACTGCTGAAGCGATTAGAGAGTGTTGTGGTGGTTCCAGCGTTGATAATCCAGTGACACACAGGGTAGGGCATTGGGCCTCTTCCAATTGCTCATTGTGAAGTCTGTCTAGGAAAGCTGTGCTCCAATCTGGAACAGCACACAGCCTGCTATTCGGGCAATTTACTGGCATTATGGATGCAGGGGTTGTGAGGGCTTCCCTCCTCTCCCCCCACAGGAGCTGCATGTCCCACTCTGGAGAAAGAGAAGACACGCAAAGGTCATGTGACTCCAATAGAACAAGGGCCAGGTGGATTGATCCATGAATTCCCAGGGTCCAGCATCCTATTATACCAGGGCCCATCCTTATCATGACAGAGTAGGCCACTGGGATGGGAGCAATGCTTTCAGACACAGTAAACAATGATTTACACTCCAGGCTCACTCTACTGCAGGCTCCACCCGCACACCCCTTGCATCCCAGCTACAGTGCCCCTGGAATCCCAGCCTCAGGGCACTGCCGCAATGCGTCGGGTCATGTGCTGGATGACGAGGGGTTAATGGGTGAGAGATTCCCATGGAAGGGGATGGTAGGTGACGTTGCCACTCACCTGCTACATAATTGGAATCTAGGTGTAGTGTCAGCCACACCAGATGGGTACAGCCCCCAAGACTGGCCTGCCTGTTTCCCAGAGTGTCCGGGATATTGTATATAGAGATATATATCGAGAGTGGAGTCTACCAGAGAAGGCTTCGATCCCCAGAGTATCAGCAAAGCTCTACCCCTAGCAGGCTTCGTAAAGGAATGCCCGGACACTCACAGGTTCAATTCTGTTCCCCACTCTTTTGCAGGGAACACTTGAGTAGATACAGAGGACGTTCACCCCTCGCACTCGGTGGAAAGGAGAGTGGAGACAGATCTCAAGAGGGCACATGGACCCTCAAACGTCATGCTGCCTGCGGCCTTCAGTCACTCCTCAAAGATGTCCAGTCCCTCAGCCGCATTCTGGAGGAACACCAGGAGACGGCAAAGATCTGTGGACAATCTTGGAAAGTGATTGAACAGGCGATAATGATTGCCTCTGATATTTCCAGCAATGTGGTCAAAGCTGCGGAGGATGTTTCAGGTGTCTCAGTCAATCCTCTGACACAAGCCTGCAGAAGGCAGGTGTACGTGGAACTCCTTGACCAGACCAACCAACTCCCCCAATTATTGCGAGTGGCTCCCTATTTTACAGCCCAACATTTTCTAAAACAGTAATAGTTTTAAACTTTCTTCTGCCTAAAATGTGCTTACCTGCAATGCAGGTCATGGGTGAATATCAAACTGCCTGCTTGTTTGTGCCAAATGTCCTGCATGAGTCTTCTTTAGTTTTGGGTGTTGTGGTCCGCACCTCCTTAGCATCTCAGAATTGACTGAGATTGAAGCCTCCACAGATGTTGCCACCAATGATATGTTCCCCAGTCTATATCCCCCGAGGGAATTGTATTAAAATGCAGGCATGCAGGAGTCCTATCTTTATCTTTTCTGGAGTCTTACATATGTTGTGGGAGCCTTCCATGGTCTGCAACGCTGATGGAGTTACAGAACAAAATCAAAACATAGCTCTCTCCTCGCATGCTTTTGGCGGGTGTCACCCGCCTTGTAAGCAGCTCACTCACTCCCTTACACCCCCTGCACGCCCAGTCGTTTCAATGGGCTCTCACCCGCCAAAAACCCAATCGGGTGTTTTCAACCGCCTTTGCGTTGCAAATGGTTGAGAGCTATGCAAATGTATTATTATTATTATTATCATAGAGAAATTAAGTGAGAACACAGCCTCACAGAAGCCCTACGTCCAACCTCTCAACCTATTGACTATCTAAGGCAGGTTTAATAGGGTGTGTTTGTGAGTTTATCCCATTAAAGGCAACGGGTAGTAAAGGATGTTTGACTCTTGGGAACGGTTTTGCTTGGAGGTTGATACTATTGAAGTTAATGGTGTGTGGGTAGGATGAAAGTGTTGGTGTGGTGGGAGACACCCTCCAAATTCCTGTGAGATCAGAGGTATGCCTGCTATCCTATAAGAACTTCAAACACAGACAACTAATGAGCAAATATAGAATGAGGGATAACAGTGGTGAGTGAAAACAGGCAAATACAGGCAACCGTGAAAACCTGAGGAAGACAGAATCTATAACCAGTGCAACATGGAACTCATTGAAGACAAAACCCACGTTCCCCATCACCTCCACTGCACCAGGTATGAACACATCAATGGTCTACGCAGATACAACCACATCACGCCAGCCCTCATCAACCTTCACTGGCTCCCACTGCATGCACAAATCACCTTCAAGTCTTGCTGAATCATCTGTAAAGCAGTCGCTCTCAAGTCACCCAGCTGCCTTACTGAGAAAGTCAGCATCTCTGGCGGACAGTTAACCACCAAAAGCCAGGACACGCGCAGACTTGAAATCTGCTGCTGCAAAAAGGAAAGGACCAGAAAGCAGCCTTCTCTGCCTATGCCCCAAGACTATGTAAGCTCCTCCCTGTCAGCATCAGACTCGCCCCACACTCCTACCATTCAGAAAATAAAACTCAAGACCCACGTCTTCAAGGAATCTCTCTGCTCAACACCTAAGCCATCACATCGCCCCTCACACCATCTGACTTGCTAGACGCCACCCGCCCCTCTCCTCCAGTCGGTACAGCGGTACTCCTCCTCTGTGCCCCTTTGTATCCCACCCCCTGCTGTATATCTGTTCTGTTGTTACCTCTGAAAAGTTCTCTGTTATGCAGGAGACTTTAATAAAAAATGATGGCCAAAATGCTAAACAGAACCTTGCCATACATGTGTAAATATTATTGCCCAAATATGAGAAAGAAATGGTTCTCTTTTTCTCTGTAATGCTTCTTTTTAGTCAGTGTTAAGGGGCCCGGTAGTCCCGGGCCCTGGTGCTGGTGGGCTCTGCTGGGCAGGCCCGTTGCCTGATGTGCAGCGCTGGTGCCGCGTTGAAGAACGCACAGGATGCAGGAGTCATGGTCGCATAAGACTGCCGAGCAGGAAGCCGCTCGGCCCTTTATTAGGCGTGACATGTAGTGTGTCCTACGTGTGCACCACATGTGACTATGCCTGAGCCCAGGAGGGCCTTAAGTCACAACATCTCATGCCAGGGGTATAAAATTAAACAACGACAAACACTGAAAACATGGCATAGCAAGCGCTGTCTATGGGACATTTACATGGATGCGGCCAACACTATGTTAAGTCATGTATACACAACACAATCATTCCATCACTTACATAGGTCCATAAACACGTTATGGTCAGGCCATTGGCCAAAAGGGCAGCACACATGAGAGGGACTTTAATGCACAAGGATAATAGATACATTGGTAGTGATACCATTGGGGCGCTGAGGGGCAGCAGCACATATGGGCAAACTTTATTAGACCACTTCGAGCGTGCCGCCCCAATGCAGGAACACAGCTCCCCAAAAGTACATCAAAGGGCACTGGGCCACATACACCTGGGCGATAAACCCAACCCGGCAAGAAGCTCCCCTCCGTCCACATGCAGGCAAAGTCGCACCCGGTATCCCTGGGGCCCATATCTGCTGTGTGGATGCTGGTGGTGAGTGTCAGTAGCTGTAGAGGCTGGCAGCTGTCTTTCCTTGTTCCTGGGCTGCCAGACAGGGCGATGTCGTTCCTGATCCCCCGTAGCACTAGTGCAGACCCACGGTCGCACGAGCCCTTCCCTCTGGGGAAGCCACAGTCAGGTGCAGGGGCCTGGCTGGTGGGTCCGGGACCACTGGTGGCTGTAGTTGGGGCAACTCCATTTCTTGTCTCCCTCCAGGCAGGAGCTTTATTTCACCCTTGCGGGGGCCTGTCCTTGAGGCCACTGCAGCAGCGGTCCAGAGACTCCCCCAGGCGGGAGGTTTTAAAATTGATGTGATTAGGCGGACGAGTCCACATCTTCTCTCCACCACCACAGGAGCACTCCAAGCCGGAGACACGGGAGTTCTTATACCCACGGTGGCAGTGGAAACCTGCTGCACTCTTTATGGGCGGGAAGCCTCTTCCGCTAGTGTGGCCTTTGCCCCGCTGGGCAGCACGAGCACCCTCCCAACTGAGGGCCACAACCAGAGTGATGCCACAGGCAGTGTCTCGGGCCGTCCTCTCCACCGGCCTCCTTCTTCGCTGTTGCTGCAGGGGCCACTTCCATTTACTCTCCCCCAGGCGGGACATATTGCAGCCAATGCAGCGGAAGCGGTGCCTCTTTCCCTTGCCTCCCAGGTGGGGCTTGCTGTAAGTGGCATGCAAGAGTTGGGGAACTGGTGGAAACCTGCAGGCAGCGTGTCCGGGACGCGCAATGTGGGTCTCATAAATGTAGGAAGCTCATCAATGCCGCAAATTCACCTGTGGAGCCCATTGACGCTGGGTTTGTTTCCTGACACTGGGCTGATGGTGGTCCTCATGGGCACCAAGCCAGGGAGGCTGGCGGATCTTCTATGTTGTGCCGGGTAGGCCAGTGGATACTTGTTGCATGTTGGGGGATGCGGGGAGGCCATGCCCCTCATTTTGGTCACCATCTTGGCCCTGAGTGCCATGCACGCACGGCTTCACCAACACTGTTGGCATGCTTTGCCACGCTGGTCGCATGGCAGGGACATGGCCGCTGCTTCATCGGGAGGGCACCGATGCCTGGAGGAACACAGTCCCCGTCAGTCGGATCGCTGTCTTGCAGGGTAAGACCACTACATTCCACAATAGGGTAGTGCATCTTGCCCTCACCTGCATCGATCACTGTATCCTGCATGATTCTCCCCTTTCTGCATATTGATGTTCAGGGGAAGCAGAATCAAAATCTGTCCTGCGCATCGCTGTATATTTACATGTGGAACCCCCACAAAAGGGCCGCCGCCATTATTTGTTTGCTGGCTGCCTAGCAACTGGGCCAGCAGGGCCTTGCATGCCCATTGGCGAGATACCCCTGGAAGGTGTGAACCGGCCCTTCCCCCAAAGTCCACCCTCCTAAGGCATATTACCTGTATGTGCCTGTCCGTGCCGTAACGGGCCTGAGGGATTTTACACGCCATATGTTGTTCCCTATCGTCTACTACTAATCCTATCACAGGGTAAGCCTTATTCTCATTGTGCCATCGGACGCCAACACTGTCCCTAGGGCCAAGTATTGGCACCATCTACTGCTAACCTGCCTGTGACGTCCCCGGCCTCATATGACTACAGTACATTGTCGCTGACTGACTTTTGTTCCTAGCGAGCTCATCCAGCAACCGTTAGCCAAATATATGTGCTTAGACTGCAGATTGATTGATTGTGCGCAAGGTACTCTATTACCTGTTCATTTCATTGAGCCGCAACTCAATTTCTGCCTTAAATCGCCTGAGTGACCGTCTGTCCTTTCTCATTAGACTGCCGCGTCTCAAGTGCATGCGACAACAATAGCAACGGCACTTGAAGCTGCCCACCAGTCTCACAGTTATCCCCAGTGCGTTTAACTGAACTGTTCTATCTGTATCTCCGTCCCGTACGATTGCAACTATAGTGGTTGCGTGTATTGAAGTATCTAAGGTCTACTGTATCACAATAACTGCATTTGCATTTTATTTGCTGGCTTCATTCTAACCCTGCCTACTGTTGCGTACACATGGAATGACATGCTATACGCCATTGCAATGTCTGCCTGGCACCTGTATACTGCTGTTCCATATTTTACTGACCATTAGAACTGTAGGCCTTGTTCCTTTTGTTATGTATGCTTTAGCAGCAGTATTGTGTTGCTTTGTAAGATAGTGAGCACAAGTCCCATCACGCTATAGCAATCTGCGTTATTGACTTCAGCCTTAAATGTGCGCCATTGCGTCACCATTTTGATCTGAATTGAATTGCTCCCCAGTGCATTCTATGCGTGACATATTCGCTTGTACTCCATACTCACGTACTCCTATTTATGTGACTGCCTCTGTAACCTTAAATGTGCCTTACATCGTCACCAATTGGTCTGAATCGAAGTGCTCCACATTGCACTTTAGATTAATATGCCTTATATGAACTGAAGTGCCCCACATTGCATTTTAGATTAATATGCCTTTTTACAACCGTTTCTGAACGCACTACTTGACTCACGTGCCTTACACGCCCATTGCCCATCCTTTCCCCGCGCTCCCATCAGTCTAAGTTCGTAACCCTAGCGATAGTTCACTCAGACTTGACCTCATTATGTACGTGCTCTACATAATACGCTACATACTATTCTTATTTACCAATTTACTAACACCAATCATGACCTCTCCCAACACCAGCAGCAAAATGCCTACCCAGCCTATCCTGATAGTGAATAATATGCTCAAAATGATCTGCACAACACTAACCACAAGCAACTGGCTCCCTCCAGTAGAGAGCATTCCACCCTCAACCTTCTTGTCACCATGCCTACAACCCATCATTAGTACCATCCCTACCACCACGACACTACCACACAATCCTTACCTGAACTCATCAGCCTTATGGCTTGAACACTTTGCTACTAAACCTACACCTAATCAAACATGCGCTTTGAATCATAGAAATTATAGATTCAGCACTACATTCCTACTAGCAACCCCGCCAGTATCCAATCCCACCACCACTTCCAAAATACACAACACCTCTGTTAATCTAGATAACAGCCCAAAGAGAATACCTACCAAGTGTATCTTGCCCAAGGATCTCTTGACCATCACTGATAAAGCTACTATCATTAAGGGTGCTTTAATTAATGCAAGGTCACTCCCAGCACATGCATTAGATATTGCGGACTTCATCACAGCTCAAGACCTCGACTTGTTAGCTATTACCGAGACCTGGCTACATCTCTCTTGCCATCCCCAACGACTATACCATCACTAGATGTGACAGAAACTCCAACCAATCTAAAGGTGGGGTGTCGCATTCATTTCCAGAAGCTCCTTGGGCCTCAGACCAACACCAAGTCAGTATCTACCATCGGCTGAGTTATTGTCTGCCAAGATCCCTGTCTCAGCTACCCAAACTATTACCATGCGCCTTATCTATAGACCACCTGGACCAGTTTCCACTTTTGCAGAAGACATTAATACCCTTCTTTCTGCCAATACAAAGCCTAATTCACAAATCATTCTACTGGGTTACCTTAATCTCAGATTCCAAGACACCAAGGATCACAAAGCCATTGACATTGCCAATACTATAACAGAACTTGGATCGCATCCAGGAACCTACCCATATCAAAGGTAGAACCCTTGACTGGATCGTATACATCAATTGTAGCATCAACATCATGTCCAATACGCCCTGTGCCTGGTCAGATCACCACTTGATCCCATTCAGCATTAAATCTGACAACCATTGTTCCGAACAGAACATTGCCCCATCTACCCGCACTAGAAATAAAAAGGACATAACCAGTGAGAAACTGCTTCCACTGATATTACCCATCACAAATAATTCCACAGAGTCGCATGCTGACCCCACGGCGCTAGTTGATATATACAATCAAACTATCCTCAAGGCAATTAATACCATTGCCCCACTTAAACTACGGAAATTCAAACCACACGCACACCTCAACTCTTGGTTTACTCTGCATCTTAGAACATTACGTAAGGAAAAAAGAAATGCAGAGGCCCGCTGGAAAAGTCTTCCTACAGCATCCAACAAGAACAGCCTCATACTAGCATCCCTCAACTACAAAGAGGCAATCCTCCAAACCAAAAAAGATACTTACGAAAATCGGATCTCTCAAGCGAAATTGAGTACTAAAGAACTCTTTAAGATACTCAAAGAATTAGAATCTCCAGCAGCACCCCCCCATACCTGTGTTAAAGATAGCATATGGTGCGCTAGAATTAATAAAACACTAATAGATAAAATGACCATGCTCCAAAACAAAATCAATTCTAAAAAAAGCAGTCTGTCACCTGACTAACATCATAGCACAGCAGTCAGCACCTCACACCTCCCCCAACACACCCACAAGCTATTTAATTTTTCACCACTCTTCACCAAAGAGGTAACCACTCTTCACTAAAGAGGTAGAAAATAGCATCCTCAAACTCAAACCATCTAATTGTCAGGGAGACACCTGCCAGCCCCTAACATTAACGAGGCTACTAAAGAACTAGCACCATTCATCACCGCCCTAATAAATGCCTCATTTAACACTGGCATCATGCCTAACAACCTCAAAGATCCTTGGGTTCTCCCACTACTTAATAAAACATCATTAGACCCAAGCACCCCCTCCAATTACAGGCCAATCACCACTGTCCCCTTCCTGCTCAAAATCCTGGACAGAGCAGCCTACCTGTAGATCCAGGATTATCTAGAATCCAATAACATCCTTGGCCTTAGACAATCAGGTTTCAGACCTAGGCATGGAACCGAAACGGATTTGATTGATTTGAAAGCTCAAATTGAAGTCTTAAAAGATAATGACAAGCTGGCCCTCCTCCTAATGCTCGATTTATCTGCAGCATTTGATTTGGATAATCACCAAATACTTTGCAACCATCTTAAATCTGCAGCTCATTTCTCGGACAAAGCCACCACCTGGATTAGATCCTTCTAGGAGAACAGATTGATGTGGGTTTTTGCCCTGTCGGCCTCCGCTGAACCGTCACCAGTTCTGTACGGAGTCCCCAAAGGGTCTTGCGTGTCACCAACACTTTACAATGGCCCTCATTACGACCCTGGCGGAGAGGGGTTTACGCCAGCGTAATGCATGGCGTACCTCTCCGCCAGATTACGACTTTCCGTAGCGCCATGGTGATTTTTACGCCCGGATTTTCCGGGCGGAAAAATCCATGGCGCTACGGGACCTCTTGTTAATTACGCCACCGTAATCTACGGTGGCGTAATTAACGCCTTCCCCACTCCCATTATACCCTATGGGGCAAAAATGGGAATGGGGAAGGGTAAATGGGGATTGGGGACTAACCGCCCCGCCAAGGTCGGAATGGGGCGGTGAGTCCGCCAACCCCCATGGCGGAGTTGGCAGCTCTGCGCCATGGACCATGGTGCAAATTGCACCATGGTCCTCCGCCAGGGTCGTAATGAGGCCCAATGTGTTTACGAAGCCCCTCTTCAATATTCTTGACCATTTGGGTGTCACCTACACAAATTATGCAGACGACACACAAATAACTCATCCCCATCACTGGAGACCACAAAACAGACTCCAAAGTACTAAACGGCATATATCTGATCATTCAGGCCTGGATGGCCCAATACGGGCGCTGTCTTAATGACGATAAGACAGAGCTACTCCTCCTTGTGTCTCAACCAAGACTCAATAAATTAGATTCTGATTTTAACGCATTCATCATCGATGGTAACACTATTAAGGTTTCCAATGATACCAAAACGCTTGGTATATACCTAGATTCTACCTTAACAAGAGAAACCAACGCCATAATCGCCTCTACGGCCTACACACGCAAACTCAACATCGCCTGTCGACCGCTTTTTACCACCGCCAATTGCACTACTTTAGCTAGAACGCTTGTCGTGTCAAAACCCGACTATTGCAACGCGCTCTATCTAGGGACCAGCTAACGGAACTTAAACAAATTACAAGTAATACAAAATAATGCCATTAGGGCAGCACTGAATATTCCGAGAACTCACCATATCTCGGATACCAGATGCAGCTTACACTGGCTCCCTGTCACCCAAAGAATCGCTTTCAAATCACTTTCACTCACGCATAAATGCCTTGCCAATCAGGCATCAAAATATCTGTCTAATCTATTCACACACAACACTTCTGATCGCCCCCATAGAGCGTCCCAAGCAAACTGCCTCCTGTTACCGAGGTTCAAGCTTCAGAAGGCTGGGGGAGCAGTTTCTCGGTGCTTGCCGCAAGGTTTTGGAATTCTCTACCTATCCCACTTAGAATCGAACCCTCCTTGCATTCCTTCAGAAGCAAAGCCAAAATGTGGCTTGTAGCGCAGGACCATTAGTTCTAGTACCAGGTACCTCACTCTTGCCTAACTAACCTTTGCTGTGCATCTCGCAATGCATCTGTAAATATTTAACTGCATTTAACTGTATATGTAATATGTAATGCATATGTAACATTGTGTAAATATATGTACCTGTAACCTTTCAATAAATGCGCCCAGATGCCCCCGGGCTCGGTGTGCTATACAAATAAAATAAATACAAATACAGGCTGTACCCCTTCCTTCTCGGGACCGGCGGGCGCCGCATCCCATCCTCGTCGCCAGTTGTTAAGGGGCCTGGTGGTCCCATGCCCTGGTGGTGGAGGGCTATGTTGGGCAGGCCCTATGCCTGATGCGCAGCGCTGGCGCCGTGGTAAAGAACGCACACGAAGCAGGAGCCATGGTGGCATAAGATTGCCGAGCGACGTTGAGAGAACTTTATCCTGCTGACAGCTTTGATCTGTCAGTGGGGGATGTTGGATACCAAGGCTGTGCCTCATCATTTAAATTTCTCTGGTTGAGAGTTTGAAATGATTCTTGATCTGTGCTCTTGACACAGTAGAGATGGTTTCACCGGGTCAGCATTGTGACCTACCGCGCGCGGGTAGCGGTCTAAAGGATTTGCAGTAGCGCGCGGGTAGCGGTCTAAAGGATTTGCAGTAGCGCGCGGGTAGCGGGCTAAAGGATTTGCAGTAATCCTGGCAAGTTTCAGGAAGAGCTCCGCCCTTTATTAAGCCTGACACGTGGTGCATGCCAGATGTGCACCACACATGACTGTGCCAGAGCCCAGGATGGGGCTTAAGTCCAACATCCATGTGATTAATTCATAGAAGCGTTTATTCATGGCGTAATGGCATAGGAAAACGCTCTGTGAAACAGACCCTTATTGTACTGGTGCCTCTTCTTTTCGCTTGCCTACCCGCGTACTTTTCTGGGTCTAACTTCAGCCTGGAATCATCATTGCGCATGCTCCGAGTATCGGTGTCTCGGAACTGCGCATGCTCTTCCTGTAGCCCACTGATGCGCATGCTCCTTTGAGTCTCTTCTTTCTGCGCACGCTTCAAAGAGAGACACTTTACTGCGCATGCGCGGGCTCTGATAATCCTGGTACCGGTCTTGTACTCGCTTCTTCCGGCATCGCCGTTCTGCGCATGCTCAAATGTCCTTGTACCGCGCGCGTCTAGCGCATGTTCCTCTTCACTGCGCATACTCCTCTCTGATGAACGCGGCTCTGCAATGCGCATGCTCTGCCCCGACGATTGTGCCTCTGCATTGCGAATGGTCGTCTCTGATGATCCGTAGCTCTGTACTGCGCATGCTCTGCTCTAATGATGGGTGCCTCTGCACTGCTTATGTCTGTTGGTCGCTCTTCTCTGGATTTGCTGCTGGAGACGCTTGCTAGGGGACCTCAGCCACTCTGGAGGTTCTGAGCACCAGCTGACCCTCCCCTCTCGTGCTACCCAGATCTCAAAAGCTGAATCCTGAGCTGGGAAACGCTGCACAGGAGATGAAGCAGTAACTCTGCCATCATTCCCTGGAGGTGAGCTGCAGGTGCCAAACACACTGAGCTGCAGTGCCAGGAACACACTGAGCCGCAGGTGCCAGACACACTGAGCTGCAGGTGCCAGACACACTGAGCTACAGGTGCCAGACACACTGAGCTGCAGTGACAGGAACACACTGAGCTGCAGTGACAGGAACACACTGAGCTGCAGGTGCCAGACACACTGAGCTGCAGTGACAGGAACACACTGAGCTGCAGTGCCAGGAACACACTGAGCCACAGGTGCCAGACACACTGAGCTGCAGGTGCCAGACACACTGAGCTGCAGTGACAGGAACACACTGAGCTGCAATGACAGGAACACACTGAGCTGCAAGTGCCAGGCATACTGAGCTGCAGTGACAGGAACACACTGCGCTGCAGTGACAGGAACACACTGAGCTGCAGGTGCCAAACTAGGGTGTCCAACTCTTTGATAGTATTTCGCAGGACACTTGCCCAGAAGGCGGGGATGATGTCACAACGTCATTCACGTTTGGCCCGCCCCTTTTTTAATTTACATTTTTTTAATGGCTCTTAATTCCTGGCTTAATTGAAATGCAAATGGTTTGTCCTTGGGAGGTGATGGTCACGTTTTTTTAACTGCAAACATGACCATCACGACCCCAGGAACAAACCATTAGCATTTGAATGAAACCAGGTGTCGAGCATTACAGCTCGATCTGCAGGCTCAAAAGGAGCCAGGGCTGCAGAGCCGCCCAGGGAAAAAAAAGCAGCAGGCAGCAGCGCCGTGCTGAGTACATCGACACTTCAGTTTGCAGAGTGGCTGTGCTGGAGGCAGGTTTTATCCTGACGAAAGTTGGGACAACCTGCGTCCCACACAGCCTCTGTGCAAACTGCGGGACAGAGTCCCTAATTGCGGGACAATCCCGCGAAATCCAGGACAGTTGGCCACCCTATGCCAAACACACTGAGCTGCAGTGACAGGAACACACTGAGCCGCAGTGACAGGAACACACTGAGCTGCAGTGACAGGAACACACTGAGCTGCAGTGACAGGAACACACTGAGCTGCAGTGAGAGGAGAGTCTCTTCAGGGTAAATGGTGTCTCGGCTCTGCCCCACCACCCCCCAACTTTCCATTCAGCCTTTCCCCTGTGAGAGTGATGGGAGGGCTGTGATGGTGGGGGCAGAGGGCAATTCAGCCTTTCCCCTGTGAGAGTGATGGGGTGGGAGGGCTGTGATGGTGGGGGGAGGGGGTCCATTCAGCCTTTCTCCTGTGAGTGTGATGGGGTGGGAGGGCTGTGATGGTGGGGGCATGGGTGGGGGTCCATTCAGCCTTTGCCCTGTGAGAGTGATGGGGGTGGGGGCTGTGATGGTGAGCTGCAGGGGGCAGTGAGAGGAGAGTCTTTTCAAGATAAATGGTGTCTTGGCTCTGCCTTTCCCTCCCAGACCTTCCAGTCAGCCTTTCCCCTGTGAGTGTGATGGGGTAGCTGTGATGGTGAGCTGCAGGGGACAGTGAGAGGAGAGTCTGTTCAGGGTAAATGGTCTCTTGGCTCTGACTTTCCCTCCCAGACCTTCCAGTTAGCCTTTCTCTTGTGAGTGTGATTAGGGGTGGGGGCGGGGGTGTGTGATGGTGGGGACCCATTCAGCCTTTCTCCTGTGTGATGGGGGGCTGCGGTGGTGGGGGTGGGTTCCATGCAGCCTTTCCCCTGTGAGTATGATGGGTTGAGGGCTGTGATGGGGGTCCATTCAGCCTTTCTCCTGTGAATGTGATGGTGGCGGGGCTGTGATGGTGGAGGGCAGGGGGTGGGGGGTCCATTCAGCCTTTCTCCTGTGAGTGTGATGGTGGGGGGGGTTGTGATGGTGGGGGCAGGGGTCCATTCAGCCTTTGTCCTGTGAGTGTGATGGGGTGGGGGGCTATGATGGGTGGGTGCCATACCTGCCTAACCTCCGGATTTTTCCCAGAAACTCAGGAATTTTAACAATTTCTCCGGGTCTCCGGGTAAGATCCTGGAATCTCAGGAATTTTGGTGGGGGACAGCTTTCACTGATTGTTTTTTTTTTAATGCATGCAGGACTGCGCCACCGCGGCTCTCTGCCCGAGTGTGGCTTTGTCTCTGCAGCAATGACTGTAATCCTTCCAGCACATTGGCAAAATAAATGCAGGTGAAGCAAAATAACGTGCGTTATTTTGCTTCACCTTTCATTCTTTTTTGACGACTTTCAATGCGAACGTGCATTTCTTTTGCTTTAGTTCTTTTTGCCCAGGTTAGGGTGGACTCAGCCCCATTGAACCACAGCCATCAGGTTTGCAGGCTGGACAACTCACCGCTGCACTACACAACCTGGTGAAAAACTACTAAGGTGAAATGTCCAATTTTGGTACTGCAAAATTCAGGGAAAACCTTTTGTATTGGCCCTTTGAGTTTACATCTGCACATTTTATCGTGTTGATTTTATGGAAGGTGAATGCCTTTTGTCCTATGCAATGTGGGTGGTTGTGAAAAGGCAATTTAATGAAATGTGCATATTTCAATTTGAACTGCAAATTTCTGACATCACATTACAACAGAGTTTACCTTTTTGATATGTGGGCGGAGTCATGTGAAAATGGGCGGAGTTTTGTGTGACTGTGACCGGGGCATACATCTCAGGAATTTTGATTTTCAAATGTAGGTAGGTATGGTGAGGGCTGTGGTGGGGGAGCTGTGATGGTGGCAGCAGGGGGTGGGGGGAGTTCCTCACTACGCATTCTCTTTTCAGTATCCCTGTTCCCCGCATGCTCTGATGATAGGCGTCTAAGCACTGCGCATGTCTGTCAGCTCTGAATCCCGGCTGCACTGCTTGATTGATCGCTCAGCCCTCCTCAGTCCCCCAGAGTCTAGAGACTCTGAGCAGTGGGGGTGTTCCTGGGACTTCCTCCCTCTCTCTTGCCCATTTACATCTCCAATGCTATAGTTTGGAATGGAATTCTCCTCTGATGCGATAAAGCAGTAACTCTGCCATCACTCCCTGGAGGTGAGCTGCAGGTGCCAGACACACTGAGCTGCAGTGAGAGGAGAGTCTTTTCAGGATAAATGATGTGGGGGTGGACTATGATGGTGGGGGCAGGGGTGGGGGTCCATTCAGCCTTTCTCCTGTGAATGTGATGGGGTGGCTGTGATGGTGGGGCAAAAGGGTGTGGGGGTCCATGCAGCCTTTCTCCTGTGAATGTAATGGGGGGGCTGTGATGGTGGGGGCAGGGAGTGGGGGACCATTCAGCCTTTCTCCTGAGTATGTGATGGGGGTCTGTGATGGTGGGGCAGGGGGTGGAGGTCCATTCAGCCTTTCTCCTGTGAATGTGATGGGGGAAGGGGGCTGTGATGGGGGGAGGGCTGTGATGGTGGGGGTGGGCTGTGATGTGGGGGTTTGGTGGTGAGCTGTGATGGTGGAGGCAGGGGGTGGGGGATACACAGCTCTTTCTCTGGACATTTCCATTATACATTGTATCCATCAAGCAAATGCTTGGAGTATTTAATTTAGATCATTCTTATTGTAGGTGAATTAATCACATGATAATGTTTGCCTTCTCCAGACCTGAGTACTCCATTGGTGTGTCGTGGTGTTCAGCAAAAGGTACAGAGCACAGACTGCAAAAGGTAAATAACTGCAGTGATATATGTTTGCCTCTCTACACACGTTGTTCTTTGTGTCTGAGGTGGATTGTCCCCTGGCCTGTGTGCTCGTGCCCCCCCCTCCCCGTCCTCTCTCCTCTTCTCTTTCTCGACAGTTACCACTACCCCCCATCGCGCCGCGGGGAGAGGGGGCGACTAGGAACCAAAAGTTACCCTGAATAATCTTTCAAAGTGGCCCTGTGTTGCACTGAGCAAGGAAGAATAACACGCAATCCCAACCCCTCAACGGAGAGTATGGTTTAGGGTAAACGTGTGGATTTTAAAGCACATTTAGGCATAAACCGTGTTTAAAAAGTCATGTTTTAACTATGTTCAACCTATTATAAGGGCCCTGTGAGGACAAATTTGACTTTCCACCCTATAAAAAAATTTACAGATCCAAGAATCTCTGCCCCCTCCGTCCCCTTCTCCCCATCACAAACCATAGCTTGATATGCTGGCCCCAAGAATCTCTGTTACCCCCGCCCCCTTCTCCCCATCACAAACCATACCTTGATATGCTGGCCCCAAGAATCTCTGTTACCCCCACACCCCTTCTCCCCATCACAAACCATAGCTTGATATGCCGGCCCCAAGAATCCCTGTTACACCTGCCCCCTTCTCCCCATCACAAATCATAGCTTGATATGCTGGCCCCAGAAATCTCTGTTATCCCCGCCCCCTTCTCCCCATCACAAACCAGAGCTTGATATGCTGGCCCCAGGAATCTGTTACCCGCACCCCCTTCTCCCCATCACAAACCAGAGCTTGATATGCTGGCCCCAGGAATCTGTTACCCGCACCCCCTTCTCCCCATCACAAACCAGAGCTTGATATGCTGGCCCCAGGAATCTCTGTTACCCCTGCCCCCTTCTCCCCATCACAAACCATAGCTTGATATGCTGGCCCCAAGAATCTCTGTTACCCCCGTCCCCTTCTCCCCATCACAAACCATACCTTGATATGCTGGTCCCAAGAATCTCTGTTAGCCCCACAACCCCATCACAAACCATATCTTGATATGCCGGCCCCAAGAATCCCTGTTACACCTGCCCCCTTCTCCCCATCACAAATCATAGCTTGATATGCTGGCCCCAGAAATCTCTGTTATCCCCGCCCGCTTCTCCCCTTCACAAACCAGAGCTTGATATGCTGGCCCCAGGAATCTGTTACCCGCACCCCCTTCTCCCCATCACAAACCAGAACTTGATATGCTGGCCCCAGAAATCTCTGTTATCCCTGCCCGCTTCTCCCCTTCACAAACCAGAGCTTGATATGCTGGCACCAGGAATCTCTGTTCCCCTTGTCCTGTCCCAAACCATAGCTCGATAGCTTCATATGCTGGCGCCAAGAAACTCTTCACCCCCCACTTTGCCCACGTATCCCCATCACAACCCATTGAATGATATGCTGTCCCCAAGAAACTCTGATTCAACCTGCTCCTTGCACCTCTGTCACAGCCAATAACATCTCCCTGGAAGTCCCCTAATTCCCATCATCCATGCTGGACACAGAATAAAGAAGAGATGACTTTTCCAGTGCAGCATTAGCATTCCACAATTATATTTGTGTTCTAGTGTTAGGGAGAATTCTCTGTTAAGGCCTAGTGATTCCCCCAGCAGTTTTGCTGGATTTTTGGGGTTTATTTTTTTATTTTTTTTCTCCTGCTAAGAGTGAGACTCTTTAACTCCCACTCTTACTCCTGATTTGAGAGTGTCCTTTGACTTTAGATGTGTTTTATGGGCTATGGGGTCTTTTACTCCATAGGGCTTCATGTGTTTCTGGTATATGTGTTACACAGCACCTTCCGTGCAGTAACACAGGGGTGTCATAGGAACCCCCAAACATAGGCTCCATACCCTGGTACTGACTACTGTCTCCCAGGGCATGTAAAGTCACCATGGGCTTTACTAGTCCTAAATTGTGAACGGAACCAGTACAAACCATCATATTGTGGACGTACTGGTAGGGGCAATTCGATTGCCCCTGGGTCTGTTGTTCGAGGGGGCACTATTCAGTCCCCCCTTGATCGAGTTTTGGCTGGTGGCAGTGGATACTACTTTTTATATTCAACCGCGAATATATTCCTATGAGATTTTCCCATTCTTCGAGGCTACCACTATTTAACATAGCCTCGAACATACCACCGGTTTATTTATTTAATATTAATTTACCGGTTGGTATTTTTTGCCAGAACTCGGTTCCAAAATGGCGTTTGTGTTCGCTTCTGTGACTCCAACCCAAGTCGAGCCCTTTGTTCCACCTTTTGGCAGGCTTCTCCACAGAAGCCCTCCAAAGTGGTGCCACTCTGTCTGGGTCTACAGGATGTGTGGGAGTGGGGTTTAGGCACCCTGGACTGCGTTGCTCGGCAACTCAAGTCGCACTCTTGTGTGATTGGCCCAGTGGTGAGCCGCCCGGCTCACCTCTTAGCATGTGTGATTGACAGCTAGGCTGAGTGAATGGGGGATTTCTGCATAAAAGCAGGGCCTTTGGGACTGGAACTTTAGAAGTCGCCACAGGACCTAAGAATCCGAAGAGGGAGAAGATGAGCCGACCTGCTACGACGACACCACTGTTGGAGCCCTGTTGAACCGAACTCACCACTTCCCGACGACAGAGAAGATCTCCCTCCAGGAGAGTCTTCTTCCCTTGATCTGGTGGGGTTAACCAGTTTGCCCCTTTTTCGCCTTCCTGGACTGCCCCATGGTCGAATTGCCCGTGCCAAGCACCCCGGCAACCGGATAACCACGTTTCACCACTACCGCGAATAAAAGGTAGCACCTTTTAATCGGAGAACTCCGCGGCTGCTTTCTTCCCTGGCAGTGCAACGACCTTCTGCTTTCCTCCACGTCGAGATCACCTCTTCCTCTGGACGACGCCGAGACTTGCACCCGCTGCCAGGAACAACTGCCCCCGCTGGAGGATCCTCTCCACTTTGAAGGTACTGTGTCCGCCTGGCCTCCCTTACAACGGTCTGAGTGGGGTGACAAGTAAATCCTCACCTTTCCATCTGGGTTGACCCTAGGCTGGCTAACTAAACTTTTCTGAACTGATCCAACTCCTTCCTGAACTACCTACAAAGACTTTTTAAAGTGCATTTCCACTGTGGTGCTTTGGTGACATTTCGCCCTGCTGTCCCCAAGAGTGGGCCTGGCCTATGAACTTTTTGCCCCACTGTGGACCCTATCTTTTCTGCCTTCTTACAATCTTCTAGAAGTGTTGGTATCGTGTGTTTCTAAACTCTGCCTTTTCTCCCCCCTATTTTCACGAAGTATTTGAGTGCCATCTAACGTTACGCGCTCACCTCTGTTTGCAAATAAGTGGTGTTTAACTTAGACTTGTCTAGTAATTCTAATAGGGGAGTGTATATACTTACAGTGACTGTGTTTTTGACTTACTTAAGGTTTTTAGTGCTGGTGTGTTTCTTACAAGTGTGTTTTGCTTTATAAATAAATAATTATATACTTTCATACCAAAAGCTCTGGTCAGTGTTTGCTTGTGCTATAGTATCTTTTTGTACCTAATGTGTATACTCTATATACTGCCTAACTCTTCTTGAGGGAAGTCTGACTGCCCAGCCACAGCTACCAAGTAAATCTGTGTGGTACAGACTGCTACCAAGTGGGTTTACTGCCAACACCTGTAGTCTTAATCTTTTTGCAGTGCTCCCTAAGGGAACTGCACAGGATTCTGCCTAACATCTAGCATAGGCACAAGGCCCTGTCTAATAATAGCAGGTACAAGTCTGGTGTACGGGCTGTAATATAGTTGTAGGGCAAAAAGCAGGCACATCTACCCCAGCATAGGCACAGGACCGATCTAATAATAGTAGGCACAAGACTGGTATACAGTGTGACGGGGAGGCCAGCCACAAAGAACCACACTGACTCCGATATATAGTTCAAGGGTCTTTATTAAAATTCCTTGTAGATGAGATGGTCGTACTTCTTGTTTCAATGGTGTCTGGGCCTGGCCGGGCTTGGGATTTTTGGCACTAGGGCCGGCCCTCTCTCTCTGGTCTACCCCAGCCTTGTCCCCGCCTCCCTAGGCCAGACACCCCTATCAGGGATGTTTAGTAGCACTAGGAACGGTAACCCCTATGTATCTTTTGCTTTCTGGGCTAATGGTGTTTTCCCTACACTGTTGCCTAGCTGACTCCCTAGGTATCTTCTAACTTTCGCTCACTCCTTTCACACCTTCTCGTACCTGACCCTTCGCTATACCGGCCTCTTAAGCTGTACTCCTCCCACCAAGTCACTGTCCCTCCAATCTCTCATTTTGCCTTTCCACCTCCACCCTCCGATCTTACTTTTTTCCTACTCCTCTTACTATCGCTCGTACCTCCATCTACCCCTCTATCTGTTATCTCCTCTCCCCTCTTTCCTCCCATTCTATTTCCTCTGGTAGCGTTGATCAGACGAGAACTTTCACTACCGTCCTTGGCGGCAATAGTAACTAGAGCTACTATAATGCTATATCAGAAGATTAAGGATCCGTCTACTCCAACTATTTTTTCCGTGGTCCCAGAAGGGCTGAACTCAGGCAAGTGTCAAATGCTGGTCATTTGGGAGAACAGATATAAACTAAACCTAGAAATCTGTGGCAGCTCTATTGAAGAACTAGTCTCAAACCCAACTAAAACTAAAGAACGCTTAGACGAAATAGACTGGATTGACACGCTAGAGAAAGCATCCACCTATAAATTGACCCAGCATCTTCCCACAACGATCAGAAAACTGAAAGAAGTTCAACCATTCCTTATAAAGCATCCAAATAGGAAAACAAGATCAACACTTCTCTGAGCCAGGCTGGATCTATTGCCTACTAATGAGATCCTGCAGATATGAGGAGCCTCTGCGACTAACAGTTGCCGTTTTTCCAACTCAAAGCAAACTATTGAAACACTACAACACCTCTTACTATCATGCCCGGGCACAAGTCTATATAGAACCCCATACTTGTTCACCACTTGGAGAAAGCTTATTTGACAGAAGAAGAGCTGCGGTGGGAGCGATTAATAGGGGGCCTCAGACCTTCATGGGCGATAGCAGCTACTAAAATTCTGGATTTAATTTTTGTGGACAAAGTAACGGAGCTCTTGCCAGAGGCTCAGAGCCCTTTACAATCTTCGAATTTTACAATCTAGAGGGTGCTCGTCTCTGTTGTTAATTTTGAATTGTGATTTACTGTGTCTCAAATTGGTGCGTATTCTTATTTCTACTTCTACTTTTCTGCTTCTTCTCTTTCTTTCTTCTTCGTTACCTCTTCATTTTGGATTTATTTACTCGCTTGTAAAAATCACTCCGGTGATTAAAACTCATAATAAAAAATAAATAAAAAAATGTCCTCTGATTATAATCTCTGATTCACTTTACACCAATAGCTACTCCTATTCTCCCACTCACTCTCGTTCCTACTTCTCTTCCTCTACTACTATTGACACTCTGCTACTAACACTATACCATTACTACTTTTACTTCTCCAAGACACTCAGGCCTATGATGCCTTGCTCACCCCTTCACTAGCCCCTGTTCAAACCCTCAGGGACACTTGGGGTATATGGTGCCCTGCTCACCCCTTCACTAGCCCCTGTTCAAACCCTCAGGGACACTTGGGGTATACGGTGCCCTGCTCACCCCTTCACTAGCCCCTGTTCAAACCCTCAGGGACACTTGGGGTATACGGTGCCCTGCTCACCCCTTCACTAGCCCCTGTTCAAACCCTCAGGGACACTTGGGGTATACGGTGCCCTGCTCACCCCTTCACTAGCCCCTGTTCAAACCCTCAGGGACACTTGGGGTATACGGTGCCCTGCTCACCCCTTCACTAGCCCCTGTTCAAACCCTCAGGGACACTTGGGGTATACGGTGCCCTGCTCACCCCTTCACTAGCCCCTGTTCAAACCCTCAGGGACACTTGGGGTATACGGTGCCCTGCTCACCCCTTCACTAGCCCCTGTTCAAACCCTCAGGGACACTTGGGGTATACGGTGCCCTGCTCACCCCTTCACTAGCCCCTGTTCAAACCCTCAGGGACACTTGGGGTATACGGTGCCTTGCACACCCCTTCACTAGCCCCTGTTCAAACCCTCAGGGACACTTGGGGTATATGGTGCCCTGCTCACCCCTTCACTAGCCCCTGTTCAAACCCTCAGGGACACTTGGGGTATATGATGCCCTGCTCACCCCTTCACTAGCCCCTGTTCAAACCCTCAGGGACACATGGGGTATATGGTGCCCTGCTCACCCCTTCACTAGCCCCTGTTCAAACCCTCAGGGACACTTGGGGTATATGGTGCCCTGCTCACCCCTTCACTAGCCCCTGTTCAAACCCTCAGGGACACTTGGGGTATATGGTGCCCTGCTCACCCCTTCACTAGCCCCTGTTCAAACCCTCAGGGACACTTGGGGTATATGGTGCCCTGCTCACCCCTTCACTAGCCCCTGTTCAAACCCTCAGGGACACTTGTGGTATGTGGTGCCCTGCTCACCCCTTCACTAGCCCCTGTTCAAACCCTCAGGGACACTTGGGGTATGTGGTGCCCTGCTCACCCCTTCACTAGCCCCTGTTCAAACCCTCAGGGACACTTGGGGTATATGATGCCTTGCTCACCCCTCTACAACTGACTACCCCTCTACCACTTATTTCCTTCATTTGCTACTCCTGCCACCTGCTATATTTACTCCAGATTACTACTACCTATTCCACTACTCCTACTCTACCTCTAATACTCACACTTGCCCCTCCATCACATAAACATAACAATAGCCTCTGCACTCCAAACGCTCTCACCTTCACTGGTATCTCGGATGTCCTCCACCGCCTCCTGCCTCCACCCAACTAACCCACACTTGGATAATATGTGGGTGGTCAGGAAAGGTCCCCATGATGAAGAGGGGTTCATAATGCGTGTGCCATATTTGTGACGGGGGGTGCAGTGTACTGGGCGCAGTGTTGCAATTTCATATATTTCCAGTGTAGCTAAATGTGAATGGTATATGTTACTTTAGACCACCAAATGAAATATAAACACGATTCAAACATGTTGTGTTACGGAGTGCCCAGAAGCAGGCAACAAGGAATTTCCTAATGTGCATACAAGGACGGGGGTGGGGGCTGTCCCGAAGAACCCACTCTAAAGAAGTGTTAATATTTATTAAACATGCATGCACACTGAGGAACATACACAGGGAATTTATAAATCTGTATCTAGTGAGTTTTTATGAATTCATTTAGACGCTTGTAATACATTTAAAAATGTATTAGCTTTGATTCCAATATGGAGTCAAATTGAGAGGCATGCTGGGAACACCAGTGAACATTAGATTTCAAGCTTAAAGAGAAGCCCATTGCTGAGAACAATGTGCGTTTGCTGGAGCCATGAAAAGACAGCTTGTTTATGTGTTCAGACGCTCCTTGTTTTGCATTCTTTTAGCAGCCGAGGGCAAGGTATGTCGGCTTCTCGTGAGAAACCAGAGTTTATTTACAAATTCAGTGTAGTCCAGTAGCTGCTTCGGCGGCGTAGCTGTGGGGTTCTACTGGTGGTAGACAGCACAGACAAAGTGCAAGTCACTTTGAGCTCCGGCTGGGCTGACCAAAGCAGATTTGTTTCCTTCAGCCTGTTCCCGTTGGCGAGTGATTCTCTCTCCTACCCTGGTGGTTTCAAGTGAAGACTTGGCAGAGATGAAGAATGTTAGAGAAACACTAGCGATGCAGGGGTCAAAATTGGGAATGGTTGACTAGGAGAAAAAATCATCTCCTGGGTATCTGACATATTGAGTTAGGCAGGAGCTACCACCGGGGAACCAAGAGCTAGTACAGAGTGCACAGCAAATCTAACTTTGTGCAAGATGCAAACTCTAGTTTTTTGTCCATTTCATGTTATCCAATATGCTCGAAATGTCTCTTAAGTGTGTTCTTTATCATCCTTTGTATATATTCTCAAACAGACATAGTTAAAATCATATTTGTAGGGCACCACTTGCGCCAGGAGTCAAAAGTAGCTCCTGGCAGCTGGTTGTTTCAAGCTAACTAGGCTCTACTTGGCTATAACCAGGAGCTAAATAAATAAATAAAATAAATAAATAAATAAATAAATAGCTTACAGCTCCTGGCAATTTCGAACCCTGTGGTGATGTATTCCTGCTTTAGTTCTACCTGTATTTTGCTGTGGTAATCTTTAATTGCGATAATAAGGAGACACGAGACAGGTCTTTTTTGAAATCTACATGAAGTGTGAATGAATTCTTTGTTCCAAGAAAAAGCACATTGCCTTCCAGCCTTTTTTTAAGTGCAGAGGGAAACCCCTTAAGTATATCTTTAAATTACTGAGAAAACAGGAAGGCAAAACAACTCTGCAGCCAGCAGTTTCTGCAGTGAATTTCGGGGGCTGGAAAATCTAGTTCTGCAGCATTGAGTGCTGGGAGAGGACCAATGATTAACCAAGCAGGTGGTCAGACATTGAACAGGACACAGTGTTTATGGCTTGGTATTTCTGCAGGAGGATGATTTAATCTCTTTTGGTGCAGGGGTGTCACTAGGTCTGGAAAAGATCTGGGGCTACACTAATGTCGGCACTGTCAGGACTCTGGGCTAGCTAGCCATTTGGTTGTAGCCACTGAGCTTCTATCTGGGGCTACAGCCAAAAGACTTTGGGCTATAATCCCCTCAGCCCCCCCCAGCAATGCCCCTGTTTAAGTGCATTGAAGTTTTGCAGAGGGACCCAGCCATTTGTTTTGACTAGCAATAAACATGGGGTTAAGTAATGCTATAGGCTAAAGTGATCGATACCCAGGAGTTTCAGTTGTATTATCTGATGTGCCATGCGTGGTGAAATGGTAGTAATTTAAATCAGAATGTTTCAGTGACACCAGTAAGCCAGGGTGGATGTGATAGTTATCACTAGTTCAAAGAGACCCTGTTGATTCAGCCTTCCTCGTGTTAATTGAAGTATCCATGCGACCCTTGTGCAATTTTGATTAATGTTAAAGGGCCCAGGGAAGTTGTTACTTGTAATGAATTATGTTTGTACACAAATGGTTAACTATGTGATGATGTCATGACCAACAGCGGATGAATCCCAAGAAGGGGTGTGTTATGAATATGATCTGAAGATGGTAGTTAAGCTAATAAGTGGCCAATGAGAATGGAAGAATTGGAGAAAGATGGGATTTCTTTGTACAGGTTTTGTCCAATAACATGTGGGGGTGGTTTGTAATAAAATATTTGAGACTGTTTTAACTGTTGTAAATTGGTGAGACTTAGGTTAGTTTGGCTTGACAGGGTCATTTAGCTCCTCTCCAGACGATTGTACAATAAACTTGCTTTACGTACAAACGTGCACTCGTTCCTTAAGTGGTGGGCCTGCTTGAGTTAAGGTAATTAGGGCCCCAGTCCTAAAATACTCACCCTATCCAATCACTTACCTGGCTCCAGTGGGTGTAGCAGGGGAAAGCCATGGGAAAGCTTAAAAGGGCTGGTTAGCCCTGTGGCTTTCAACTAGGACCCTTGTAGGGTACATTGGGCCTCATTACTCTGAATGCGGTAAGGGTTTACCATTACCGGTAAGGGTACCGGTACCGGTAAACCCTTACTGCCTAACTACGAGGTCCCTTTGTGGGACCCGACCTCAACGGCTGGTTTTACCAGCCGTTAAGGAACGGGCCCGCAAAGGGACCTTGGGGGCAATTACGGTACCACAATTTGCGGTACCGTAATTGCCGCCTTCCCCATTCCCATTGAGCCCTATGGAGGCTCAATGGGAATGGGGAAGGGCCTTGGTGAATGGGGAATTACCGCCCCGCCAACCTTGGAATGGGGCGGTAATTCCCCATTTCACCAAGACGGAATCCGTAAAATACCGGCGGCAACCATGGCGCTATTAGCTATTAGCACCATGGTTACCGCCGTCCGTGTAATGAGGCCCATTGTCGTTGTGCTGATCAAGGCCTGAAAAGGCCTTTTAAAATAATAATTACATCCCTGGTGGTATAGTGGGTAAAGATGTTCGTGGAGGCCTTTATTTTAAAGGCTATTTCCCTGGTGGTTTAGTAGAGGCTTGTCCCAGTGCTGGCAGTGTCAGGCGGAGTCTTGTTTCTTTAATGGCCTGTTCCTTTTCCAAATCCTACTGTGTTAGGCTGCCGGTGTTGTGCCGCTCGCGGCACCCCTTTGATTTTTGGAGACTGCTGCTCCAGCCTCTTCCTGGCAGTTGCTGTGCTGCTTCTCCTGCCTGGGTTCTGCCATCACTGCAGGTAAGGAGGGGTGGGAAGGGGCCTGCCTGCACTCAGACACCCGTGTTAGTCTTAGCTATGAGTCTATTATTAGGTAGAGGCCCAGCTCTGTGTTTGATATCTATACTACAGCCTGTACACCAGCCTCGTAGCTGCTATTATTAGACCGGGTCCTGTGCCTACGCTGGGGTAGATGTACCTGCTACGTGTCCTACGTTTATACTGCAGCACATACACATGCCTTGTACCTGCTATTATTAGACAGGGTCATGTGCCTATGCTGGAGGGTGTTGGTCTGGGGCTGGGCTCCCCCCTGCTCCCACCCTTGACAAGGCTACAACAGGCTGTAGTATAGATGTAAAACACAGAGCAGGTACATCTACCCCAGCATAGGCACATGACCCTGTCTAATAATAGCAGGTACAAGGCATGTGTATGTGCTGCCGTATAAACGTAGGACACGTAGCAGGTACATCTACCCCAGTGTAGGCGCAGGACCTGGTCTAATAATAGCAGCTACGAGGCTGGTGTACAAGCTTTATTTTAGATGTAGGACACATAGCAGGTACATCTACCCCAGCATAATCACTAGACCCGGTGTAATAATAGCAGCTACGCGGCTGGTGTACAGGCTGTAGTATAGGTGTCGAACACAGAGCAGGGCCTCTACCTAATAATAGACTCATAACTAAGACTAACGTGCCTCGTGGAATGTGAAATTGCCCAAGCATGATAAAGGCAACCGGATGGAAGCAACAAGGAAGATACACATGCCATAGCATAAGTAGAGGATATGGAAGATACACATGTCATAGCATAAGTAGAGGATGTGACAGCAACATGGAAGGTACATATACCATGGCATAGGTAGAGGACATGGCAGCAACATGGAAAATACACATACCGTAGCATATGTAGAGGATATGGCAGCAACGTGGACCATACACATACCATAGCATAAGTAGAGGATGTAGCAGCAACATAGAAGGTGCATATACCATAGCATATGTAGAAGATATGGCAGCAACATGGCAGATACATATACCATGGCAGAAGTAGAGCATATAGTAGCAACATGGAAGATGCACATGCCATGTGTAAGGAAGGCATGGTATCAAACAGTAAGACATACGCAAGTAATCAAAGTTCAAGGGTGTTCATTGAACTTCAATTGGGTTTGAAAAATGTCTATCTAATCCTAAATCTAAAGATGGGAGCAAGCTACGACCATCAAATAACACAGTCCTAGTCGAGTCTGTCAAAATAAAAGGGCCTATACTAATAAACCTATTACCAATCCTTGCTTCTAAATACAAAATATTGTGGGAAACAGTTATACGAAAGGAAAGTGTTCAATAAATGATATGTCAGGATATTCAAGCCATTGGCTTTCCTTCCCCACGTTTTCGGCATGGGACAGGGAGGCACACTGAAGCTTAGCACAGTCTCTGGCTTCTCTAGCACGAGGATGCAGTTCAAATATCAGTATCAGGGCCCTCAATGTCAAAGTTTATTAGCGCCATGGCTGCCTCCAAAATCGGTCCGACTCTGGTCTGGTGAAGGGAGTAATTACCGGTCCAGTCCGAGGTCGGCGGGACCGGTAATTCCCCATTCACCAGACCCATTCCCCATTCCCATTTGAGCCCCCATAGGGCTCAATGGGAAGGGGTAAGGCATCAATAACGGTACCGCAAATTGCAGTACCGTTATTGACCCCGGTATCCCTTTGCGGGTCCCGTCCATATTGCCTGATAAAAACCAGGCGTTAAGGGAGGGAGCCACAAAGGGACCTCGGAATCGGGCGCAAAGGGATTACTGGCAACGGTGTCATTACCTGTGCGGTTAATCCCTTTGCGCCCAGGTCGTAATGACCCCCAAAGTCTCTTTGCAATTCAAAGTCTTTTCAGAGGGCCTGATGCGACAAACATTCAAAAGTTTGTTTCTCCTCAGGATTCTCATGTACAACTTCTTGGGTGTTCTAATCCGTCACAAACTTGGAACAAAACTACCCCTAACCCTGTAAGAGAGGCATCAGTTTATAACACCAACTCTTTTGAAAATCTACTACCTTTAGGATTGGGTTCTGGCACAAGGTTTGTTTTAAGCTGTTGTAACATACATCGTCCTCGTCAGTCCAACGAATCTTCTGGGGTTCAGTATTCTTTAATTTGTCTGTCCACCTAGCCGTTCTGTCTGAGAAATTAGGGATAAACCTACTGTAATAACCGATTAACCCTAGGAATGCTCTGAGGTCTCTCTTGGCCTTAGGCGTGTGGGTATCTAGAACGGCTTTTACTTTTTCTCATTGGGGCTCGACACTGCTATTCCCTACAAAGAAGCCAAGGTATTTCATGGCTGAGCCAGCTTACATTTGGATGGATTGGCAGTTAAATCAGCCTTTCTGAGGGCTCTCTGAAGGCTCTTATGAGCAAAGAGATGGGAAAGATGGTCTTCCCACGTTTTACTATAAATGACTTTGTGGCTGATGTAAACCCCACAGAAATCAGAATAGGACTGCAGTATCCTGTCCATAAGCTGTTGCAATGTGGTGGGGGCCCGTGTAAGCCAAAAGGGAGGACTTTGAACTGGAATAGTCCCAGGGGCATCAAGAAAGCTGTCTTTTCCTTATCAGGCCCATGTACTGGGACCTGCCAGTACCACTTGCTTAAATCTAGGGTTGATAGGAATGTGGCATTTCCGAGCTTATCAATCAGTTCGTCAATGCGTGGCATGGGATAGGTATTGACGTCGGAGATGGCGTTGACCTGTAGGAAGTCGATGCAAAACCTCCAGGAGGGATCAGGTTTTGTGACCAATACAATAGGGGAGGATCATGGGCTTGAAGAGGGTTTGATAATATTTGAGACAAATTTATTTTCAGAGGTAGGTAAGAGGACTAATACCATTTGTTCTATTGAAACAGATCTTAAGTTTACCTTTTTGCCGTAGATGGACTTCTGTTGGGCTTGGGCTTTTTCCATATGCGTATAGACTAGACTCCGGACGAGTTTCATGCGCTCTCACAATCGGGTAGCTGTTTGTGAGAGGGGAATAGGTGCCTCTTCTCTCTCTTCCGAGGTCTCCCGGAGCATGTCTAGACATCTCTTGGCTCTCTACCATAAAGTAGTTCAAAAGGAGCGAATCCTGTGGAATTTCCTTGGGAAAACCAACCGTGGAAAAATATGGTAATAGATGTTTTAAAATCTGTTGGGTTGTGTTGTTCCGCATGGGGAATGTCTCTGGGTATCTGGTAACGTAATCAATGATTAGGAGTACCTATTTGTTACCCAATTTAGAGGTTTCCAATGGTCCAATGATACCAATCCCAATCTGGGAGAAAGGGACATCTATTATTGATAAAGGGTTCAGAGGGGCAGGCAATGGAATACGCATGCAGGTTTTCTGACATATTTCACATGTCTGAATGAAGTTCTTTATATCAGCATGGATGCCTGGCCAATAAAGCTTCCCACTGATGTGTGCCTGGGTCTTAGAGTGTCCTAAGTGTCCTTCTGTCAAATGAGTGTGTGAAATCTCTAGCACGATCTTACGATGGGGTTTGGGGATTACCAACTGAGTTTTACGTAGACCTTCCTGTGGAGGTCTTCTTTCCGTACTGTAGTCCTTGCTTTAGGAGGAAAAAAGGACTTCCCTTCTCTAATCCTTCCCCTTCAGGTATTACCTGCAAGAAAGCCTCTGCGAGTGCTGGATCATTTTGCTCAGCGAAGGCTAGGTCGGGAATGATGGTAGCTTCTTCTTCCCCTTTTGCCTCAGTGGTAGATGGTTCATCAACTTCCCCAAATTCTAGGGTACCTCTCTGTTTCTTCTGGTTCACTCTATATGAATTGGGGAAATAAAGCCCTTTTAAGAATTCCCCGTGCAACCTTGTCCCCACAATGTACTTCAAATGGAATTTCGCCATGGTTCTGTAGGAGAACCTTTATGTCTCCCCAAAGGGGGAATTTATGATGCAAGCTAGGACATCAAGAGCGAACACACAAACAAAAATGTCAACAATAGCCTTTCAGTTGCACAGATTAATATGTCTGTAATAAATTAGGAGCAGTCTTAAAGGTTCTTGTGGTTCTACTACTTTAAACTGTAATTCCTCAATATGTTAAGAGGGAAACAATCACTCACTTCATACTGTGAGTGAGGGGTCAGTACTGCTTGTGGTCTTCTCAGTTTTAGACATTGGGCCTCATTATAATGTTGGCGGATATGGTATGAACGGTGCCGGTAAGGCACCGGCTCTGTTCATACCGTACCTGGCAGACTTTGCGGCACCCTTAAGCAGAACTCTTAATTACACCGGCACCGTTATCAACGGTGCCGCTACAACCATGCTCCCCACCCCCATTTTACCCCATGGGACAAAATGGGGATCGGGAGCCCTGCAATACCGCCACCCGCGAATGGGCAATTACTGGCCCATTCAACTCGTAATGGGCCGGTTATTGCCCAATCGCGGGTGGCGGTAGCGAGTTTGGTGGTATCCCTTGCCAGTAATACTGGCAGGCTGCCGCCAAACCTGAGAAAAGGCACCCACGAGCAGAACTTGTAGTTTGCCGGTCCAGTAACTACGGTAACAGCAAGCTTACCTGTACCGTAGTTACCGGACTGGCAAACTTGTAATGAGGCCCAAGTTCTCCCAGACAAAAATCCACCAGTAACAGTTCTCTTAGCTTTCTGTTGAGAAGTTCCTCTTCCAATTCCAGCAGAGAAAATGGCACCAATGGGAATCCTGGATATCCTCCTTTTAGGATAAAAGATAAAAGGACCACTTCTGCTTCAACAACTGTCCATAGGTTTATAACTTCTGCAGCATCTTTAATTTGTCAGGATGCTTCTTCTTAGGGTGTTACTTTCCTCTCGACAATCCCCTTCTACTACTGTTACTCTGGAGGATGGAGGATAGCACAGAAGCAAGACCATGCAGAGCAACAGAGTTTCGAATCCCGGATCCCCGCTTATAAACCGAACTCAGGTAGGGTTTTAAGCATGTTATAAAAAACAATTAAATAAGGAAAATAAATAAGGAGGCAGGCTCCTTTGCTCCGCATTATGCCAATGCTTCAATCACCTTCAGTAGAACATTCACTGGCAGTATTTCAGACAACCCCAGTTCTGATACATCTGCTTCCACTTGGTACCTCAGGCCATTTAAAGACCAGACTCTTGGACCTCCGCAGGTGGGCGAGGCACTATTCTTTCCTATGTTATAAGAAAAGGGCAGCCTCTTTGCTCTTCTATCTGTCTTACCGCCGCCAGTATAATCTGCCTTTTCTTCCAGACTGCTTGTCGCTTAACTTCAACAGTCTCAGCATTACAGATTATTGATGTAATTGTGATGCTGGAAATGCATCAGAGGAACAGGGCCTCTGTATCCTTGTCCTTTATTGCCTTATCATGTATTTGCTGTCTTGTTTTCCATGCAGAAGTTCATGTGGGACTCCTCGCGGTGTGGCTCTTCCTGTATTTGGTTTGGTGAATAGACCCTTGGGATACCCTTATGCCACCCATGGGTGGGAGTACGATGCTCTACTCCTAGTGTATTTTTTTGGGCACCTGTGTGTGACCCACAGAGCAGGGTACGAGCTGATGGCAGCTGTGTGCTGAATTGACAGGTGCCCTGAGCGTCCTCCATTTTGGCATGCCCAGGTCCTGTCATTGGAATCAGTGGATTCTTGATAGGAAACAAGATGGCCCCTGTGGCCTCTTGCTTTGTATTGCCTGTTACCTTACTTTTCCGAAGTCCTGAGAAGCCCTGACTCTGTCCCTTCCCCCTGATTGGCTGTTGGGTGAAAGTTCCAAATATGCACTCCGTGTTATGGGTGTCTAGTATCTGGTGGTTGACACAATGGGCCTCATCATGACTTGGGCGGTACTGCGGCGGTATTACTGCCAGCGGTATTAGCCCTACCGCCGAACTCCCGGCGCTAATAGCGCCGGATCATGAGTTCAGCGGTAATGTAAGTCCCCATTCCCCACTGAGCCCATTCGGGAATGCCCCATTCCCCATTGGGCTCAATGGGGAATTTTCACGCTCTTACCACCAGCGGATTTTCCGCCGGCGGTAATAGCGCAAATTTTCGGCAGATTTCCCCCCAGCTCAGAGCTGGGGAGAAATCCGCCGAAGCCCTTATTCGGTGGACCCTTAAATCTGGCGGCAATAGCTCTACCGCCGGATTTAAGGGTTACCGCCGAAGTCGTGATGAGGCCCAATGACTGAGACAGCCCTACCCGAAACTGGTATGAATGCAGTGTGTAGTGCTAAATGGCTGGATACTTGTCCGAATCCACATTCTGTGTTGTGAGCGTCTGGATGGAGAAGAATGGTCTGAATGCACTGTGAGCCTGACTGCCTGAATGCCCTTCTGAATGATCGGTTGCCTGAGTATGACCGAGCAGAGTGAATGGGAGATCAGCAGTATATCTGGGGGCCTCTCATTGCTAGAAATCGTTCAGAAGTTGATACTTGATGCTTACTCTCGAAGCCGAACCAGAAGAAGAAGGTGATCCGCTGTTCCTTTCGTTGTAATCTGAAAGCTGCTTTGCCTTCAAGAACTGATCCAAGAGAGGACCTGACTAGGAGACCTCTTCCCGAGCTAGCAGGGACCATCATGCACCAGCTGATCTCTGCCAAAGCTCCCTGGTAGACAGACCTACGACAGGCTGCCGACCGGAGAGGGGACCGCGAGGAGAACGAAGAGAAGCACCGGACAGCCACACACCGTCGCCGACTTGAGCCACAAGGCTCCTTTTGCCTAAGAACATTTTGATACAAGACCTCCCTTGGTCATCCTCGTCGACCGCTTTCATCCTGTTGGAGAAAGTCAGGGCCGCCGACGACCGAGGAGAATCCGCTGGTAGGTTTCCCACCACCTGAAGACCTCAGAGATGCTGACGAAGCTACTGAAGCCAGATGTGGTGATGTTCCGTTCGCCGATGACCCGACACCCTTGCTGGGCCACAGTTCTTCATTTACTCTTTGCGGCAACAAACACTCATCGTCGAGGTGCACCGCACGCCTCTTCTTCACGGGACTTTCACAAGCTATCATCAACGAGCAGAGCGAAGATCGAAGGTGCTCCCTCCATGACGTTTGCCTCTTTCTTCACTGAATCTCGATGACCGTGGCTCCTGCCTTAAAGGGAGTGTGCTCAAGAAGGGCCTGTCAATGACTCACCGAAGAACTGTACGAAACCAGGTACTTTGGGGCAGTAGAACTTTTATAGAAGGAGATAAGACTTTAATAGACAATCCATGGACTGGGCTTGTAGTGCATCTTCATTTACAGGTTGCCCAGCTGGGGGATCCTCATACAGAACTGTGCCTAGTGGTAGGGGCCCAATATTCTGCCAATTGTCTAACCAACTTGTTTTCCTCCTAAGTCTATGGTTGATATCTTTTTGCTGTGTTGATTCGTATGCTATTTGAACTGAGTACAGTTGATACATTTTAATGGAATCAGAGTAATCGTGGTACCACCTATATTTACCATTTTAGAATTGTCGGAGCACAAAGTGTGTTATTGTGATTGTATATGTAACGTGAACCTTATTTATATAAGGCCCTCAGTGTGTAACCTTGCCACTTACAAAATATTTACACTTTGTTAAATTGAGGTTTAATTTTGTACTAGATAAATACATTACAAGCAATGGAATCTATTGCGAATAGTAAATTGACTTGGATGAGCTTAGAGGCTCTCCAGAGTGCTTGTGAAGCCAGGGAGTTAGACTTTGAGGATAAGTTTAGGGATGAGCTGATAGCTGCCCTGGTGGACTACCAGACTGATTGTGAAGCTCTTGAAGGGGGGGATGTAACCAATGAGGGCCCTACCCCTGGGGGTGTTGTTGAATCTGATTCTGGGAATGCCACCATTCCTGCTACCTCTGTTCCGACCTCCAGCAATGTTTCTTCAGGTAATGCCTTGGAACTGAAGCTGAGCTTAAGAAAGAGGAGTTGGTACAGCAAGTGATCCTTAAAGCCAGGGATCTGAAACTAAGGGATAAGGACCATGAACTTAAAAACAAGGACACTGAATGTCAGAAAATGCAGCTAGAGAAAGCTAGAGTGGAGACTTCAGCGAAACCAGTTGAGAGTGTCAGGTTCACAGCTACCAAGTTTATGAAAGATGTGGTTGGTGTGTATGCGGAGGGTTCTGAGATCCTCCAACGGAGTGCATCTTCATTTACAGGTTGACCAGGTGGGGGGATCCTTATACAGAACTGCGCCTAGTGGTAGGGGCCCAGTAGTCTGCCAATTGTCTTACCACCTTGTCTTCCTCCTAAGTCTATGGTTGATATCGTTTTGCTGTGTTGATTAGTGTGCTATTTGAACTGAGTACAGTTGATACATTTTAATGGAATCAGAGTAATCGTGGTACCACCTATATTTACCATTTTAGAATTGTCGGAGCACAAAGTGTGTTATTGTGATTGTATATGTAACGTGAACCTTATTTATATAAAGAACTGTGTTTTCACTGACATAGTGTGTGGACATTCCTTTGTGGGTGCTTGGGGACTACACTGTACTTAAGAACCAGCCCCTATCACCTCCTGAGAGCTAAGCCTGGAATGCTCGCCCACGTTTTCCCAAATAGAGAATCTTGGCTGGGGTCCTCTGTGCCTCACCTCTGACATATAGAGAGCAGGAGTACAGACACCCTCTCCAGTCTTTACAGTAATCACCTTACAAGCACCCAGCTCCCTTCCCCAGATTTATTCACGGCTTCTTCATTCCAGCAGCTACCCGGAAGCTCTATTGCCACACTTCCATCTTCGGATAATCTTGCCACACCTGTATCAGAGGACACTGGACCATTAAAAACCTTAACAACTTCAAAAGACAGGTGGTTAGATTTTAATAGCGCTGGTTTCACAATGGAAACAATTTTCCTACTGGCTTGGATAATGCTTGTTCTAATCTTTAATTCAGCAACTTCTTGTTAGGGAGAGTTCTCTGTTTAGGCTGAATTTCCTAACCTAGTGAGTCCCCCAGCAGCTTTGCTTGATTTCTGGAGTTTGTTTTTTCCATCCTGCCAAGAGTGAGACTCTTTTCTCCCACTCTTGGACATGCATGTGTGTGTAATTCCTTTGAAATGTCAATGTGTTCGATGGGCTATGGGGTCTTTTACTCCATAGGGTCTCATATGTTTTTCTATGTGTGTTACACCGCACCCTACGTGCCGTAACACTGGGGCGTCCTAGCGGACCCCCACCATAGACTCCATACCTGGGGACTGACTACTGTCTCCCCGGGCATGTAAAGTCACCATTGACTTTACTAGACCTAAATTTACTAACAGGACTAGTACAAACCATCTTATTGTGGACGTACTAGTAGGGGTAATTCGATTACTCCTAGACCTGTTACTCGAGGGGGCACTGTCCCGTCCCCCCTCGTCGAGTTTTGGCTGGTGGCAGTGGAAACTACTTGTTATGTTCGACCCCGAGCATAACTCTATGGGATTCGTCCCATTGTTGGAGATTACTCCTTTTTCTCGTTAAACTCTAACGTACCACCGATCTACTTATCGTAAATAAGTTTATCGGATGGTATCTTCTGCCAGAACTCGGTTTGTAAATGGCGTCTGTGTTCGTCTCTGTGACTCCTAAACCAAAGGTTGAGCACTTTGTTCCACTTTTGGCGGGCCTCTGTACAGAGACCCTCCAAGGTGGTGCCATTCTGTCTGGGTTACCTCAGGGGTGTGGGAGGGGGTTTAGGCACCCTGGACCGAGTTGCCTTGCCAACTCAGGTCGCACTCTGGAGTGATTGGCCCAAGTGGTGAGCGTTCCCGCTCACCACTTAGCATGTGTTGTTTGACAGCTAGGCTGAATGAATGGGGGTTTTCTGCATAAAAGCAGGGCTTTTGAGACTGGATCTTCAGAAGTCGCCACAGGACCTAAGAATCCGACGAGGGTAACGCTGAGCCGACCTGCACGACGACACCTCCGGTGGAGCCCTGCGGAACCGACTCACCACTTCCCGACAACAGAGAAGATCTCCCTGCCGGAGAGTCTCTTCCCCTGACTGGTGGGAACAAACAGTCCCCTTGCTTTTTATTCGCCTCAGGACATGGTGGTCGAATTGCCCATGCAGAAGCACCTCGGCAACCGGATAGCCACTAGCCCTGAACCGCGACCAAAAGGTGGTGCCTTGTGACGGAGCACTCCGCGGCTGGTCTCTTCCCTGGTGGTGCACCGGACTTCATTTTCTTCGACGACAAAATCATCTCTACTCTTGGCAAAGACCCGACGTGCATCCACCACCAGGAACAACTGCCCCCGCCGGAGCTGCCCTCCACAACAAGGTACCGTGTCCGCCTGGCTTCCCTTTCGATCGGTTCGAGTGAGGTGTCTTAATCCTCTCCGTTCCGTTGGGTCGCCTCCAAGCTTTTATCATTCGTTGTTCTGAACTGGTTCAATCCACCGATAACAATTTGCAATACAGACTTGAATGCATCTCCACTAGAGACTTTTTGGGACATCGCGCCTTGCCTCTCTCCGAGTGGGCCTGGCCTCTGAACTTTACGATCTATTGTGATTTCGTAACCTGCCTATCTTTTTCTCTCCCTTCCTAACTAATATTCGAGTGTCATCTAGGTTGAGGTATACACCTTTGTCTGAAAATAAGTGGTACCAGTAGAACCTAGAGTTGTCGATATTGCTAGGGGGATTGATCATCTACTCCGTAGAGTAATTGTGTTTGATTTGTTTGCCGTGATTTGCCGTAGTGTTTTTCATAGACATTTTGTTATAAATTAATACCTTAATTTATTTACACTAAGCCTCGTAGCGTGTTTGCTTGTCTTGCTGTGAAGAATTGCCCTATTTTGTATACTCCACATACTGCTCAACTCTTCTTGAGGGAAGTCTGACTGCTCAGCCACAGCTACCAAGTGAATCTGTGTGGTACAAACTGCTACCAAGTGGGTTCACCGCCAACGCCTGTAGTCCTAAATCTTTTGCAGTGGTCCAAGAGGGAACTGCACAGGTTTTCGCCTAGCACTGGTGTACAGCGGTGGGATTTGTATCGAGTATACAGTTTAGAGTGCTTTTCGACACTGTAGGATAACTAACCACAAATCTTTGCATAAAAAGCAACTTTCAAAAAACATGTCTACGATGGAAACTTACAGTCAGGAGTCCTTGTCAGGTGAAAATACTGAGAGTCTGTGACCTCTCTGTAGGCAAGAGAATCTTCCTGTAAGAGGCAAGAAGTTAGAACTAATCGAGAGATTGCTGGCGAACCAAAGTCTGGGTACTGGTTCAGAGGAACCAATCTCTCCAGCAACTGTAGAAAACAGTAATGGTGTTGATCTGAATCGTAATTCTTTTTTTGAAAATATGTTTTTATTGACATTTTGTAGGTTATTATTGCAGACATTGCACCAAAAAACAAAATTACATTTTTAGAAAGCGTACCCACCAATAACCCTTTTATCCCTCCCGCCCCCCACCCCCCTAGCCGTTTAATCAAAAATAGACTCTCGATTACAAATTTTGGAACACACTGCGCAGTCCCAGAACACAGGTGATTGGCACATTTTGGCCACTTGTCCTTGGGCTCAACCTATTAAGACCCCCTTATTGGGGGGAAGAAACATGTCCCAGTTAATGGGTGCCTTTGGAGTCCCCGACTTTACAGTTCAACAGTGTTCAAAGGACAGAACCAGGTCCCCCGTGAAGACTGGGCCCTTTATGCACTGCGCTCGTATCTTTCAAAAAATGGGAGCCAGAGTTTTCCGATGCTGGTTTTAGACTCATCCAGAACGTGTGTAAGGAATTCCATGTCATAAATCGCTCAGACCTTGGTGACCCATTCCTTTTCCTGTGGCATGTTTGGGTTTTTCCATTTTTGGGCCAGGCAACACCTGGCCGCCACGAGCATAACCTGAAGCATGTGGCCCTGGGTGTCCTCCTGATCGTCCCCAACCCCAATCCCAAAGAGAAGTAACCAGGGGCAAAGGGGTCTATCTATCCCATCAACTCCCCTGATCCAGGATAGGACCTCGCCCCAATACATCTGTACCCTAGGGCATGACCACCACATATGAATGTAATCTCCAGTGGTATTTCGACATTTCCAGCAGTGTGGGTCATAGCCTGGGAGCATTCTGGATATTCTCTGGGGGGGATAATGCCATCTATGTAGGACCTTTAATGCTTGGTGTCTGTATTGGAGGGACGTGGTTGAGCGATGGGCTCGGATGCACATCTTAGTCCATCTCCTATCATCTATTGCCACGCCAAGGTCTCTTTCCCATTGCGTTCGTGCTGGAGGGGGGTCCCTTGGTATTGAAAACAAGAGGAGTCTGTACATCCGAGCTATCACCCCTCTGGAGCCCCGGGTGGAAATAATCATTTTCTCAAAATCTGTAAGGTCCCTCCTGAGAGTGTCCCCCCATGAGGGTTCTGAAAGGACTCCCTTAAGCTGGAGGTAGCGGAATGGCGACAGCCTACCCAGACCAAGAACCTCCTCGAGATCGGGGAGGGGCATGAAGGATCCACCCAACCATAGATGGCCGGCCCTAACCAGGCCCGCCTCGTACCGACTCTGGTATGCTGCTGGTTCTGCTATTTTGGCCAGGAATGGTGGCGCCCAGATGCAACTCAGCGGGGAGGGCCAGGTCGTAAGCCACCTGAAGTAGCTCCCCTCCTTCCAGATCGACCAGAGAACCCCCAACACTGGGTGTTCGTGTACCCTTCTGGGAATGCATGTTCTTGGGACCCATAACTGCTCGTCGATCGTGACTGGGGCAAGAAGTCTGTTGTCCAGAGCCACCCACTGCTTCTCCGTCCCAGGATTAAAATGGTCAAATAGAATCCTTAGCTGGGATGCCCTGTAATATGCATCGAAATCGGGAAACCCCACCCCTCCCTCCTCCTTCGGTCTTGTCAAGACATCGTAAGAGATTCTGTGTTTTTTCCCCGCCCAGAGGAATCGAAGCAATACCCGCTTCATTGAGTCGAAAAAGGGTTTCGGCACCTGGGTGGGGAGCATCTGGAAGAGGAATAAGAACTTAGGGAGTATTACCATCTTAATCAGATTGAGCCGTGCCATCCATGAAAACCCCGCCGCCGCCCACCTCTCAATATCTCTCTTAACAGCAGTCCATAGTGGGGTAAAATTGCGCGCAAAGAGGTCACCCGGAATGGATGGAATTTGGATTCCCAGGTACCGGAACCCCTCCCTCTGCAGTTGGAAGGGGAGGCTATCTACATATTGCATCTCCGATTCTGGCAACTGACCCCCCACGAATGCCACAGACTTGTCTAAGTTGACCTTGTACCCGGAGAGGTTACCATAGCGCGTCAGGGCCTGTAGTAGATGAGGGATCGTCTGCGATGGTTTTGTAACGTACAGGAGAACGTCATCTGCGAACAGACTAATCTTGCAATTGGAGTCGCCCAACCGAACCCCTGTGATGGTTTCATTGTTGCGTACCGATACTGCCCAGGGTTCCATAACCAAGGCTTATATCAGGGGGATAGAGGGCATCCCTGTCTTGTACCTCGCCCCAGGGGGAAAGGCTCTGACTTCGTCCCGTTAGCCACCACCCTGGCTGTTGGGGAGGAGTACAGTGCCGCCATCCAGCCCAGCCACCTCTGGCCCATCCCCACCGCAGACAAGACCTCTCCCATGAATTCCCAGCTCACCCTATCGAAGGCCTTCTCCGCGTCTAGGGACAGGAGCAGAGCTCCCTCGTCCCGGATCTCCCTTGAGTACAGCACATGGAGAGTTTTACGCATGCTGTCCGAGGCTTGTCTGTTAAGTATGAAACCCGCCTGGTCAGGGTGAACCAATCGGGGGAGGCTCTTCTCTAGGCGAGACGCCAGGATTCTAGTGAATATCTTGGCGTCAAGATTTAAGAGGGAGATGGGTCTGTAGGAGCCACAATCCCTCGGGTCCCTTCCCGGCTTCGGGATAACCGTAATGAGGGCCTGGAGAAAGGAGGGTGGGAGCGTCTCCTCGTTTCGGATTTGGTTAAAGAGCTTGGCTAGGGGCTCCACCAGCGAAGGTGAGAACTGTTTGTAAAAATCGGCTGTGTAGCCGTCTTCCCCCGGTGCCTTGCCCACCCTCAACCTCTTGATGGCCGCCTCCACCTCGTCAACCGTTATGTCCGACTCTAGTTCCTGTAGTTCCGCCTCCGTCAAGCGGGGCGGGGGGTTTTCCTCCAAGTAAGCCCGCATCTCCTCTATTGATGTTCCTCCCTGTTTTGTATATAGTTCCTTATAATAATCTGCGAAGGAGCCCACAACCTCTGCCTTGGTATTAAGCATGGAGCCCTCCCGGCCTCTGATGGGGCCAACCCTTCTCTCCAGTCGACATCCCCTGGCTCTGCGAGCTAGCAGCGTTCCCACCCTGTCTCCCCTCTCGTAGTACCTCTGTCGTGTGTATCTCAGCTTCTTAACCACCTCTCCTATGAGAACCGTGTGTAGGGCCTGTCGTTTCTCGCTCATTTCCACTAAGATGGATTCCCTGTCCGTCCCCCCCTGGTTGAGCCTACCCCGCAAGCTTCCAAGGTCCGCCCGTATCCTGGCTTCGATGAGCCCCCTTTCCCGTTTACGTCTGGCTCCCTCCGCTATGAGGAGGCCGCGAAAGGTGGCCTTTGCTGCCTCCCACACCGTCGGCAAGTCTGTTTCCCCATTATCATTTGTTTCGAAGTATGCCGCCATTTCGCCTCTCAGGAAGTCCCTAAAGACTGGGTCTCTGAGAAGCACATCATTGCACCTCCAGTGGGTTGATCGAGGGGAGACGGGGAGACACCAGCTCGCCACTAGGAGCTCGTGATCGGACCAGGTTATCGCCTCGACTCGTGGATCCGTGGCCACCCCGCCTCCTTCCTTAGAGGTCAGGAGCAGGTCAATTCTGGTGTATGTATAGTGTGGAGGGGAGAAAAATGTATAGCCTCCCGGTTCTGGGTGTGTCGCCCGCCAAACGTCTTCCCAATAGTGTTCCCTCAGGAGAGCCTGGAATGAGATATTATCCTTGGATGTCGCCTTGGATTCAACCCCTCGAGCCGTCCACCAGTCTAGTTTGGGGTCCACTACCAGATTGAAATCGCCCCCGAGGATCATGGCCCCCTCCGCCCATTCATCAATTACCCCCATAATTTGGGTTAGGAACCTAATCTGGCCAGGGTTGGGTGCATAGAGGGTGGCCAGAGTGATACGTTCGCCCTCATGAGTGCCCTTGATTGCCAGGAACCGTCCCCCAAAGCCCCTCTTGGTTACAATATTGGAGAGATGGAATGTTTTATTCAGGAGGATCCCTACCCCCTCCTTCTTGGAGCTTCTGTGGGATGCCCAATAATTAGATCCAATGTCCCTTCCCCTTATGGTTGATTCCTTGCCCTGTCTATAGTGAGTTTCTTGGAGGAAGAGTACCATTAGTTGTTGTTTGCGAAACATGTTACTCGTCAGGGATCTCTTGTTCTGAGAGTTAAGGCCCTTGACATTAAGTGTGCCTATCTTGCCCTCAACCATTGTCGTATGGGGATGCCCCCTCTGTTTGTCCTGTGTCGCAGTGTTTCCCTGTAGTCTGTTTCTGCATTGCGAGCCCTAGTTTGATTCGGCTATTCCCCCCTCCCTTCCCCAGTGTTCCGCACCCCCCTCCCCCACCCAGTCCTCCCCTCTCACCCCCTCCCCCATTCCCTTTTCCCTTTCATTGTAAGGCGTCCGTCCACGCCCCCCAACTGGTGTCGGGAATGGTCAACGAACCACCAAGGACTCTTACCCCAGCCCCGGGTATTGCTTATATTAGGGATCCCCAACTCTTGTTTTTCCGTCTATATCGACCCCAACCATTACCTCGGTGGGGGTAGTCAGCGCGGGAGCCAAAGACCCCCCGGCCCCCACACCCACCTCAAGGTTTAAACTCAGCCCCATACCGGGAAAACCACAACAAAACCATTAACATTGCATCAAACTGCTTCCCGCCCCTCAACCTGGCAGGCTAAAACTCGCGCCGACGCGGCGCCCGGCCCTGGCTCGTGAGGCCAGGCCTCAATTTCCAGCTCTGCCAGAGCTTAGAACACAGGAGCCTCCATAGCGATCCTCAACCCCCGAGAGAGTGGTATAGTCATGAGTTTGGGTGGTCCTCGGAGGCCGTTGATGGGTGTCTTGTTTTCTGGAATTTGCGAGTACCCTTGACCTTGGACTTGCCGCTGAGCTTTCCCGGACCGACCGGGCCCCTAGGGAGGTCCCGGGTGCCGCCCACTCTAACTCCAGAGGGAGCGGGGATGTCGCCAAGTAGGTCGTCTGTGGCCCTCTGGATGTCCTCCTCCGAGATCAGATGGTACTTCTCTCCCTGCCATTCAAACGATAAACTAAAGGGGTGGCCCCAGCGGTATCTGACCCCCTTCCCCTGTAGCCATCTTGTGAGGGTGCCACATTTCTTCCTCATTAGTAGGGTGAGGGCTGAAAGGTCTTGAAATATGGACACCCTAGAGTCCCCGTATTGGATGTTGCCTAAGTTCTTCGCTTTCTCTAGGATCTTGGCTTTGTCTCTGTAGTGATGCAATCTAGCCAGCACCGAGCGCGGGCCCCTGCCCCCTCCGCCCGCCCGATGGACCCTATCAAATTTGATCTCGCCTCCAGCATCCTCACCCAGGGCAATCCTTATAATGTCCAGTACTTTGCCCTCCAGACCTTGTGTAGTCTCGCCCTCAGATTCCGCCAGCCCAAAAATGCGTAGGTTATTCCTCCTTTCTCTATTTTCCATGTCGTCTACTTTAAACCGAAGTTCCTCCTCCCGCCGTTGCATATCCTGGAATCTGACCTCCATTTGGGTCACGAGAAGCGCTGTGGAGAGCTGATTATTTTCGACCCCCTCCATCCGGTCCTCGAGGGTGGTGACTTTGGTGGTAAGATCCGCCAATTTGGCCCCCATGTGCGTTCTCATAGGATTATCTGGATATTGTTCTGTATAGCCCCCAGGTCGGGGGGAGGGGTAGAGGGGCCCCCCGCCGCCATCTCGCCCTCAGAAGCCACAAATTGGTATTTGGCGAGGCTCTCCCTCCAGCTCATGGGAAGAGCACTCCGATGGGCTGTGGTTGGTGTGACCTATCCAACCCACAATTTTGATCATGGGAGGATGCAGTATGTAGTTGGCAACCCCGGAGGCGGGACGGGCAGGCGCCTGGTGGACGAATGTCCCCCCGACGACGGTCCCGGGCGGCGGGGGTAGCCACGCCGAAGCTTTCGTGTGTGGAATGTGGCCTAGTAGAGAAAATGGGGGTCCGGTGTCGGTGGGGTCCTCTGGTGTGCCTCCGGTGCCCTCTCGTCCCACAGTGTGCTCGCGGCGTCGTGTTCTGGTGGGGTGGGTGTGGGGGGAGCGGTCTGATTAACCTCCCACCAATAGTCCGTGGTCCCTTGTATTTCTCCGTGTATCTGCCTCTTTGTCGTAGGTCTCACCTCCCAGGGTTCCACCTTGATAGTCAATCTGGGTTCACCTCCCTTTTCTGCACTCTCTCTATCATCGGGGGAGGGGGGGAGAGCCAAAGCCGGGGCGAGAGAGAGGGCGGCGGGGGGGCGCGCTCCAGCGTCGGCCCCCCGGTCCGTTGGTGTATTGGGGGCCGGGGCCGCTGCAGTCCCACCTCAAGCCCCGCTTGTCCCAGATGGGGAGAGTCAAGATTGGGGGGGGCGCGCTCCTGCGTCGGCCCCCCGGGATTCACTGGTGCAGTAGGGGCTAGGGCCGCCACGGACCCGCTTCGGGCCCCGTTCGTCCCCCGAGAGGCGGTGTCCTGTGTGGCACCAGAGCGGCACCTGCCTCTCGCGTCGGCCTCCCGTGTACGTGGGGGTGTCTGGGGTCGCTGTCCCACGTCGAGCCCCGTGCGTCCTCAGGTACGGAGGTTGAAGCCCCTCTGGACCCGTGGGTGCGCCGAGGGCGGTCTCACCTCTCGCGCCGGGCCGACGCGCCACACTGCCGGTCCGGGCTTCAGGTTGTGTCCTCGCTTGGCCGCGGGTCCCGCCTCCGGTCTCTGCCTCGGCCTCCGCACTCTCCGCGTCGGGTCCCTCCTTCTCCGGGTCTGGCGCGGCCGGCGCTGCCCACGGTCAAGCTCCTCTCCAGGGTGTAGGGGGAGGGGCCGGCGGATCCCTCGAGCGGCGGAACTCGGCGATGCCTTGACGGACGAGGGTCGGAGTTGGACCCAGCTGGTGGCCGAGGGTTCCCACAATCTCGTGGGGGGGTCTCGAGGAGGGTGGGGCCCCCACTCTTCTTTGCTGCCAACGATTACCCGGGGCTGGGTACGGAGCTCTCAGCTCAGGCGGCCATGTTGCCTGCGCCCCCTGGTGGCCTCTGAATCGTGATTCTGATGATAGCGATGAGGAGGCTGACGAGGACGGAGAGGCTAACAAAACTGTCTCACCTGCTCCTCTACCTGCCTTACCAGCTGTGCCAACGGGGCCCATACCAGGTCCCACAAGTAACCCTGCTTATTTTGAACTTGAAAAAATGAAGCTCGAACTAGAATATAAACGGTTCTTGGCTCAATCTGAACGAAACCAAGAGCTCGAGTTCAGACGGATGAATGCCCAGGCTGAGCAGAAGCAACTTAATCACGAATTAGAGATGAAAAAGTTGTCTATGGAAAATGCTTCTCTCTCCTCTGGTTCCTTTAGGAGCTCCAGTCCCAAAATACCCCGGATGCCGAAGGAATTAGTGGGTATGTATGAACCGAGATTGGATGTGTTGGATTGGTTGAAACTGTTTGAATACAATCATGGGCTCCAGGACATCACAGGGAATGCGTTGCTCCCCTGGTTGTTCTCTAGGCTCCCTCCTTTTGCGACTGATGTGGTAATGGAGTTGGGGGAGGCGGATAAGACGGATTACGAAAGTGTGAAACTAGCTTTGATAGCTAGATTCGGGAAGACCCCTTCCCAGTATCTTAAGAGGTTTAGAACCCTCAAAAAGCATGATGGTACCCCTTGGGCTACCTGGGTGAGTGAAGGGTTGAAAAACTTAGAGGGATGGATTAAGGGTGAACACTTATGAGAGTATGAGAAATCTTTTTATGTTAGAGTCTATTTATGATGCCTGTTCTCCTGAGCTCAGACAGCACTTGGCTGATTCGAAGGAATTGGATTCCAGGGAGCTAGCTAAGGCTGCTGACTTGTGGGTTGCCAACAGGGCTACTCATAAGGATTCTGGGGCAACTCAGAAAAAGGATGAGGGAAAACAGCCTAAAAAAGACTCAAAAGAGAATTCGAATAACTCACATTCCAAAGAGGGCCCCAAACAAAACCAAAAGGGTAAGCCACCGGGAAAACCACAGCAGAATAGTGTGTCTTCTGGTGCCAAACCGGAAGGAGGTCAGAACAAGCCATCATTCCAGAAAGCATTCAGTAAATGCTTTGTTTGTGGCTCAACTGATTACGTGAAAGGAGATCCCAGATGTAAGGGTAAACCTTCAGGGGTCCAGCTTGTCTCCTTAGCCTTCGCTCCAGAGGAGGAAGTCCAAATGGCAAGTGGAAACTTTCTACTGCTAGCTGACGAACCCATTGGAGTCTCAGCCAGCGTTTCTTTAGTATCTCTGGGGTTGTGGGAACAACAGAATTTAGATGTCTATAATTCTATCCCCGATAATACTAAAGAGTATTATAAGGACAGTGTCCAGGTGAATGGTCAGGAGACTCCTGCCATTAGGGACACTGGGGCCAGCATAACTGTGGTGGATACATCGTTTTTTCAGGCCGAGGATGTTGCTAAGGCACCCAAACGCCTCACCAAGTTAGCTGGAGGGCCTGTGCAGATGCTGCAGATGCTTCCCCAATTACCAGTTCTCATCCAGTGTAACGACATGACTGTGAAGATACATGTCAGCATACAGAGTGAGGTACCAGGACGCGTACTGTTGGGTAACGATTTGAAAACTCTCGGAGTTGTATCGCATACTCCCAGACCTCCTAGTAAACGGTTACAGGAGCTAACCAGACCCGCAAGAGAGAGGACCATGCGCGGAACTCTCCAGGAGATGATGAAGAAAGATATCACTACTGCTCCACTGGAATTGTCGGCCGATGTCTCCAAGAAATCAGAAGCGAAGGGGAAACCTAAGACTTCTATCCCGAAACCAGCAGCCAGCATTCCAGTGCGGACGACACCGACTTCCCCGCGGTTGTCCAACGTCACACCCGTAACTCCACCTACAGCCGAGGCTGAGAGGGAGGTACAACCTGTGTGGTAGAATTAGACTCTGAGGAAGAGCTAATGGAAGGCCAGGAACTCATTGGAGATCTGGATCCTGTTGACCATCCTGAGCTGCAGTCTTTACTTGCAGAAGGTGGACCCAGCAGGGCAGACTTCAGTAAGGGACAGAGAGAATGTCCAACTCTGGAAGGTCTTCGCCGCCAGGCAGAAGCTCAGGCTGAAGGGCAAGAGCCTGGGAAATACAGGTTGCACTGGGAAGATGACCTCTTCTACAGTGAACCGACCGAGTCTGCAACTGGAGACTACAAACGACTTGTAGTACCCCAAGAGAACAGACCACAGTTCTTGCAGTTAGCCCACGAGATTCCTTTGGCTGGTCACTTGAGTGTCAAGAAGACTAAGGAAAGGCTCTCGCTCTACTTCTATTGGCCAAAGATGGGGGCCGAAGTAGAAAAACACTGCAGGAGCTGCCACACCTGCCAGATTTCTGGTAAGGTTGGATCCAAGACTGTGGCACCGTTAGTGCCTCTCCCAGTTGTGGGAGTCCCATTTGAGAGAGTAGGGATTGACATCGTTGGTCCCCTTGATCCTCCAACCTCCTCAGGCAACAGGTTTATACTTGTTGTAGTAGACATGCTACTAGGTATCCTGAGGCAATTCCTATGAGGACTGTTACAGCTCCGGCTGTGGCTAAGGCCCTCCTTGGTATTTTTACTAGGGTCGGGTTTCCTAAGGAAGTAATCTCTGACAGGGGGTCAAACTTTATGTCCCACTACATGAAAGCCATGTGGAAAACCTGTGGAGTTACTTACAAGTTCTCAACAGCTTACCACCCACAAACCAATGGGTTGGTAGAACGGTTCAACCGAACCATGAAGAGCATGATAGGTGCTTTAGAGGAACCCCTTAAGCGTAAGTGGGACCTTCTACTGCCGTGCCTTCTCTTTGCTTTTAGAGTCATCCCGTCAGAGGTCCATTGGCCCTGATTAAGGAGGGGTTGGAGAGTGCTCCTTCCCCCAAGCCAGTCAGAGTGACTGACTACGTGATAGGTCTCCGGAGGAGAATGTCCCACATGATGACGGAAGCAAGCGATAACTTGAAAGCTGGACAAGCATTGGTCAAGCATTGGCACGATCAAAAGGCTAACATGGTTGAGTTCGCTCAAGACCAGCTCATTCTCGTTATGATCGCAGCAAGGCAGAGGGCCTTGCAAGATAAGTGGATGGGACCCTTCCGAGTAGTGGGTAAACTCGGAGAGGTTAACTATCTGGTGGACTTGGGCAATCCCAAGGAGGCTCCGACAGTCTTTCACACCAACCGACTTAAAGCGTATGTCTCACGACCTGATGTAGGAGCATTGCTTCTAGCATCATCCGAGGAAGAAGACGAGAGTGAAGCTCTTCCGGATCTCCTCAGAGGCTTACCTTTAGATGAAAAAATTGAAGGAGTGAATCTCTCCTCCAATCTGACACCCGAGCAACAAGAAGAGTGCAAATCTATGTTGAATCAGTTTGCCTCCCTGTTCTCGCTTTCACCAGGCTTGACCCCTTGGGACCAGCATGACATACTCACTGGTGACTGTCTGCCAGTCAAAAGCAGAGGATACCGCATGTCAGAAAACGTACAAACCCACATCAAAGGTGAGGTCAGCAAGATGCTTGATCTCGGGGTAATAGAGCCCTCTACTAGTCCATGGTCTAGCCCAGTTGTGTTAGTACCAAAGGCCGGATCTAAAGAGCTTAGATTCTGCATGGACTATAGAGCTCTTAATGCAGTCGCCAAGACTGATGCCCACCCTTTACCAAGAACAGATGAGTTGGCGGATAAACTTGGCGCCGCCAAGTTCCTCAGCACATTTGACTTGACGTCAGGCTATTGGCAAATAGCCCTGACAGACCATGTCAAGGAGAAAACTGCATTTTCTACCCCCGTTGGCTTATACCAGTTTAAGGTAATGCCTTTCGGATTGAAAAATGCACCTGCTACGTTTCAACGGATGGTAAACCAGGTTCTGAATGGAATGGAGGACTTCTGCATGGCATACTTGGATGACATCGCAGTGTTCAGCAATTCCTGGGAAGAACATGTAACCCACCTGAGAGATGTTTTGCAGGCTCTTGGACGAGCCAATCTGACCATAAAGGCGAGTAAATGCCAAATTGAACAGAGTAAGGTAGTCTATCTTGGACATGAGGTAGGCGGTGGAGAAATAAGGCCTTTGCTCAGTAAGATTGAAGCTGTGCAAAATTGGATAACACCGACTACTCAAACCCAGGTGAGAGCCTTCCTAGGCCTCACTGGGTATTACAGGAATTTCATAGAGAACTATGGGACCATAGCTTCTCCACTGAATGTCATCTCCTCGCCCAAATGTCCTAAAAAGGTTAAATGGAACGAGGAGTGCAATCAGGCTTTTGAAAACCTGAAAAAGGCTCTTTGCCAAGCCCCAGTACTCAGAGCTCCTGATTACCGCCAACACTTCATTGTGCAGACAGATGCTTCAAATGTAGGAATAGGTGCCGTACTCAGTCAACTGGATGGGAAAGGTAGGGAGCACCCCGTTTGCTTCATCAGCCGCAAGCTGAAGGATCCTGAAACAAGGTGGGCAACAATCGAAAGAGAGTGCTTTGCTATCTTGTGGGCTCTGAAGAAGTTTAGGCCGTACTTGTATGGTTCTACTTTTGTCATTCAGACTGACCACCAACCCTTGAGATGGTTAATGCAAATGAAAGGGGAAAACCCAAAACTATTGAAATGGTCGATCTGCCTGCAAGGGTTTGATTTCACCATTGAACACAGGTCAGGGTGTCACCACCAAAATGCTGATGGTCTCTCTAGGATGTATGTCATCGACTAGAGGTATGAGATTCATCCAGGAGTGGATTAAATCCTCCTATCCCTTAGTCTGGGGGAGGGCGAGTGTTAGGGAGAATTCTTTGTTTAGGCTGAATTTCCTAACCTAGTGAGTCCCCCAGCAGCTTTGCTGGATTTCTGGAGTTTGTTTTTTCCTTCCTGCCAAGAGTGAGACTCTTTTCTCCCACTCTTGGACATGTATGTGTGTGTAATTCCTTTGAAATGTCAATGTGTTCGATGGGCTATGGGGTCTTTTACTCCATAGGGTCTCATATGTTTTTCTATGTGTGTTACACCGCACCCTATGTGCCGTAACACTGGGGCGTCCTAGCGGACCCCCACCATAGACTCCATACCCGGGGACTGACTACTGTCTCCCCGGGCATGTAAAGTCACCATTGGCTTTACTAGACCTAAATTTACTAACAGGACTAGTACAAACCATCTTATTGTGGACGTACTAGTAGGGGTAATTTGATTACTCCTAGACCTGTTACTCGAGGGGGCACTGTCCCGTCCCCCCTCGTCGAGTTTTGGCTGGTGGCAGTGGAAACTACTTGTTATGTTCGACCCCGAGCATAACCCTATGGGATTCGTCCCATTGTTGTAGATTACTCCTTTTTCTCGTTAATCTCTAACGTACCACCAATCTACTTATCGTAAATAAGTTTATCGGATGGTATCTTCTGCCAGAACTCGGTTTGTAAAATGGCGTCTGTGTTCGTCTCTGTGACTCCTAAACCAAAGGTTGAGCCCTTTGTTCCACTTTTGGCGGGCCTCTGTACAGAGACCCTCCACACCCCTGAGGTAACCCATTCTGTTTGGGTTACCTCAGGGGTGTCGGAGGGGGTTTAGGCACCCTGGACCGAGTTGCCTTGCCAACTCAGGTCGCACTCTGGAGTGATTGGCCCAAGTGGTGAGTGTTCCCGCTCACCACTTAGCATGTGTTGTTTGACAGCTTGGCTGAATGAATGGGGGTTTTCTGCATAAAATCAGGGCTTTTGGGACTGGATCTTCAGAAGTCGCCACAGGACCTAAGAATCCGACGAGGGTAACGCTGAGCCGACCTGCACGACGACACCTCCGGTGGAGCCCTGCGGAACCGACTCACCACTTCCCGACGACAGAGGAGATCTCCATGCCGGAGAGTCTCTTCCCCTGACTGGTGGGAACAACCAGTCCCCTTTGCTTTTTATTCGCCTCAGGACACGGTGGTCGAATTGCCCGTGCAGAAGCACCTCAGCAACCGGATAGCCACTAGCCCTGAACCGCGACCAAAAGGTGGTGCCTTGTGACGGAGCACTCCGCGGCTGGTCTCTTCCCTGGTGGTGCACCGGACTTCATTTTCTTCGACGACGAGATCATCTCTACTCTTGGCAAAGACCCGACGTGCATCCACCACCAGGAACAACTGCCCCCGCCGGAGCTGCCCTCCACAACAAGGTACCGTGTCCGCCTGGCTTCCCTTTCGATCGGTTCGAGTGAGGTGTCTTAATCCCCTCCGTTCCGTTGGGTCGCCTCCAAGCTTTTATCATTCGTTGTTCTGAACTGGTTCAATCCACCGATAACAATTTGCAATACAGACTTGAATGCATCTCCACTAGAGACTTTTTGGGACATCGCGCCTTGCCTCTCTCCGAGTGGGCCTGGCCTCTGAACTTTACGATCTATTGTGATTCTTGCCTTCCTGCCTTGCATTTTATCCGATAGGAGCGAACTGTGTTGATTTCGTAACCTGCCTATCTTTTTCTCTCCCTCCCTAACTAATATTCGAGTGTCATCTAGGTTGAGGTATACACCTCTGTCTGAAAATAAGTGGTACCAGTAGAACCTAGAGTTATCGATATTGCTAGGGGGATTGATCATCTACTCTGTAGAGTAATTGTGTTTGATTTGTTTGCCGTGATTTGCCGTAGTGTTTTTCATAGACATTTTGTTATAAATAAATACCTTAATATCTTTACACTAAGCCTCGTTGCGTGTTTGCTTGTCTTGCTGTGAAGAATTGCCCTATTTTGTATACTCCACATACTGCTCAACTTTTCTTGAGAGAAGTCTGACTGCTCAGCCACAGCTACCACGTGAATCTGTGTGGTGCAGACTGCTACCAAGTGGGTTCACCGCCAACGCCTGTAGTCCTAAATCTTTTGCAGTGGTCCCAGAGGGAACTGCACAGGTTTCCGCCTACCACTTCTACATATATAGAATACTTGTTCTGAATGTTACAAGGTTCAAGCTTCACATGAGAAACAGATTTAGGTACACGCAACCGCTCTTTGATGAAGATTTTTAACTTTAAAGAACTGTAAGGACGTGCATTCCCTTTTTCATTAGCAAGAAGTGATACTTTGACTCTGGTCGGGTATCACAATTGTCCACACAAGAACTCTCCTTGATGTAATATCCCTTGTAACATTTTGTGAAAGGCAGTTTTAACTTACCGAGTGATTTCGCAAAACATTCTTCTTAATTGGAGACACGCAACCACTCCAGTAAAGTTATACAGTTCAACAATGGGAAATGGAAAGCTTTTGGTTTACGCGAGCACTCGAACTTGCATTGGATGTGCGCACAATACATTGCCTTTGTTATAAGGAATTTTCACAGCAACAAACAACTTCTACTCGCTCACGCTTTTACGCAAGTTATAATCGAGCTGTTAACAGTTACCGGCAAGGGTTTTTCTGTGAACCTGAATACGGAGCTTCACTAACCGGCTCCAGGAATACTGTGGTTGCTAATGCTTTTAATAATTTCTTCCTGGAAAAGATTAAAATTATCCAGAAAAGTATCAAACTACAAAGGGAATCAGAGGGAATGGATACCCCCAATTTCTCAGACTCTGAATCCTGCAGAAGGGAGGACATAACACCAATATCCCCCTGTTCTGTTTCAAACCAGTGTCAGAAGAGAATAATTTTACTCTACCCAAACGACACACTCTTCCTTCTTCCCGCATGTCATCAATGGCCTTCCTGTATTACCCCAGGTGTCCCGAGGCCCAGACTCTTGCCCAGTAGTACACTGGTCTTGCTCTGCAAATTGCCTTGATACTTTGCATATTGGATTCTAAAGGAATTGTGAGGTTGCGCGCTCTAATAGGTAGGCCCAAGAGCCTCTTCAAATATTTATTTTCAGTAATTGAAAGCTTCACATAGCTAATGTTGCCCCAAAGTTCATCCCCGTAGAGGGCCGCTTGCCTTGCCGGTGCCTTGTATGCCTCAAGAGATACTTTGATCGCCATGTTCCCCTGTAAACCTCTTTGGTGCCCCCGTATCTGGCCAGTGATGCTCCTGCTCTTGCAATTTGGCCGTCCCACTTGCAGTCTTCACTCAGTCAACTTGTTCAATGGGCCCTAGGCTTAGTTCCAATCTTAACAACCCTTTGACCCTCTGCCTAGGATTCCTAAAAATCAACTTGTTTTGTCTTTAAATGAGCAGCCCATTTGCATTGCACAAATCGGTGGAAGCCTTAAGCCGAGTTCTTAGTCCTGCTAGGGTTAGGGAGAGTAACACCACATCACTTGTAAACTTAAGGATAGGCATCTCGTCATTGCTCAGTACTGGGCATCTGCCACATTTTTTAGCAGCTTTTCTATTGCTCCATTGATGAAGGCACAAAACAGTTTAGGCACCACCCCTGGCGTACACCCATCTCTATCCCAACTTCCTCTGTGGTACTGCCATCCATTCCCCACCGTCTTCCCAGGCTCTGGGTGGCTTATTCCCAGCATACAGGCTCTGGGTGGCTTATTCCCAGCATACAGGCTCCGGGTGGCTTATTCCCAGCATACAGGCTCCAGGTGTCTTATTCCCAGCATACAGGCTCTGGGTGGCTTATTGCCAGCATACAGGCTCTGGGTATCTTATTCTCAGCATACAGGCTCTTGGTGGCTTATTCCCAGCATACAGGCTCTGGGTGTCTTATTCCCAGCATACAGGCTCCAGGTGGTTTATTCCCAGCATACAGGATCCCAGTTGCTTATTCCCAGTATACAGGCTCTGGGTGTCTTATTTCCAGCATACAGGCTCGGGGTGGCTTATTCTCAGCATACAGGCTCTTGGTGGCTTATTCCCAGCATACAGGCTCTGGGTGGCTTATTCCCAGCATACAGGCTCCGGGTGGCTCAACGCTTAGTTCCAATCTTAACAACCCTTTGACCCTCTGCCTAGGATTCCTAAAAATCAATTTCTTTTGTCTTTAAATGAGCAGCCCATTTGCATTGCACAAATCGGTGGAAGCCTTAAGCCGAGTTCTTAGTCCTGCTAGGGTTAGGGAGAGTAACACCACATCACCTGTAAACTTAAGTTTAGGCATCTTGTCATTGCTCAGTACTGGGCATCTGCCACATTTTTTAGCAGCTTTTCTATTGCTCCATTGATGAAGGCACAAAACAGTTTAGGCACCAAAACGCACCCCTGGCGTACACCCATCTCTATCCCAACTTCCTCTGTGGTACTGCCATCCATTCCCCACCGTCTTCCCAGGCTCTGGGTGGCTTATTCCCAGCACACAGGCTCTGGGTGGCTTATTCCCAGCATACAGGCTCCAGGTGGCTTATTCCCAGCATACAGGCTCCAGGTGTCTTATTCCCAGCATACAGGCTCTGGATGGCTTATTGCCAGCATACAGGCTCTGGGTATCTTATTTTCAGCATACAGGCTCTTGGTGGCTTATTCCCAGCATACAGGCTTCGGGTGGCTTATTCCCAGCATACAGGCTCCAGGTGGTTTATTCCCAGCATACAGGCTCCCAGTTGCTTATTCCCAGTATACGGGCTCTGGGTGGCTTATTTCCAGCATACAGGCTCGGGGTGGCTTATTCTCAGCATACAGGCTCTTGGTGGTTTATTCCCAGCATACAGGCTCTGGGTGGCTTATTCCCAGCATACAGGCTCCGGGTGGCGTATTCGCAGCATACAGGCTCCAGGTGTCTTATTCCCAGCATACAGGCTCCAGGTGTCTTATTCCCAGCATACAGGCTCTGGGTGGCTTATTGCCAGCATACAGGCTCTGGGTATCTTATTCTCAGCATACAGGCTCTTGGTGTCTTATTCCCAGCATACAGGCTCCGGGTGGTTTATTCCCAGCATACAGGATCCAGATGGTTTATTCCCAGCATACAGGCACCCAATTGCTTATTCCCAGTATACAGGCTCTGGGTGGCTTATTTCCAGCATACAGGCTCGGGGTGGCTTATTCCCAGCATACAGGCTCTTGGTGGATTATTCTCAGCATACAGGCTCTTGTGGCTTATCCCCAGCATACAGGCTCTGGGTGGCTTATTGACAGCATACAGGCTCTGGATGGCTTGTTCCCAGCATACAGGCTCTGGGTGGCTTATTGCCAGCATACAGGCTCTGGGTGGCTTAATTCCAGCATACGGCTCTGGTTGGCTTATTCCCAGCATACAGGCTCTGGGTGGCTTATTCACAGCATACAGGCTCCGGGTGGCTCAACGCTTAGTTCCAATCTTAACAACCCCTTGACCCTCTGCCTAGGATTCCTAAAAATCAACTTCTTTCGTCTTTAAATGAGCAGCCCATTTGCATTGCACAAATCGGTGGAAGCCTTAAGCCGAGTTCTTAGTCCTGCTAGGGTTAGGGAGAGTAACACCACATCATCTGTAAACTTAAGGATAGGCATCTTGTCATTGCTCAGTACTGGGCATCTGCCACATTTTCGAGCAGCTTTTCTATTGCTCCATCGATGAAGGCACAAAACAGTTTAGGCACCAAAACGCACCCCTGGCGTACACCCATCTCTATCCCAACTTCCTCTGTGGTACTACCATCCATTCCCCACCGTCTTCCCAGGCTCTGGGTGGCTTATTCCCAGCATACAGGCTCCAGGTGTCTTATTCCCAGCATACAGGCTCCAGGTGTCTTATTCCCAGCATACAGGCTCCAGGTGTCTTATTCCCAGCATACAGGTTCTGGGTGGCTTATTTCCAGCATACAGGTTCTGGGTATCTTATTCTCAGCATACCGGCTCTTGGTGGCTTATTCCCAGCATACAGGATCTGGGTGTCTTATTTCCAGCATACAGGCTCTGGGTGGTTTATTCCCAGTATACAGGCTCTGGGTGGCTTATTCCCAGCATACAGGCTCTGGGTAGTTTATTCCCAGCATACAGGCTCCAGGTGGCTTATTCCCAGCATACAGGCTCCCAGTTGCTTATTCCCAGTATAAGGCTCTGGGTGGATTATTCCCAGCATACAGGCTCTGGGTGGCTTATTGACAGCACACAGGCTCTGGATGGCTTGTTCTCAGCATACAGGCTCTTGGTGGTTTATTCCCAGCATACAAGCTCTTGGTGGCTTATTCCCAGCATACAGGCTCTGTTGGCTTATTGTCAGCATACAGGCTCTTGGTGGCTTATTCCCAGCATGCAGGCTCTGGGTAGTTTATTCCCAGCATACAGGCTCTGGGTGTCTTATTCCCAGTATACAGGCTCCAGGTGGCTTATTCCCAGCATACAGGCTCTGGGTAGTTTATTCCCAGCATACAGGCTCCAGGTGGCTTATTCCCAGCATACAGGCTCCCGGTTGCTTATTCCCAGCATACAGGCTCTGGGTGGTTTATTGCCAGCATACAGACTCATGGTTGCTTATTCTCAGCAAACAGGCTCTGGGTGGCTTATTCTCAGCATACAGGCTCTTGGTGGTTTATTCCCAGCATACAGGCTCTGGGTAGTTTATTCCCAGCATACAGGCTCTTGGTGGCTTATTCCCAGCATACAGGATCTGGGTGTCTTATTTCCAGCATACAGGCTCTGGGTGGTTTATTCCCAGTATACAGGCTCTGGGTGGCTTATTCCCAGCATACAGGCTCTGGGTAGTTTATTCCCAGCATACAGGCTCCAGGTGGCTTATTCCCAGCATACAGGCTCCCAGTTGCTTATTCCCAGTATAAGGCTCTGGGTGGATTATTTCCAGCATACAGGCTCAGGGTGTCTTATTTCCAGCATACAGGCTCGGGGTGGCTTATTCTCAGCATATAGGCTCTTGGTGCTTTATTCCCAGCATACAGGCTCTTGGTGGCTTATTCCCAGCATACAGGCTCTGGGTAGTTTATTCCCAGCATACAGGCTCTGGGTGGCTTATTGACAGCACACAGGCTCTGGATGGCTTGCTCTCAGCATACAGGCTCTTGGTGGTTTATTCCCAGCATACAAGCTCTTGGTGGCTTATTCCCAGCATACAGGCTCTGGGTGGCTTATTGACAGCATACAGGCTCTTGGTGGCTTATTCCCAGCATGCAGGCTCTGGGTAGTTTATTCCCAGCATACAGGCTCTGGGTGTCTTATTCCCAGTATACAGGCTCCAGGTGGCTTATTCCCAGCATACAGGCTCTGGGTAGTTTATTCCCAGCATACAGGCTCCAGGTGGCTTATTCCCAGCATACAGGCTCCCGGTTGTTTATTCCCAGCATACAGGCTCTGGGTGGTTTATTGCCAGCATACAGACTCATGGTTGCTTATTCTCAGCATACAGGCTCTGGGTGGCTTATTCTCAGCATACAGGCTCTTGGTGGTTTATTCCCAGCATACAGGCTCTGGGTAGTTTATTCCCAGCATACAGGCTCTGGGTGTCTTATTCCCAGTATACAGGCTCCAGGTGTCTTATTCCCAGCATACAGGCTCCCGGTTGCTTATTCCCAGCATACAGGCTCTGGGTGTCTTATTCCCAGTATACAGGCTCCGGGTGGCTTATTGCCAGCATACAGGCTTGGGGTGTCTTATTCTCAGCATACGGGCTCTTGGTGGCTTATTCCCAGCATACAGGCTCTGGGTAGTTTATTCCCAGCATACAGGCTCTGGGTGGCTTATTGCCAGCATACAGGCTCTGGGTAGTTTATTCCCAGCATACAGGCTCTTGGTGGCTTATTCCCAGCATACAGGATCTTGGCTTATTCCCAGCACAGGCTGTGGGTAGTTTATTCCCAGCATACAGGCTCTGGGTGGCTTTTAACAGTGTCATTGGGATCCCAAGTCTGTGCAGGGTGTTACACAGTTTGGCCCTGAGGACAGTATCAAATGCTGTTTGCCGGTCTATAAAAACAGCATATATACACATCTGAACCCAGCACTCGTAGACATGCTAACAGAAGCATTTGGCCTGGGTACTTTACCCCTAAATTTACGAGAATCAGTAATAATTCCCCTTCCTAAGCCTAATTAACCCCCAGTAGATTGCGGCTCCTACAGACCCTTATTCATGTTGAATCAGGACTGCAAGATGCTTGCAGTATTATTACCTAACAGACTCCAAAAGGTCGTAGCAACCCTACTACATTCAGATCAGACAGGCTGATATATCATGGAACTTAAGGCGCTTACACCACATCATCGACAGTACCAGGTCAAAAGACATGCATTACGCAGTGGCATCTTTGGACGCTATCAAAGCGTTTGACTCCATTAGATGGGAGTGGTTATATGCCACACGTGGTTCAGTATTGGGCAGCAATGTCTTCGGTGGGTATAATTGGTATACACCAAACCGAAGGTCAGTGTCACATTTGGCCGTCGCCGAGTGCGACAAATCTTTCACCTTAACAAAGGCAGGCGTGTGGAAAAGCCCGTTCGGGGATATCATTTGCTTTGGAAGCGTTGGCGGCTGCCATGGCAACACGTTCCAATGTTCCGTGGGTCACGGCTCAGGAGGTCACGTGTCAGTCAGCTGACTAGTGCGGGAGACACGCCTCCATGATAAGTATTATAATGAGCCATTTCCCATGAAACGCTGCTTCTGTTTACAGCGTTATATCCATACTGTTTTCCGATTGCCTACCTTCGTTCTTGACCCCGGTTTTGTCCTCGAAATACCATCCGTCTTGTGATTTTATTCTTGCTGACTACTTGTTGTCGATTTCGGAACCATTACTTGGACTGCCTCTTGGTTCCGTTTGTATCTTCCTCTGCCAGCTCGTTCCAAACCTCGGAACTCTTCCTGGACTGCCTCTTGGTTCCCAACTCGGACACCTCCACCACAGCGTAGAGTTCTTTCAACGCTTTGTTTTGGCTACTTTCCTCAGCGCTCTCCGGTTCCCGACCGAGGCGAGCAGTGCCTCCTACAAACACTTCCATTACAGCGCTAACAGTACAGGATACCCCACTAAATTCTGGTAAGCATTGCCTCCTTGTTTCTTTGTGCTTCACGTACCTAGGGGAAACACTGATGTTGCTATACTCCTTGAATTCCGTTCTGCCACTACTGCTTACAAACCATTGACTGACATCTCTGCACACCCTCCAGCATACTCCACCTTTCCTCTAGACCTGTGTGAACTATCTTTGGCATCCGTTCAAGTGTATTTCGGACGCTTTGCTGTGTGTGTGCACCAACCCGGCCCTAGTGCGACCCTCGTGCTGCTCAGGTGTTTTTTTCCTCTACTAACCTCCCCGTTTTTTGTTTTCTCCTGTCGTTGTATTGGACCTTGTTGGACCTTAGGTGTTGTACAGTTGGGGGTAAGAGAGGAATCCTTTTTTCTTTTGGTCTCTGCTTCTAGTTATACCTACCTCGTATTAAATTAGTCTTGTTCCTCTACTTGTAGGGCCATATTTTCATATCCGGCAGCAGCCTGTTCTTAAGGTACAATTAGAGTGAATTAGTACTGGTTGTATGTAACTTCATTTCTGGTACTGACCTGTGGTCTTTTATTTTACATCATTGTGGTTTGGCGGTATGTGTTCTCCCTGCTCTTTTGTTTGATCAGTCCCTCTGTCTGTTGCTACCCAGCAGAGGGAGACGTCATAATAAAGAGTTCCCTCAAGTTGAGGAGGCGTAGTCCAGGACAAACGGATTTAGGCTTAAATGATTACTGGCATTCTTCTGATTACCTCTCCAACCATCCCGGGTCTCATAACCAACGCCCCAGCCAGAATGGTGAGTAACAGACAGAGTTAAAACAGGTCGCCATTTCTCAGATTCCTGGGAATTGGAAAAGGGCACGAGGCAGGGGTGCCCATTATCCCTGATGCTTTTTATCCTCGCCATGGACCAAGATCACACACTTCAGGGTAATTTCCGGTTAAGTTTTGCCAAGAGTTCCTCTGTTGCTATGAAAGAATGAATAGACTTCAATATCTGTAGCAGTAGAGAGGCTACTATCCCTCCTGGGAGAAGAGGCATGATTCCCACAGACTTAGTTTTGAAACCCCCTACTGGGTGTTATATAAGATTGGCCCCAAAATCTGGCCTAGCCTGGAAGTTCGGTATAGACGTTGTAGCAGGCGTCATCGATGCCGACTTTCGAGGAGACATAAAGGTTTTCTTACAGAACCATGGTGAGATCCCATTTGATGTACATCGTGGAGACAAAATTGCCCAATGGATTCTTGAAAAAGCTCTATTTCCCCATTTTAGAGAAAATGAACCAGAAGAAATAGAGAGAGGTACCTTAGGCTTTGGGGTAGCTGACGAACCATTGAGCACTGAAGAGAAAAAGGGAGAAGAGCCTACCATCTATCCCGATCTAGCCTTCACACAGAAAAATGACCCAGCTCGCACTGAGGCTTTTTTACAAGCAATTCCTGAAGGAGAGGGTGTAGAGAAGGGGAGCCCATTCTTATTCTTAAAGCAGGGATTGCTATATAAAAGAAACATCCACAGAAGGCTTGAGTAAAACTCAATAATCTTCAAAACCCACAGGAAGTTTGTGCTCGAGATTGCGCATACCCATCTGACCGGGGGACACTTAGGACAATCCGAAACCCAGTCACACATCAGCGGGACGTTTTACTGGCCAGGCATCCATATTGATCTACTCCCATCCCACTGCCTGCCCCTCTGAATCCTCTGCCAATCATAGCAGTCCCTTTTTCAAGAACTGGGATGGACATCATTGGGCCTTTTAGAAACAGCTAGACTGGGCAACAAATATGTCCTCGTAATTGTCGACTACGCGACAGATACCCTGAGGCATTCCCTATGCAGAACAACACTCAGCAAATTCTAAAGCGCCTCCTACTGTATTTTACCAGGTTTGGCTTTCCTAAGGAAATCCTAATGGATCAATGCTGAAATGTTATGAGCAAGCTCATGGGGGAAGTCAAGGCACTACTCCATATTACCACCTTATGCACTTCAGTGTACTATCCCCAAATGGATGGTTTGGTAGAAATATTCAATAAAACACTTAAAAGTCTTAGTTGTTAGATAAGGATGGGAAGGACTGGGAGCGTATGATCCCATGGGCACTGTTTGGAGGACTATGGAGGAAAAAGTCACCTGTCGGAGGACTGATGCTGAGGAAACTGTGGTCAGGTAAGTTAAAGTCTATGGTCTGTGAGTTTTCTGTGAGCAATTCAAGTTCATAACATGACTCTATTCTATTATTCTGCAGGGCAGTGAGCTGAGCGCTGGCAGCGTTACACCGCTGTCAGCGGAACTAACGCGAAGCGTGTGTTACTGCGGAGGCAGGGCTTTTATAGTCCTTGTTAGGCAGAATACAGTGCAGTTCCCTTAGGGAGTACTTCTTAAGATTAGGACTACAGGTGAGAGCAATAAATCCCCTTTGGTATCAGTCTGTACCACAAAGATTTAGTTGGTAGCTGTGGCTGAGCAGTCAGACTTATCTCAAGAGGGAGATGAGCAGTATTCAGGGTTTACACAATAGGCCTACTGTACTATGGTACAAGGAAACACTGACCAAAGCTTGTAGTTAAAAAAAGTATATATATATTTATTTTATACAATTCTAAGAAAGTACATGTATCACAATTATCAAGCAAGTTAAATTAAGTCAATGAAAAAGCATATACAACTCCCTATTCAATTGTAGACAAGTTCGCGGTAGAGTGAAAACTGAGCAAAACGGCACAGTGAAAACCCACTACAAATGGCACTCTAACAATTTAACAAAAGGGAGGAAAAGCGCAAGTTAAGCCGAAATATCTTCAGAGACCCCCTAGCAACACTTCCCTGAAGTTTTCTGAACAAGTAATGCACAGTAACACTTTGGCTGAAAGATAAGTGAATGAAAACTGAGCAAAATGGCACTTCACAAGTTAAAACAGTAGTTAGGAAGAGGGGTTTAGAAGATTTAGGTGCATCAACACATTCCTCATTGAAAATCAATCTAGTGAGAGCAGATCTAACAAATCAGCCAGAGTCATTAGGCCAGAGTCAGTGGTACAGGGCCAAGAGCTTAGGAGCAAAAATGTTCTTGTAGCTGCAGTCAAGTCTTTAGTAGAAAAATATTGAAGAGGTAGATGCGAGGCGAAAGACAAGGTTAAGAGAGAGGGCGGCCGACCCTACAAGTAGATAAAGGATTTAAAACACCTTTAGGGCTACCACGGAAAAAGGGCGGCCTGGCGGAACAATGTACCTTAAACGTGGAGAAGTGGCTCCTGCGGTGGCGGTTGTTCCTGGTAGTTCCTGCAGTTCGAGGGATCCAACAGAGGAAGAGAGGCTCTCATCTTGGAGGAAGGTTCGAGTCACTGCACTACCCAGGGATGAAACCAGCCGCGGTGCTGCCAAATGAAGTTTAAAAGGTACGCTCCTTTTACTCGCGGTCCGGGTCGATAGCTGCCTGGCTATCCGCTCTCCAAGTGCTGGGCACTGTCGATTCGACCAAGGCAGGTCCGGGGAAGCGATGGGTGAACTGGTTGTCCCCACCAGCTCAAGGGAAGAAGGCTCTTTCGATGAAGATCTCCTCTCGTCGTCTGGAAGAAAAGTGGTGAGACGATCCGGCAGGGCTTCACCGGTGGTGTAGATGCTGAAGATGTCTGTTGCTTCTCTCCCCTTCGGTTCCGTAGTTCCAGTGGCGACGTCTTGCTCTTTCAGTCCTCAGAACCCTGCTTTTATGCTGAAAGAGACCCATTCATACAGCCTAGCTGTCACTCACACAGTGGAATGGTCATCTTGGCGGGAGACCCTCCAGCCTATCAGGTTAGAGTGCATCCTGAGTTGCTGCGGCAACTCTGTCCAGGGGTCCTACTCACCCTCCCACACAATGGACCCACCCCAGACTCAGTGGTGCCAAAAGGAGGGCTTCTTGGCAGAAGCCCGCCAAAAGGACGAACAAAGGATCCCCGACATGGGTTAGGATTGTAGAGAAAGACACGAAAAAGAAGTTATATTAAAGTTCTGGCAAATAAAACCTACCGGAGCAAAGTTAATATTAAAATGCATCGGCGGTATGTTAGAGGCTGTCAGAAAAAGTGGTAGCCTCGAACAATGGGAAAATCCCATAGGAAAATATTTGTGGTCAAATATTTATGGTAGTAACCACTGCCACCAGCCAGAAACTTCAGAGAGAGGGACTTTGAGGTATCTCCTCGAAAATTAACATAGGGGAAAACTATTAACCCCTTCCAGTACTTCCATATTATGATGGGTTGTACTCGTTAAGTTCATAAAAATCGACTAGTAAAGTCAATGGGGACTTTCCGTGCCCTGGGAGACAGTAGTCAGTCCCAGGGTATGGAGTCTATGGGCCTCATTACACGGTAGGCGGTGGACCAAGGTGCTGTTAGCACCTTGGTGCATGCCGGTAAAATACCGGCACAGCCTTGGAGGAAAGGGGAATTACCGCCCTATTCCAAGGTTGGGAAGGCGGTAATTCCCCCTTCCTCCATTGCTCTTCCCCATTCCTATTTTTGCCCCGTAGGGCATAATGGGAATGGGGAAGGTGCTAATTACGGTACCGCAAATTTGCGGTGCCGTAATTAGCACCAAGGTCCCTTTGTGGTTGGTTTTTAATGCCTGCAAGAAGCAGGCGTTAAAGTACCAACCCGCAAAGGGACCTCGTAGTAAGGCAGTAAGGGTTAACCGTCACCGGTACCATTACCGGTGACCGTTAACCCTTACTGCCTTCCGTGTAATGAGGCCCTATGTTTGGGGGTCACTACGACACCCCTGTGTCACTGCACGGAGAGTGCTGTGTAACACATGTGAATAAAGATGGTTCCTATGGGGGAGAGAAAATCCCATAGGCATTTAACCCAAAAATAGCCTAGAACTCACATAGCAAAAATGCCGAAGAGTGGCAAAAAGAGTCTCACTCTTAGCAGGTAAAAAGAAAAAATCCTTCAAATCCAGCAATGCTGCTGGGGGACCCTATAGGTAAGGGAAATTAGCCATACTAGGAGAATTCTCCCTAACAGTCCTCTATGCCCAATGTCTGGTTCTCTATGACTACTTAAACAGTGACTGTTAGGGAGAATTCTCCAGAATGGCTAATTTCCCTTACCTACTAGTCCCTCAGCAGCTTTGCTGGATTTCTAGTATTTATTTCTTCACCTGGTAAGAGTGTGAGCCTTTTTTTCCCACTCTTAAATGTGTTTTGCTGTGTATATTTTTACCTTTTTGTGTTCATAGACTGTGGAGCCTCACCTACTCCACAGGCATCATCTTTTTACTGTGTGTTACACAGCACCTTCAGTGCAGTGACACAGGGTTGTCTTTTAGACTTCCCAACTGAGACTCAATTTTCTGGGATTGACTACTGTCTCCCAGAACATGTAAAGTTGCCATTGTCTTTATTAGTCTTTTAAATCCACAGACCCAGTACAAACCATCTTACATGGAGTACTGGAAAGGGTTAATACTTATCCCTTTTTGTCTGTTTCTCTTGGAGCCCTGTTTCGCTCCCTTTTCATCAAGACTTGGCTGGTGGCAGTGGTAACTACCCTATTTTTCCTACCACGGTTATCTTAAATAACATTGGTATTGTTTTAGGCTATCTTGGTAGCCTCGAACTTAGACCCGCTAGACCATATACGTTTTTATATGGTTACGGCCGGGTTTATTCGCCATTTCTTTTTGAAAATGTCTTTCTCGTTTTTTTTCTCTGCGCGCCAAACCAGGTTTGGTTCCTTTCTTTACTGTCTTTTCGCAAGCCCTCCTTAGGCACCTGTATGTCTGGGAGGGACAGGATGTGAGGGAGGGGTTTAGGACTCCTTGCACAGGGTCTCCTTGGAGACCCATGTCGCACTCTGAAATGATTGGCTGTGGTGACTGTCCCGGCGGGACAGCCACCCTGCTGTGTGATTGACAGCCAGGCTGTGTGAATGGGGGAAAACTGCATAAAAAGCAGGTATCTGGGTCTGGAAAAGCAGGGTCACCACTGGAACGAAAGAACCGACGAGGAGCTGACAGAAGAGGACCCCTACCATGACTGAAACACCAGTTGAAGCTCTGCTGCGGGTCTGAATCTTCGAACTCCAACGACAGAGAAGATCCTCCAGGAATCTTCTTCCTCTGAGCTGGTGGGACCAACCAGTTTGCCCAAACTACAAGCCAGGACTCCCTCTTCTGGGTCGAATCTGCTGTACAGAGCTACAGTGGGCCGGATAGCCAGGAAGGTCATACCCTGCTTGGGGTTTAAGGAGCGCACCCTTTATTCGTTGCTTTGCTCTGCTGCTGGTTTCTTCTCTGGGCAATGCAGGACCCTCCAGTATTCCTACTTCATGTCAGTCCGACAGTCGTTTCAGGAACCGTGAGCCTGCAGAAACTGCCAGGAACGTCTGCCTCAGCTACAGCTTCTTCTCCATTTAAAGGTACTGTGCAAATCCAGTTGTTCGTTTCATTCAGCGCGGTGAAAGTGTGAAATCTTTCTCCAATCCGAGGGCTTGTCCTTCTCTACTCTTTCGACTAACTTTTCTACCTACCAACTTCGTCCGGAACTCTTGGTGAAACTTAACCGGAAACTACCCTGAACTGTGTGATCTTGAGCAAATGACTTTTGTCCTATTGGGCCTCATTACGACCCAGGCGGTAAGTTACCGCCTGGGCCGTGACTTTACCACCATGGCGTAAACTACGTTTACACCATGGTGGTTGGCGGACTTACCGCCCCATTCCGACCTTGGCGGGGCGGTAAGTCCCCAATCCCCATTTACCCTTCCCCATTCCCATGTTTGCCCCATAGGGCATAATGGGAGTGGGGAAGGCGTTAATTACGCCACCGTAAATTACGGTGGCCTAATTAACTCCATGGTCCCTTAGCGCCATGGATTTTAACACCTGCTAAAAGCAGGTGTTAAATCTGCCATGGCGGTAAAGGGACCTCGTACTCAGGCGGTAAGGGTCGGCGCTGTTTACGCCGCCGTAAACCCCTTACCGCCTGAGTTGTAATGAGGGCCATTGACTTTGGCCCTAAGCCTATTTGATTTGATTCCATCACTGTAGTTCCTCTTTCTAGATTGCCCTGCTTACTTACCTGTTGGTGCTGCTCAATTTCTGCCTAACTTTATCTTTCCCTCACTTTTAAATTGCTAGAGTGCCATTTTGCTCCCACTTCATTTTGTGAGCTTAACTTCTCTAGAAACTATTGGGAGTGCTGTGGTGTATTAAGAGTGTGATTTTTGAACTTATTTACTTTAGTGAAATGTTATGCAACTGATGTGTAAATAAATGTATATTCTTTTTACTCAGAAACCTTGAGTCAGTGTTTGTTTGAATCATAGTAATTTCTGTCCTTTGTGTAACTAGTGATACTGCTTACTTGCTCTTGAGATAAGTCTGGCTGCTCAGCCATCGCTACCACTTTTACTGTGTAGTACAGGCTTGTACCAAAGGTGAATTTGTACTGTCACTTGAAGTCTTAATTGTGTGTGGTGTTCCCAAAGGGCACTGCATATGATTCTGCCTAACAGTGACCCACAGGGCGGCCATTTTATGGGAATTAGAACACATTGAGCCTCATTACGTCTTTGGCGGTAAGGCAACAACGGCGCCGGTAGTGCTACCGGCGCCGTTGTTACCATGCCGTCACATTTCGAGTTCTGCACGCAGGGGCCGCCCTGCACGCTTGGTCGACCAGGCGTGCAGAGTGGCACCCGCGAGCAGAATAGGATGGTAGCAACGGTACCGTTATGAACAGTACCACAGCTACCATCCTCCCCATTCCCATTGAGCCCTATGGGGGCTCAAATGGGGACGTACCACTCCGGGTCCCGCGAAAGGGAAATTACCGGGCCTACCAAGCTCGGAATGGCCCTCTAATTCCTCTTTCGTGGGACCCGGAGCTGGACCCGAGTTTGGGGGTAGCTATGCCCTTATTAAGGGCCTCATTACGAGAACGGCGGTAGCCATGGAGCTATTAGCTCCATGGCTGCCACCGTTCCGGGCTCCATCACCGGGTTCCTGCAGTGGGGACTTACCGGGTTACTCCGAGGTAGGAGGGCCCGATAAGTCCTCCATGCAGGAACCCTTCCCCATTCCCATTTGATGGGAATGGGGAGGGAGGTAATAACGGGCAGATTACATCTGGCCCGTTATTGCCTCCCTCTTCCCCTCGCAGGACCCGGAAAGCACGCCTGGTTTTACCAGGCGTGCGATCCGGGTCCTGCGATGGGAAGCGTGTAATCGGCGCTCCCGGAATGAAGGAGGCCGGTGCTGTACCAGCCCCCTTCAGTCTGGGAGCGCCAGGGTCGTAATGAGGCCCATTGACTTTCTATGGGAGCCCATTGTCACCTTGGTACTGGGGAATGTGAGAATGTCATGTTTGCCATGCTAAAACCCTTCTAGACCCTGTAGATCTGTACCAAGACTCCTTCCTGGCCCGGACTCCTGAACCTAAACCTGAAACCCTGAAAGTGACCATGACAATAGTTTATTTATATAGCGCCTATACACAATGGGCCTCCTTACGTCTGTGGCGGTAAGGCAACAACGGCGTCGGTAATGCCATGCCACCACATTACAAGTTATGCTTGCGGGTGCCGCTCTGCATGCCTGGTCAGGCCAGGTGTGCAGAGCCGCACCCGCGAGCAGAACCGGATGGTAACATGGCTGCTACCATCCTCTCCATTCCCATTGAGCCCTATGGGGGCTCAAATGGGAATAGGGATGTACCGGCTCCGGGTCCCGTGCAAGGGGAATTACCGGGCCCGCTGAGGTTGGAATGGCCCAGTAATTCCCCTTTCGTGGGACCCTGAGCTGGACCCGAGTTTGGGGGTAGCCTTGCTGGTATAAACAGCATGGCTACCGCCTACCGTGTAATGAGGCCCAATGTGTTTCTAAGCGCTTCAAGGCAAGGGAGGGAACAAGGGAAAATACAATGGCATTCTTACAGGCCATGAACAGCAAGAATGTGAAATTAACTACCGTACTTGGCCAATAGTTCAGTCATTTGTGAAGAAAAAAATGCTAGAACGTATCTGCACGGCCCTGATTCTTAAATTATCCACTTATGATGTTTTTCACCCACTGCGTTTTTTTCCTGTTACGCTCTTGGATGCTAAAATCTTCTAAATAAATATAAATGACACTCTTCCTGCTGCAAATCCCCTCTGGCACATTACTTGTTATCACTAGAGCACCACCACTCTGCCTCCTATCAGCATGCCTGTCCCCACCCGATGGCACCGTAGTTTTCAAAGTGTTATTTATTTAATATTTTTTTTATAACACGCCTAATACCATACCTGAGTTTGGTTTCTAAGCACGGATCCGGGATTCAAACCTCTGTTGCTATGCATGGTATGCATGGTCTTGCTTCCAAGACCACCACGTTGCCCCTGTGCTATCCTCCGTTCACTATGTGTTGTTAGTTTGTATGTGAGCAATTAACTCATGCACATCACTACTACTGAGAACCAGTCTGCATGTTACAAGTGACGCCTGAGATTGTGAACGTGTTGAAACTAATAATGTGCTTCTCCTTTTATTTCAATAGGCGATTGATGGCACAAAACATGCAACAACAGTGATTGCTAAATTCTCTGGACTAAAGAACTGCAAAGCTTCAAACCAGCATTACAGACTAATGATGGCACCAGTGCTTGCTAATGACGGCAACAGTGCTTGCTAATGATGGCTACAGTGCTTGCTAATGATGGCTACAGTGCTTGCTAATGATGGCTACAGTGCTTGCTAATGATGGCTACAGTGCTTGCTAATGACAGGAACAGTGCCTGATAATGACGGCAACAGAATTCGTGTGCAGTAATACTAGGCTTTTTGTTTTGTATATGATTCCTGAGAGAACACACATCAGTGCTAGTTTATACACATTCTAAATGCAAGGCAAGTTTGCTTAAGGAATTGTTTTGAAATTCTAAATTACAGTATTCCTGCACTGAATATTTGAACAGCTTCAGCCAGAGGCAAAAGCTTGTTTGTCACCAGAAATGATCTGCAGACGAGAAGGCTCACCTGTGCCCTGAATCTGATAAAAGGTTCAGTTTAAGGGGCCTCTTAATAAGCACCTGACAAAATAAACTGGTGAGAAACCTCACATGTGCACAGAATGTGGAGAATGTTGCCCTCTCCAGAACATACATATTTCCCACATGAGGACATAGGTGAAAATCCTTATCAGTGCACTAGATTTGAGAATAATGTCCACTTGCATGATGCACGTATCTGCCAGCAGCAAGAAAATACAAGCCAGAAACCACATGTGTGCACTGAATGTGGGAAAGGGTGTGCTCAGAAGGGAGAGCTTATTAACCACCAGAGAACACATACAGGCGAGAGACCTCATGTTTGCATTGAATGTGGGAAAGGGTTTGCTCAGAAGGGAGAGCTTATTAACCACCAGAGAACACATACAGGTGAGAGACCTCATGAGTGCACTGAATGTGGGAAAGGCTTTGCTCAGAAGGGAGATCTTACTCGCCACCACAGAACACATACAGGTGAAAGACCTTATGAGTGCACTGAATGTGGAAAAGGGTTTGCTCAGAAGTGCCAGCTCACTGGCCACCTGAGAACACATACAGGTGTGAAACCGCATGAGTGTACTGAATGTGAGAAAGGCTTTGCTCAGAAGGGACATCTTATTAGCCACCAGAGAACACATACAGGAGAGAAACCTTATGTGTGCATTGAATGTGGAAAAGGCTTTGCTCGGGTGGGTAACCTTACTATCCACCAGAGAACACATACTGGTGAAAAACCACATCAGTGCACTGAATGTGGGAAAGGGTTTTCTATTAAAGGAGATCTTACTATCCACCAGAGAACACATACGGGTGAGAAACCTCATGTGTGCATTGAATGTGGGAAAGGGTTTGCTAAGAAGGTAGATCTTACTATCCACCATGGAAAACATACAGGTGAGAAACCGCATGTGTGTATTGAATGTGGGAAAGGGTTCGCTAGAAAGGGAGAGCTTACCCGCCACCAGAGAACACATACAGGTGAGAGACCTCATGAGTGCAGTGAATGTGGGAAAGGATTTGCTACAAAGGGCGAGCTTACTATCCACCAGAGAACACATACAGGTGAGAAACCTCATGAGTGCATCGAATGTGGGAAAGGGTTTGTTCAGAAGGGATCTCTTACCATCCACCAGAGAACACATACAGGTGTGAAACCTCATGTGTGCACAGAATGTGGAAAAAGCTTCAGTCTGAGCTGTAACCTTATTAGACACCAGCGTAAACATAAACTTGAGTATCCATTTCAGTGCACTTCATATGGGGAGGACTTCAGTACACAGGATGGTCTTATCCACCAGGAGACAGGACATGTAGCTGGAGAAATCTCCTCTGCAATTGAAGCTTCAGAGGGGAGGAGGTGCTTCTTCAATGGGACTGCGTTTGGCTATTGACTAAAACTGTGAGGAACCTGCCTGCACAGCTGCTGCCAGTTTCCTTTGGAACACAGCTAGTGACTGATTATGGTCGGTTAAATCTCTGCTGTTTGAAATGCATCCCTTCTGGAATTTTCCAAAAGGAGACTGTACCTTCTGTGTTAGGGGGCCCATCCTATGGAACACTTGCTTAAACTAATGGGCACCAACATTTTGAAAAACCTTAAAGACTCAGTAGTTGAATCAATAACTATAGGCCCTCATTGGATATATGAGAGGAACGGTTCTACAATCTCTAGAGAAATTGTCAAGACCAAATGCAAAATTAATATTACATGAGTTGCTGTGTGCTGAGAAGTATGAATTACAAAGAGTTACATTTTTTCTATTACTTCATTTAAAAAAAACGCTGCTGTTGGAAATAAGAAGTACCTTTTTACACCCCTTTAAATTAATTTTACTTTCAACATCAAAGCATAGGTAATAAAACTATACAAATGTAAATTATCTGAAGCCCTCCTTAATACACTGGGAGGAAGCAGGATTCTCATATGGGTAGTAAGACTTAAGCTTGGCACAACACATGTAAAAAAGGCCATGTTCATCGAGGGGAAAACATGGAGAATAAAACTGGAATTTCCAATATTACTCCAGAGCCTGTTTCCATGAAATGAATGCCACACCTGCAAAACCCTCCTCGCTCAGCACTGAGGCGTTCCACTTTTGCAACAAATTCAACGGCACTACAGTCTCCTCAGGATCCCCTCTGGAGTATCACACTGTTACCTTTCTCGAGTGGAACACTCTTCTCATGACCCCCACTCTAGTGCATTACACTATTTACTATCTCTACTGGAGCACTTAAGATTAGTATATAATTACTTGGCCTAGCATCGGCATGTGGAGGTACAATTACATACGTAAGGATGCATGTCCACTGTTAAAGCATTGTTTTAAAATATGGAAAGGATGTCAAGTGTTCCATTAAATTATATGTAAATGTACTTTAAAAAGGTGACATTTTAGGAATAGAGTAGAAAGGGCAAATGGAATAAAAGTATTCGCTGTGCAGAGAGGCAGTAAATCTCGTGCAAATGTGGAAATAAAATGGTGCCTTTGGTCTAAAATGAAAATGTTGTGGGTGTAATGATGTCATAGCCATTCTCTATGAATTCCAAGAAGGAATAGTGGGCAAAAATGTTTATCAAATTAAATTGGTCCTGAATAAGCTGAGATGCCGAAATTAATCCTTACCCAAGTGTGTTAATTAACTGACTGAAATGGTGATTAAAAGAGCATTGAGCTAATGTGTCATTGTATTAAATTCAAAATACATTGTTTGTATGTTAAATCAATTTCTTTTTTCAGCCTTTGATTCAGAGTAAACTGCTTCCTGGAACAGAGGCGATTCAATTTGTTTAAAGTAGTGTGGTGGCGGTCTTGATTTCAGTTTTATCTTCAATTCTCCAATTTTTCAGATCTCTAAAAACGTGACTTTGTCAACACTTGATCAAGGACTAATCCCTGTGGTGTGCATACTGTGACGAATCATGAGATGACGTCACTTCTCCCCAGAGGGGGGAGCCCTTCCCTATGAGGCTAGGGAGGTGAGGCCGCTCCCCAATAGACCCACTAGGGGTGGTAATATGCGGGAGGACCCAATAGGGAGGGACACCCCTCCTTGGGACAAGGACGTTCACCTGGGGAAACACCTCCCACCAACCCTATCACATAACCCCCTTCCATCAAGGCCATCCCTTGTTCCCAGCACTAAGAGTACAACCATGTGCTATTGTGAAACCATGACTGTGCCTAAGGAAGAATATACTGGGACAAGAAAGAGCATGAGAAGCATTTGCAATCAGTTTGCAAACCCATACAAGTACTGGTTGGTATAAGGAGGCCCACAGGAGACATTAGCAATACCAAAGAGTCTGTTCACAACAGAATGGGCGCTAACCCAAGGCAGGGTCAACAATATAAAGGAGAAAGAGAAAACAGACTAGTGGTCTCACCACAGAAGCCAGGAACCTGGGAAATTCAACATGGGAAAGGAGACACCGTGGAAGATTGGATGTGAGCAAAGCGTCCAGATAGCCGTCAGGGAGCCGGCTTGTTTCAGCACCAGAGAAGACAGGGCATTTGCGCAACCTATCCAAGGTAGACCGTTCAGTTTGTGAACTGCGCCCAGACTGCCAGCCCCACATCATTGTGGAGCCGCGCAGTAGTAGCTAAGGCTGTAGCAGAATATCTACAACCCTGGGAAGAACCGGATCCACGTTCCCTTGAAGCTAAAGGTAACGGGAACCTTGGGAAAGCTGGGTGGGGGCCGGGGGAAGCTACAAAGAAGTCTTGCATTGGGCGTCATCTCCCTCAGTGAAGTTGTAGCCACAATATCACTAGTGCAGGGAATGCATCAGGAGTGATCTCCCTCGGCGCAGTGGTCATAGTAAGATCACCAGTGCAACCGTATATCGGGAGTCATCTCCCTTGCTGTAGCGGTGCAAGAGAAAATCATGTTGAAATGAAATGCATCAGGAGTGATCTCCCTCATAGTGAAGTAACAGACACACCCTCAAATCAGGGTGCCTCATGAGTTATCTTCCTCGTCACAGTACCTGCATTAAGGAAAGCTACAAAGGCACATATAAGGAAAGCACCAAGACATCAGGGAATAGTTTCCCTCATCAGAGTACCATATGGAGGCCAAATAAGGCCATTAACATATATGCCACGTGGAAGGAGGAAAAGGGACTTACGCATTGTTTCTGCTGAAGAGCGTAAAGTACACTTGTGGAGAACCTTGTGCAGCATGACCAAGAGAAGGGAGCCATAAAGCCGCCCACAGGGTTAGGATTAGGTAGCGGCGGCCATCCCCGGGCCAGATATGGCGGGGGGTCCTCCCAGGGAAAGAAGTGATGACGTCCTTCGATTCATCATAGGACGAAACAGTCGTAACTTTGCTATTGAACGTCCTTGATCCTTTCCTTCCCTTGATGTGATGTGTGTCCTCTTTCAGTGCACCTATTTTTTCTGAGAATACTTCATGAAATGTACATATCATATTCTGCCTTTGCCAGTCTTGTTCTATTGTCAGTTCTTGATTTTCGGCACCTAGTTTTGTTTCCATTCCGAATCCTGCTTGATGCCTCCAACTCATAATGGGTGGCGCCTTGTGCACCACATTGATTTTACTTACAATTTCTCTGGGCCTCATTACGACCCAGGCGGTAAGTTACCGCCTGGGTCGTACCTTTACCACCATGGCGTAAACTACGTTTACGCCATGGTGGTTGGCGGACTTACCGCCCCATTCCGAGGTGAGTGGGGCGGTAAGTCCCCATTAACCCATTTACCCTTCCCCATTCCCATTTTTGCCCCATAATGGGAGTGGGGAAGGCGTTAATTACGCCACCGTAAATTACGGTGGCGTAATTAACCACAAGGTCCCTTAGCGCCATGGATTTTAACACCTGCTAAAAGCAGGTGTTAAAACCTCCATGGCGCTAAGGGACCTCGGAATCAGGCGGTAAGGGTCGGCGGTGTTTACGCCGCCGTAAACCCCTTACCGCCTGGGTCCTAATGAGGCCCTCTATCTTTAAACCTGATGTTTTCCACCATCTATTCCAGCATTCCAATGTGTTGACCCGAATATGCGCAAGGTAGCTTCCTCACTGGGTGTACTGGCCCCAGAATCTTTTCTAACATCCCTTCATACATGTTCGGTGGTAAGTCTTGGGAGGATAGCTCAGGGGCAACGTACTCGCCTTGGAAGCAGGACGGCACGGAGCACCACAGGTTCGAACCCTGGGTCCGCACTTAGAAACCTCTGGGTATTAAGCATGTTATAAATAACCTATCATATCATACATTATGGTGAGTAAAGAACCTGAGTCTGCCATTGAATCCATGGTCACAGCAGCGATAATCAATCGTACATGGCCTCACGATACTTCCAAAACCAGTTCAATACTCATCCGGATCCAGAACCATCAATGCATCTTTTCTGCGCACAGTCCCACACTTATGCACCATAACATCAGTTTCCACTCTTTCACCAGACTCATTTACTACTGCCACCGTCCTCCTTTCCCTCGGAAATGCAGTTTTGCTGTTCCTAAATCTGCCATCTTACCCCATGATGCTCGGAAGTGATTATAAAAACCTAGATATTGAATGCAGCCATGGAGGCAATTAATTGCTTTGATTGGATCTGGGAAGGTAGCTCAGGGGCAACGACAAGCAGCACAGGTTCGAAACCGGTCCCTTGCTTAGAGGCTGGAGTACGGCATGAAGTGCGACATAAGAACCCCATGTAATGTTTTGTTTTTCTGTCTCTGATGCAAAAGAGAAGGAACATGAGATGATGACGCGATGGCAAACTTGAAAATCCCAGTCAGTGTCATGTCACGCGGGAGACTGGGGTCTGCCGCTCCCATTTCCTCCTGGCGAGTCTACCCGCGCGTTCGCGTCTGGGGACTCGCCGGGAGGGGAGCAACGGATTACAGGGCCGGCGGCCTTCGGCGCATGCGCGGAGGTCCTCTCTCTCGGTTCCGCGCATGCGCCGTGGGGGCTTGCCTTCCAAGCCTCGTTCTGGGTTCGCCGGCGCCCGGAAACGGAACGGTTTGCGTTCCAGGCCTCTCGGGCGCCGGCGGCCCATAAAAGAGGCCGCTAGTCAAAGCTGCCCGCGTCTCAACGCGGTTTGCTTCGCTTTCCTCGTTGTTCCTGCCTCCAGCCTTACCTGTGGCCTGTCCTGGGCCTACCTGCCTCCAGCCTTACCTGTGGCCTGTCCTGGGCCTACCTGCCTCCAGCCTTACCTGTGGCCTGTCCTGGGCCTACCTGCTTGCCTCCAGCCTTACCTGTGGCCTGTCCTGGGCCTGCCTGCCCCCAGCCTTACCTGTGGCCTGTCCTGGGCCTGCCTGCCTCCAGCCTTACCTGTGGCCTGTCCTGGGCCTGCCTGCCTCCAGTCCTTACCTGTGGCCTGCCCTGGGCCAGCCTGACTCCAGTTCTTATCCGGGTCCTGTCCTGGGCCTGCCTGCCTTCAATCCTCACCTGGGTTCGGCCCTGGGCCAGCCAGCCTCCAGCTACTACCTAGGTTTTGCCCTGGGTCAGTCTTCCCTCAGCCCATTCCGGAGTTCTGTCCTGAGTCATCATTGTGTAGAGGGGACTTATCCCACACTAGCCTGCATTCCCCCTGTTCCATCTTGGGCACGTTCCTACAGTTCTCTAATTGGCCAGACTACTAGTTCCAACTGTCCTCACTCTTTCCTGTCTTGCCTGACTCCGAATCTCATCCTGTGTACCATTGGAACTATCTGCACCAGCCAAGCTCCTTTGCCTACTACGAATACCTTTCTGCTACACTGGTCTATCTATCAACTGTCGCTGCACTGAGGTTCTTGGAAGATTCATGGTCTGGACAACAAGCTCTACCTGGACTATGGTTCCCTCCATCTGAGCCTACATCCTCTTGTCACGCTTACCTGGGAGAGTGCCTTTGTGACATTGGGGGTTGGTCCATCCTTCACCCAGTTCCTCATTTGGGTGGTGGAGAGGCTGATTCCTCGTGCCGCTATCTCATCAGTTCCTGGACTCCAGACTGGCGACCTCTGCGAGACCAACCACCAAGACTACAGGTACGCGGTCCTCTCGGGCCAATCAGCTTGACAGTCAGAGGCAGAGACTGAAAGAAGCCATTTTCTTCATGTTGTGCTCTGCGGAAAAAAGCGGTGGCGTGATATCCTGCCATTTTCCTTGCACGGCGACAACACATATGTGAAAAGGCTGCTATGGGCATTGTGTATCCATTTGATGATGTATTGTTGGGTAGTCCCTAAATGTTTTGCCATTCCCCCGCAAAGTGCACACTATCCCACAACATTTTACCTTCAACACTGAACATCAAATCCCTCTCAATGGTCCCCATGGGACTTCTATAGACAAACGCACACAGATACACAGATGGATTAAAGCAACCCATGCACACACACACACAGTGTCATCTGAGGCAACCGTCAAGAACCGAAGCATGGATCCAGCGCATCACCTACCTCGCACTGCATGCAGGAAATGTCAGCAGCAGAATCACAGGTTTCTACAGCGTGTCTGATGTGTTGAACACAAAGGCGGCAACAGGCACCATCTGTGAAGGAAGAGCAGATGCCAAGAGAGCACGGACTTCCCAAGTGTTCTGCCTAATGCCCCCTCTTTCTGAATTGACATTTTATCTAGCATAGCCATGTACAATAAAGGTCATCAAGTATAACTTTTAGTCTAAAGATCTTTCAATCACTGATGTTCTACATGGTCCTTCTTTTATTGTGTGATGGCTCTCACACCAGTCGCCACTCGCTCATTTAGACACATACTGGGCGCAGACATTAGCATCAGGCACCCATTTTACCAGAAGAGTAAGACCCATTGGGCCTCATTCCGAGTATATTTATATTTGACTGCAAATATATCCCTATGGGATTTTCCCATTGTTCGAGGCTACCACTTTTTAATATATAATTAATATAGCCTCGAACATACCGCCGGTTTATTTATTTAATAATAATTCACTGGTTGGTATTTTTAGCCAGAACTCGGTTCCAAAATGGCGTTTGTGTACGATTCTGTGACTCCAACAAAGGTCGAGCCCTTTGTTCCACTATTTCGGCGGGCTTCTGCACAGAAGCCCCTAAAGTGGTGCCACTCTGTCTGGGTTCCTTAGGAGGGGTCGAGGGGGGTTTAGGCACCCTGGACTGCATTGCCTTGGCAACTCAAGTCGCACTCTTCTCTGGTTGGCCCAGTGGTGAGCCGCCCGGCTCACCACTTAGCATGTTTGAGTGACAGCTAGGACTGATGAATGGGGGTTTGCTGCATAAAAGCAGGGCCTTTGGGACTGGAACTTCAGAAGTCGCCACAGGACCAAAGAATCCGAAGAGGGAGAAGCTGAGCCAACCTACAACGACGACACCACCGGTGAAGCCCTGCTGAATCGCCTCACCACTTCCCGACGACAGAGAAGATCTCCATTCTGGAGAGTCTTCTTCCTTTGACTGGTGGGGATAACCAGTCTGCCTTCTTTTTTGCCTTCCTGGATCGTCCCATGGTCGAATCGCCTGTGCCAAGCACCCCGGCAGCCGGATAACCACGCTTCACCACTACCGCAAATAAAAGGGTAGTACCTTTTAACCGAGAAACTCCACGGCTGGTTTCTTCCCTGGCAGTGCAACGTCCTTCATCTTTCCTCCACGTCGAGATGGCCTCTTCCTCTGGACAAAACACCGACATGCACCCGCTGCCAGGAACAACTGCCCCCGCTGAAACGTTCTCACCATTTCAGGTACCGCGCCCCGCCTGGCTTCCCTTGCAACAGATTGTTCGAGGTGACAGTAAATCCTTGACTCTCTGACCTGGGTTGGTCTGGGGCCTGTTAACTAACTTTCTCTGAACTGATCCAACTCTTTTTGAACTATCTACAAAGACTCTTTGGGCATAACACCACTGTGTGATCCTGGACACATTTCTCCTTGCTCTCTCTAAGAGTGGGCCTGGCATTTGAACTTTCTTGCTCTCCAGTAGACTCTGCCTGTCCTGCTTTATTGTGGTTCTTTTAAAAGTATTGAGATTGTGTGCTTTCATAATTCTGCCTTTTTCCCTCCCTTTTTATATAACTTATTGGAGTGCCATCTTAGGTTAAGCGCTCACTTCTGTCTGCAAATAAGTGGTGTTTCTCACTAAGACTTGTCTAATAAGTAATCAGGGTTGTATATATATCATAGTGACTGTGTGTTGAATTTACTTACCTTTAGTGCTAGTGTAATTTACAAGTGTGTCTTTTAAAGAAATAATGATATACTTTTACACAAAGCTCTGGTCAGTGTTTGCTTGTGCTACTGTGCCTCTGTACCTATTGTGTATACTCTATATACTGCCTAACTCTTCTTGAGAGAAGTCTGACTGCTCAGCCACAGCTACCAAGTGAATCTGTGTGGTACAGACTGCTACCAAGTGGGTTCACTGCCAACACCTGTAGTCCTAAATCTTTTGCAGTGGTCCCTAAGGGAACTGCCCAGGTTTCTGCCTAACAATGCCACACTCACCAACCAGAATGTCAGCCTGTGTCCTTGGCCTGAGCATTATTTTATTCACTTTGAAATTATAGCTGAAAAGAAAGTGATAAAGAAGAAAATGACCTCTACCATAATTTGTTGCCGAAGTCTTAAAAATCTGACGCCTGAATCACTGGACCCATGGCTTAGCTTAATGCGGCAGAATCTGAATGATGAGTGCTCAGTAACCAACATGACTACGGTATATCAACACACTCTTCAAAAAGCAGTGACTACCTTAGCACCAGGGCAACAGAAGAAGGTTCTGCAAAGAGAGACCAACTCTTGGTTCTCCCCAGAACTGCAGAAACTAAAAAGCCAAAGAATTAATGCTCATATACATTGAAAAGCTCAGATCAAGAAATGTACAAAGCATGTGCAAAAACGTTTTAAAAAGGAAGTTATTACAGCTAAGAAATCCTCTTTATATGACCGTATAGCCAAGGCACAGTCCCAAACTAGGGAACTTTTTAAAAGTTTTGAAAGAACTGGAAACTACTGAACATAATAATGCGGATATGAGCATTAGAGATGCCAATTGGTGTAACCCAGTACAAGAGGCCAGGGACTCCAAACTGAAAAGAATTAAAGATGAAATTGCTCTATTTAATAAAATCATCACCAATAAAGATCTTAATATCACAAATACGTCTCGCAAGGAATGGAAAGCTGAAGAGCTATTTACCTTCAAACCCATATGTTAAGTCGAACTGGCTTCGATTATTGAGAAACTCAAGCCCTCGAGTTGTAAAAGGGACATTTGTCCTGCTCTAGCTATTAAAGCTTGTTCTTCCGCTCTGATCACCACTCTCTGTAGGTTTGTGAAACCCTCATTCAGGGATTGCTGCGTGCCTTCAGGTATCAGAAATTCCTGGACAACACCTTTACTGAAAAAAACAGGTTTAACCACCTAGTGATCCGTTGAACTATCGACCCATCTCAAACTCTCCTTTTCTCCTGAAGGTTCTGGACAGGGTCACGTATTTGCAAATGCTCACTCATTTAAGATCCTTCAACATTCTGAATCAGCGGCAATTGGATTCAGAGAAAATCACGGCACGGAGACAGCTTTGCTGGACTGAAAGTCCAGACTTCTCTGGCATATGGATCAGGGGGATACCAGCATGCTGATTCTTCTGGACCTGTCTGCCGCTTTCGACCTGGTAGACCATACAGTTTTGGTCACCAGGTTGGGGGAGGTAGCAGGTCTTGCTCCCTCAGCAGCACAATGGGTTAAATTCCTTCTCTGCGAACGTCAATGGAGGGTGAGCAGTATGCTGGCAGACGCTAATCCTAAAGAGCTGGCCCAAGGAGTTCCGCAAGGGGCCTGTTTTTCACCCATGTATTACAATATATTTACAGTGCCTTTCTTGGATTCCATAGATAAGAATGGTATTGAGTTCACCAATTACGCCAATGACACTCAATGGGCCTCATTGCGACCCTGGCGGAGTGGGTTTACGCCAGCGTTATTCGCGGCGGACCCGTCCACCCTACTACGAGTTCCCGTAGCGCCATGGAGCGTTTTCCGCCTGGTTTTTCCGGGCGGAGAAATCCATGGCGCTATGGGACCTTGTTGTTAATTACGCCACCGTAATTTACGGTGGCGTAATTAACGCCTTCCCCACTCCCATTATACCCTATGGGGCAAAAATGGGAATGGGGAAGGGTAAAATGGGGGATGGGGATTTACCGCCCCGCCAAGGTCAGAATGGGGCGGAAAATCCGCCAACCCCCATGGCGCTATCGGCAGCTTTCCGCCGTGCTCCATGGTGCATTTTGCACCGCGATTTCCGCCAGGGTCGTAATGAGGGCCAATGTGTCATCCCTCTTACAGGCGTCTTTGTAGATGACAAAGCCAATATTAATAGGATCTATAGTCTAATTAAAAATTGGATGTGCCCTTATGGCCTCACGCTCAATACTAGTAAGACTGGAAGCTAGGACACGCAGGTTGGAAAAACAGTATGTCCAACCTCAGATTGAGAGCTGTCCCATAGAGATAAAAAAAGGTAAAACTCTCGGGGTGTACCTTGACTGCAAACTGAGCATGAAAGCTTAGGTTAGCAGTCTGGTGGCCATATTAAGCTTCTATCCCACGCACTGCCTTTTCTATCCAAAGCAAGTCGGGAAACTTTGGCACGTGCTCTAATAGGATCAGGAATTGATCATTGCAGTACCTAAGTCTGAGGTTAATAGACTTCGGGTAATGCAAAATAATGCAGTTAGAGATATTGTGGACCGTAGGAAAAGGGACCACATATCGGATGCAAGAAGGCTCCGATCAACAAAAGAATCTGCTTTCGGGTGATGGTAATCACACACAAATGCCAGAAAAATACGGCACCAACATATCTCAAGGATGAATTGGTCCTTAAAACCAGTAATCACAATCTAAGATCTAGTAACTGTTCCCAACTCAGAAATCCAGCATGTTAGCTGACTCATGTAAGAAAGGGAGCGCTCTACTCTGCGGCACCAGCACTATGGAATGGATTACCTCCTGGCCTGAGAGAAGAGATCTCCATTACGGTCTTCAGGAAGGGACTGAAGACTTTCTTGTTTAACTAACGAGATCTCCCTTTGTTTTCTCACCGCTGACACTGCTGTCTTATATTACCTGTTTTTGTTATGTCTTGTCTGTTGAGCGCCTGTAAGCCTCCGGGTCAGTGGCTGCGCTATATAAGTTATTAAAGTAAAGTTCCCACCATATCCTATTCCCCTCATTCACTCACATGTCACCAGTGAAGGGTGTATGTAAATACATACACCCACCCACTCAAATAGAGACCTACTTATAACCATGCACTACAACACTAGCCAACACCTCCCATCTCTTGGTTGATGTTATGTTCTGCACTGCCTTTTTTATTCAAGCAGCCAGATGGGGGGGCCTCTCCTGGGGTGGAACCTAGGGCACATGTCCTTCCATAAAGACATCTCTATGATGAGATGCCTGAGATGAGTAACAGAATGAGAGTAGTAGTAGTAAAGAAAACACTCACAGGGCCCTTAGTGGCCCCATACGTTAAATGACTTGTCCAGCAGTTATAAGCAATTAAAGCACAGGGCCACTGCAAATACGTTGGATGACTAATGCAATGGTATCTGTCTGGCCTACCTAGCAGTAGACCCAGCAGTAGATTACAGAAAATATCAGCAATTTGCAGCCAGCAGCGTCCAAAATGACCCTTCGGTACAGGAGCTTCTCTGATGCGATGTGATGGGACAGCAAAACAGCACAGAAGATCTGATGGGACAGTGAAACAGCACAGAAGGTCTGATGAGACAGTGAAACAGCACAGAAGATCTGATGGGAAAGTGAAACAGCATAGAAGATCTGATGAGACCGTGAAACAGCACAGAAGATCTGATGGGAAAGTGAAACAGCATAGAAGATCTGATGAGACCGTGAAACAGCACAGAAGATATGATGGGACAGTGAAACAGCACAGAAGATCTGATGAGACAGTGAAACAGCACAGAAGATCTGATGGGACAGTGAAACAGCACAGAAGGTCTGATGAGACAGTGAAACAGCACAGAAGATCTGATGGGAAAGTGAGACAGCATAGAAGATCTGATAAGACCGTGAAACAGCACAGAAGATATGATGGGACAGTGAAACAGCACAGAAGATCTGATAAGACAGTATTTGAAGTGGGAATAGCCAGTATGTGCTGTTCCCTGTCCACAAAAAGACCACAGATGAACTTTCTCCATTCACTGAACCCTCTTGCCACCTCCCGCCAAACACATTCACACCTTCTCACATGTTGCTGGCATGGTTCAGACAATTGCCTTATCTTTCTTTTTATACATGCATTGGATTTAAGGGGTCCTAAACAGAAGATAGCCAAGCAAATGGAATTAGCTAATGGCAAGAATATTTCCAGGTGTACTTATTTGGCGCAGGAAATTGTTTGCTTTTTATAGAATTTGCAATGTACTTCACATCATGAATAACAGTCCACGGGTCTGTTTATTGGGTGCATTCAAAGCTTTACAATGCAATAGAAAAAACCCAGATGAAATCCTAAAAGCTCACATAATTTCATCCTCTGGTAAGGGGCTAAAGGAAAGGTTCTGGGGGAGGTAAGGACAGCAAGGAACTATGGAGAGGTGCTGGGGCAAGTGGAGCAGTGGGGGGCTGAGGGAGAGGTGTGGGGGCAGTGAGGGGCTGATGGAGAGGTGCTGGGGCGAGTGGGCAGTGAGGGGCTGATGGAGAGGTAATGGGGCAAGTGGGGCTGATGAAGAGGTGCTGGGGCAAGTGGGGCATTGAGGGGCTGAAGGAGAGGTGCTGGGGAAATTGGGGTAGTGAGGGGCTAATGGAGAGGTGCTGGGGCAAGTGGGGAAATGAGGGGCTGAGGGAGAGGTGTTGGGGCAAGTGGGGTAGTGAGGGGCTAAAGAAGAGGTGCTGGGGCAAGTGGGGCAGTGAGGGCCTGATAGGAAGGTGCTGGGGCAAGTGGGGCAGTGAGGGGCTGATGGGGAGGTGTGGGGGCAAGTGGGCCAGTGAGGGGCTGATGAGAGGTGTGGGGACAGTGAGGCGCTGATCGAGAGTTGCGGGGGCAGTGAGGGGCTAAAGGAAAGGTGCTGGGGAGGTAAGGACAGCAAGGGACTGAGGGAGAGGTGCTGGGGCAAGTGGGGCAGTGAGGGGCTGATGGGGATGTGTGGGGGCAAGTTGGAGCGCTGAGTGGCTGATGGGGGGATGGGGCAGTGAGGGGCTGATAGAGAAGTGCTGGGGCAAGTGTGGCAATGAGGGGCTGGTGGTGAGGTGTGGGGGTAGTGAGGGGTGAAAGGAGGGGTGTGGGGGGAGGTAAGGACAGCAAGGGGTTGACGGAGAGGTGCTGGGGCACGTGGGGCAGTGAGGGGCTGATGGGGAGGTGGGGGGGCAAGTGGGGTAGTGAGGGGCTGATGGAGAGCCGTGGGGGCAAGTTGGAGCAGTGAGTGGCTGTTGGGGGGTGTGGGGCAGTGAGGGGCTGATAGAGAAGTGCTGGGGCAAGTGGGGCAATGAGGGGCTGATGGGGTGTGGGGGGCAAGTGGGGTAGTGAGGGCTGATGGAGAGGTGTGGGGGTAAGTGAGGCAGGGAGGGATTGATGGAGAGGTGTGGGGCAAGTTGGGGTAATGAGGGACTGATGTAGAGGTGCTGGGACCAGTGGGCCAGTGGGGCAGTGAGTGGCTGATGTAGAGGTGTGGGGGCAGTAAGGGGCTGATGGAGAGGTGCGGGGGCAAGTGGTGGCAGTGAGGGGCTGATGGAGAGGTGCGGGGGCAAGTGGTGGCAGTGAGGGGCTGATGGAGAGGTGCTGGGGCAAGTGGTGGCAGTGAGGGGCTGATGGAGAGGTGTGGGGGTAAGTGAGGCAGGGAGGGATTGATGGAGAGGTGTGGGGCAAGTTGGGGTAATGAGGGACTGATGTAGAGGTGCTGGGGCCAGTGGGGCAGTGAGTGGCTGATGTAGAGGTGTGGGGGCAGTAAGGGGCTGATGGAGAGGTGCGGGGGCAAGTGGTGGCAGTGAGGGGCTGATGGAGAGGTGCGGGGGAAGTAGAGGTCTCCTATAGAATCTTTGATTGAACCTCTGGAACTATCTGTTGCACTCCACGGGATCCTGAAAGCTATCAGAGGTCTCCCATGGGATCTTTGAATGTACATCTGGAACTGTCTGGAGCCGCCTCTACCACTAGTTGAATGTGAGCATCCGCCTCCTCTGCACAGGTGTCCTCCCGATCGTCTGGGACCCCTCTGGAGTGGCGAGAAAAGTAGTCAGCATCATTGTTGCTCCCAGGCCGGTTGACAAGCCAGACCCCATACTCTGTTGGCACTAACATCCACCACTCAATCCTCGCAGGGGGCTTTGAGGATGAACCTGCCAAGATGGGCAGCAGGGGCTTATGGTCGGTGACCACTGTCACTGGCCGCCCTAGGACGTATAGTCTGAAGTGCCGACAGCCCCACAGGACCGCCAGGGCCTCCCGCTCGATCTGGGAGTATCGTTGTTTGGTCTCAAAGAGGGCCTTGCTGTTGTACGCCACCGGCCGAACACCTGAGTTGGTGTCTACTTGGGTTAGGACCGCCCCCAGGCTAAACGGGCTGGCGTCCATCACAATCTCTGACTGCAGGGCTGGGTCGAAGAAGGCCATGGTGTCTTCAGCTGTAAGGGCACTTTTGATATCTTAGAATGCCACCTGTTCCAGCAGCCTCCACTGTCACGTGATGTCCTTCTTTATGAGGGCTTGCAACGGCTCGGACCGAGAGGGCAAGTTCTTAATAAAGCAGCCACAGTACGTGACCATGCCTAGAAAGCTCTGCACCTCTGACACATTCTCTGGCAGTTGTGCTTCCATGATGTCTTTAACCTTGCAGGGGACAGGTGACACGCCACTCTCCTTGAACACGAACCCAAAGAATTTGATAGTTGTCTTGAGAAACTCGCACTTGTCGCAGTGCAGGGTCAGGTCCAGTGACTGGAGCCGCTTAAACATCTTGGCCAGCTTATGTAGATGCTCCCTTTCAGACTTGGCAAAGACTAGAATGTCATCACCAATGTTGAGGAGGCCACCCCGGTCTGCAATTGCGCCACGTATGATGTTTTGAAACACTTCTGCTGCCAAGGACACCCCAAAATGGAGTCTTTTATAACGGTACAACCACTGATGGGTGGTGAATGTGGTGATGTACCTTGAATCGGGGTGCAGCACCACCTGGTGGTATCCGGCTCTTAAGTCCAATTTGGAAAAGAAACGGGCACCCTGCAGCTCGGTGATGATATCATCGATGGTAGGCATCAGATGCCGCTCTCTCTTGATGGCCTTACTGGGGAGCTGTATGTCGATGCAAATTCTCACTGAGTCCGGCTGCTTTGGCTTCCTGGCAATGATGATGGGGGACACCCACGGGGTTGGGCCTTCAACCTTCTCGATGATGTCAAGGCTGACCAGATCGTACAGCTCTAAATCGACCAAGTCCTGCAAGTGGAAGGGCACACGTCGATGTTTCAAAGCGATGGGTTGAACCAACTCGTCAATGTGCAGTCTCACAGGGTCCCCTATCATTCGTCCAAACCCCTCAAACAACCGGGATTACTTGTCCAGCAACATTTGAATGTCTTCAACCTACACCGAGTATGCAAAACTGACAATCCTCAGGGCCTCAGCCGCCGTGCAACTCAGCATGGTGTTGCTGCTCACAGTTGTAACATAGAAGCGAGTTCTTTTCCGAGAGCCCCCAATGTCCCACATCAGCCACAAAGGCTCCGTCCAGCGGAATCGGCTGCAACCCCCGAAACGTGAAAATTCGCGATTTGGGGGCAGCCAACTTCGGGGGAGACTCCATTGCATCATAATGTTCTCTCGCCATTACGTTTACTGAGGCCCCAGTGTCTACCAGCACTGGGATAGATGACTCGTTCACTGTGACCAGGCACCTCGGATGTCGCCTATAGACACAAAAAAAATGTTCTCCTCCTCTTCTTCTTCATCCACTTCAAGTCGGGTGCCCTCTTTTCCCAGGTCCACCTGGGCGACATTGGGCAGGCGTGATTGACGAAAATAGCCAGACCGGACTGCACCTCTCGGCACTACCACGGGCAGAGGGGCTCGACACATACGGGTATAGTGAAAGGCCAGACCAAACAGGCCACACGCTTTCCCTGCAGCCGGGCGCTCCACAGGGTGGGGGAGGTCATACCCACACTTTACGCACGAGTCGCCTAACCTTCCACCCTGGTCACGGAAGTTGCCCCCGACCTCCTGGCACCTCTGCCACCCGTGCCACAGCTTATGGCACACACTTCTTCTGCCTTGCCAGAATGCACCCCGGCCTCCATCCTGGATGCCCTCACCTCAGAGACCTCCTGGCATCGTCCTAGCTCAAGGATGCGTGGCAGGGTGATGCCTGGCTCCCGCAGTACCTGTCTGCGTAGTTTGCCAGATGCACACCCCTGGATCAGCTGATCTCTGACCATCGTGTCAGGGTTGTCCCAGGCGCATGTCACTGACAGCCGGCGCAGTCGGCAATAGAAGTTGTCCAGTGTTTCATTGTCCTTCGTCCATCTGACGGGTAGACCTGATCACAAAACGCTCATAGTCTACATTTGCAAAGGGCAAGAAGTAATTGTGAATAGCAGCCTTCACTGCAGTGTAGGAGGTGTCCGCTGGTTGAAGGGATTCAAAAACTTCATGTACAGCAGGCCCAGCAGAATATAAAAGAGTTGCCAGCTTACTGTCATCATTTGTTTCCATGGTAGCTCGAAAGTACATGTCCAGCCAATCTATCCTCCTTTTCCATCGGGGCCCCAGGCTGGATGGGGCACCTGAGATGTCAAACTCAGGAATTGGTTGCAGCGCCCTTGTTGGTCTCATCAGGAACATCATTTGGGGCACAGAGGCTGAGGCACAGGCGCAGGCGCTCCTTGGTCAACCTGGTCGTTTATGGCTATGAGCACACAAGCACCCCACCTAAATTACAGATGGGGCCGCAACTCAACCAAACAGTCTTCCTCCAGATGAAGTTGATTAAAAGGGTGGCTCCTATGTTCTTCACCCTCACCAAAACAAAGAAAAATGAAGTCCTGTGGCATGAGCAGCAGAGCAGTACAAACCCCCAGGCTGGGTGTGGCAGGAGAACCACAGAAGCTGAAGGATATGTCCTAGTGTGTCCAAAAATTGAGTGGGCCTAGGGGACCAACAAAGAAACAGCAGGCCTCCCCAGCACCTCACCTCAACTCGACGAAATGTAGCACTCCAAAATTCGAAATTGGAATCCTCGACGTGCAGTGCATGCAGATGCAGCTGCACGCTCCTGAATTTCGTAAAAATTAGGCCTGGATGGCACACAGGCACCCTTTTAAAGGGCTGCGACCATCCCAGGGCTGATTGACGAAATGACTGCTGAGCCACATGTTCCTTTCCCTTTCCGCGTTATGGAAATGATGAAAAACAACCTTGGACAAGGAAAAATTCCAATCGTTTCTTCAGTGCTGTGTATGGATCTCACCTTCGTCGCTGTGGTGTCACGTGCCCGTTAGTTCCGGGGTCACGTGACACGCCGGAAATAAAGGAATCACCGGAACTGGCGTTAGAACGCCAGTCCGGGTTTATGCATCCTACCAAGTGGTCGTGTCGTCCTTGCCAGCGAAGCCCCTGCCCCGCGCACTACCAGCGGCCTGCAATGCGCACTCCTGAATGTTGGGCCTGCATGCAATCCCGCAAGCCGACATCACACTGGCGACGAGGCTACAGTGAGAGCCACGCGTGACCACGCCTCCTCTCATCGTACGGAGGCCGTTGCCTCTGCGGAGCCGCGCGATCGAACGCACACCGGCTGGCCCGTGCTGCCCACAGCTGCAGACTCGATCATTTTTTCTGCAGCGTGTCAGCCAGCGCAACGCCAGCAATCCAGTCCATCAAAGGTACGAGGCCGCATGTAACACGCGCATCGGCAGCGACGACCCGTAAGGCCGCGTGTCAGCCGATGCAACACACGTGCTCCGACCGCAACATCCATCAGCTGCAACGACGTTGGGAAACGTCCTCCAACGTTCCAAAAGACCGCGTATTGACACGTGTTCCAGCAGGGCCCTCACAGTTTTTCTCAACACTATAGTACCTATCACTGCATGATACCAGCCACAGAACAAAGGGAAAAGACATGTGATCCTTTTCTGCCTTCTGGAAGGACCGTAGCTGCCCTGATATTCAATACTCAAGGCCTTAGAACAACCAACGCCAACACGGGGAGCAGCACGCACCGGTGAGTGTACTCCTACAACCACCCCCACAGGAAAGTAACATCCTATCAGAAACCCCGGCACCATGTCAAGTTCTGAAACTAGCCCCGTGAGGGCCAGCACGAGCTCGTCCAACATGAAGGAGCCTCGCCACAGACCACCCTGACCCAGCATTAACCACGCTCATGCCGCCGTTCGACCCTTTTACCTCAGGGGCAGCTATCAGATGGGAAATCTGGCTGCAACAATTTGAAATGCACCTCGATGCAAGGGACATCACCATAGCAAAGAAAAAGTGCACCTTCCTCTTGCTCAATGTCAGGGCTGCTGCCCTACGTCTAACGCCACCCCTGACCGTGGAGACGACAACAACTACGACGCGGCAAAGGCTGTGCTAACGAACATGTTCAAGCCAGACCTCAACCCCGACTATGAACGTTTTCATTTCTGCATGGCCAGGCAGTGGGAAAAAGAAACGATGAACAAGTTTCATGCTCGCCTCCGCAAAATGGCAGTAGGCTGTGAGTTCCCGGATGAAGAGTTTGCCATCCGCCTCCAAATAATCAACGGCATGTGCTCCGAGAAATTAAGAAGAGCCGTACTCTCAGAGAAGAAAATTTGCCTGTCCCGCATCCTGGAAATGGCACGCCTGCGTGAACAGACAGAAGACCAGGTAGCAGTGATCGAAGCAGCGATCCAAAGGCTCCCACTTGACAATCCCAAGCCAACAGAAGACATTGCAGCTATTTCAAAACACCAGAACACCCGTACGAAGCATGGCCAGAAAACCAACTTGCCGCAAGGGAGAGACAAATCCTGCAAGTGGTGTGGCGGCCCATGGCACAAGGGAGAATCCTGCCCAGCATGGGGATCCACGTGCAGAAAATGCAACCGTCTCAATCACTATGCTGCCGTCTGCCTAAACCCGCCAAACCGAAACGACAAGGAAACCACCTTGCGACCTGCACAAGAGCGCCGGAAGAAATTTGCACCAAGAGAATTGTCATACCAATCAGACCGGAAAGGAAAAGCCTGAGCAGTGGACCGTTCTCAGAGGTCCCCAGACACGAGCGAGAGCGACGACAGCGATGACAGTGCATCCCCCGAGAGGAAAGACAGACGGAGAAGAGGGAACAAACGGATACACCGGGTACACCTCATATCCTCCGTTGAACCGCATCGGTCACAACAAAGGAAGCGGTCATCGTGCACAGTCATTTCAAATGGTGAGCCGCTAAAAGTGGTCATCGACACTGGTGCAACGGTCAACGTAATGCCAGTGACGGCATTCAGCAAGCTTCACCCGAAGCCTACGCTGCACAAGAAGAAGGTCCGGCTATACGCCTATGGATGTAAGAAACCCCTGCCCGTGCAAGGGTCCTTCAAGTCAGACTTCGCCCACAAAAATACCAATTGTCGAGTGCGCATCTATGTCGTAGATGCCGGCTGCAAGACACTGCTAAGCTGCAGGACAGCGGAAAAGCTAAAACTAATCCACTTTGCGTTCAACCTTCAACACAACGAACTCGACGACCTCATGCAACAACACAAGAAACTATTTCAAGGCATCGGGTGTCTAAAAGGCCGAACAATCAAGCTTCATATAGACCCTACCATAGAGCCGAAAGCCGTACGGCACCGACGTATACCATTCCATCTGAGAGAAGCAGTAGAAAAAGAACTGGCAAAGCTTGAAGAAGCAGGAATAATTGAAAGAACATCAGGACCAACCCCGTGGGTGTCGCCCATGGTGGTAGCCCAAAAACCTAAGCAGCCCAACGCAGTAAGAATTTGTATAGACATGAGACTTCCCAATGCAGCGATTGGAAGAGAACGCCACATAACCCCAAAGATAGATGAGCTCATCGTAGATCTCACAGGAGCCACAATATTCAGCAAACTTGACCTCAGATCCGGCTACCACCAGCTCAGATTGGCCAAAGACTCAAGATATATCACCACATTCTCCTCTCACCTTGGTCTCATGAGGTATAAACGGCTCAATTTTGGAATCTCGTCAGCCGCAGAAGTATTCCAACACGAAATCCGCAGGGTCATCACTGGCCTAGAAGGCACCACCAACATCAGCGACGACATCTTGGTGTATGCGTCAAACGAGAGAGAGCACCACAAACGATTGGCAGCAGTTCTGGGCAGACTAGAAGCAGCAGGTTTGACGCTGAACGCAGAAAAATGTGAATTCGCAAAAGAAGAACTATGTTTCTTTGGGTACATCTTCAGTGCAAAAGGCGTATCCCCTGACCCTGCCAAGGTCAATGACATAAAGAACACAAAAGCTCCTCAGTCTGCCACGGAGGTGAGGAGTTTTATGGGAATGGCGACGTACTGCGCACGGTTTATTCCAGACCTCGTCAACATCGCAAGCCCACTCCGAGAACTTACCAAGAAAGACCAGAAGTGGGAATGGACATCGTCCCACCAACAGGCGTTTCAACAAATTAAAGACACGTTGTCAGCATCCACAACCATGGAGTTCTTCAACGTGGAAAGACACACCGAGCTCCTCGTGGATGCCAGCCCGGTTGGCCTGGGGGCGGTACTAACCCAGACGGACAGTGAAGGGAATGTGTTCCCCATTGCATTCGCCAGTCGAGCACTCACCAAACCAGAACAGAACTATGCCCACATAGAGAAGAAAGCCCTCGCCATCCTGTGGGGTTGCCGCCATTTCAAAGTATACTTGCTAGGAAAGAAAGCAAAAGTCTTGTCGGATCACAAGCCCCTGATCCTGATATTCCGAGGATCCGCTCCTCACCCACCAGCACGCATTGAGAAGTGGATGCTGCAGCTGCAGCCCTATAACATAGAGGTGGCCTATCGCCCAGGGACAGATAACCCAGCGGACTACTTGTCCCGTCACCCGAGGCCTGCCACCGAAGGAGAACAACGCCACTCAAGAGAAACTGACGAACACGTATGCCATGTGGTCGCTTGCACCCGGCCACGAGCTATGACCTTACAGGAAGTGGCACATGAGACAGAAGTAGACACCATCTTGCAACACACCACCGCTGCCATCCAGTCAGGAAACTGGAAGACCTACCTCACGTCCATGGCTCAACGCACCACATCTGCTCAGGCCAAGCTCCGAGCGCTATTCGGAATACGACACGAACTAACCGTAGCCCCTGAAGGAGTGCTCCTCAAAGGCCACTGCATCATGCTACCTGCGTCACTTGAAGAGAGAGCCCTCCGGCTAGTGCACAGTGGACATCAGGGCGTCATCAAAACAACGGCATACCTCAAGTCCAGAACGTGGATGCCCAACATTCAACAAAGAGTAGTGGAGCTAGTGGAATCCTCTGCTGCTTGCCAAGCCTCCAGGAGGCCCGAGAACCCAGAGCCGATCAGCAGCGCCCCGAGAAGCAGTAAGCGGTGGGACGCAGTCAGCATGGATCACTGCACAATTGCCGACGAAAGAAACCTACTCGTGGTGATCGACGAGTTCAGCAGATATCCTGAAGTAGAACACGTAGCGTCCACTAACGCAGAGACCACAATCCTCACGCTAGAGAAGATCTTCGCGACACATGGAATCCCGAGAAAAGTGAAGAGCGACAATGGGCCCTCGTTCACCAGCCAAGAATTGCGGGAGTTCTTCAAAGACATAAATGTCAAACACCAACGAATCACCCCAAGATGGCCCCAAGGAAATGGCGACGCAGAAAGATTCATGGGGTCACTTAATAAAGTCATTCGTATCGCCAAAGAAAAAGGACATCCATGGCTGAAGGCTGTATACCGATTCCTAAGGACACATAGGCAAACCCCGGATTCCTCCACCGACATCAGCCCGGCAGCCCTGATGCTCGGGGTACCTATACAAGCAGAGCTTCCCATACACCCTCAGTGGGTTGCTCCCGAACCAGACATCCCAGCAATAGATGCCATGCGACGGAGGCGGAACGAGCAAGAGAGCATTGCCAGGCGAGCCCGTCACAGAGAGCTAACGCCGGGTGATACTGTGATCGTCAAAAACCGAGCAACGCCCAAGAAAATATACCTCAACTTTGAGCTCCAACCATGGACGGTCAGCGCAACAAACCATAGCATGGTCACCGCCACCCGAGGGAGCGAGACTGTGACGAGAAACGTGTCACACTTCAGGAAGGTACCAGCTGAACTATGGGAAGAACTCCAAATGTCCCCAAGAAGCGAGGTGATAACACCTCGCACACCCCAGGGCCAAATATCGCCCATGACCCGTGCCACTGAAGCACCACACCCGCAAGAGGACCAGAGCGAGATCGGGACCCCAAGAGCGGAGGCACCCGAGAGAAGCGGCACACGATACCTTTTGAGGGAAAGGCCCAAACCATCATCCCGTCTCCAAGGATACGTAGTAGACGGGGTCTACCTCCAGAAAACCTTGCCCAGATGAACTCAAAGGTATCTGACTATGTAGTGCCCAGTTGATTGTTGATGTTTAAAAGTTGTATAAACACCTCCAAGTTGGGGAGGAATGTGGTGTCACGTGCCCGTTAGTTCCGGGGTCACGTGACACGCCGGAAATAAAGGAATCACCGGAACTGGCGTTAGAACGCCAGTCCGGGTTTATGCATCCTACCAAGTGGTTGTGTCGTCCTTGCCAGCGAAGCCCCTGCCCCGCGCACTGCCAGCGGCCTGCAATGCGCACTCCTGAATGTCGGGCCTGTATGCAATCCCGCAAGCCGACATCACAGTCGCCACTGTTGCATGTGTATCCCAACCATGCACGCGGCCATGAGCCCCCTCCCGCTAACAAACACAGAGAGAGAGAGAGAGAAGCTTGCAAACGGGCTTCCCGGTCGCTCTGCCAGGCCGGGCACGCCCTGTTTATTTATAGGCACACGGCGGAGTGCAACGTCACTCCGCCATGTGCTGAACCCTTAAAGGGGAAGCACCACACTAGAGACCTTGCAAAGACGATCACACACTATCCAGAGCTGGTGAATGAACTGAACCATGAATAGTCTAGCAGATTAAAACTGTCACACTATAAAAACACCAAGAAGACTCCACACAGGGGACTACAGTGAACATTATGCAGAGCAGAACCCGCCAGACTGGTGCAGAGGTCACTGCCCAGATATGAGAAGGAAAGAAGGAAATGCTTCTCTTTTCCTTGTAACACTTCTTTTGGGTCAGGGGGATAAAGTCTTATTGTTTTGGTGCCTCTTCTCTTGGCGTGGATCGTCACTGCGCATGCTCGTTCAGAATCCCTTTCTGCGCATGCCTTGATGGTCCGTGCCAGGTACTTTGCATGCTTTTTTTACCATCCCCCGTTTTGCGCATGCTCTAATGAATCTACCTCTGCACTGTGCCTGCTCTTTCCAGTCTTTGCAATCTACGCATGCAGTAAAGATTGAATGTCCAACCTGCGCACGCACCTTCTCGTGTTCACATTCTGCGCATGCTCTGATGATTAATACTGCACTGCGCATGCGTTCATGCTCGGTGGCTGTGCAATGCGCATGCCTCATGAACAGTGAGTCTGCACTACGCATTTCTGATGATCCATTACTCTGCACTGCGCATGCTCTGCTCTGTTGATTGGTGGCTCTGCACTGCGCATGTCTGTTGATTGCTCCCCTCTGAATTTGCTGTGTGGAGACGCTTGTTGGGGGATCTCGGCCCCTCTGGAGGTTCTGAGCGGTGGGGGTGTTCCTGTCCCACCCCCCCTGTCTCGTGCTCACTCAGATCTCAAAAGCTGAATCCTGAGCTGGGAAACTCTGCACAAGCGATGAAGCAGTCACTCTGCCATCATTCAATGGAGGTGAGCAGCAGGTGCCTGACACACTGAGCTGCATGTGACAGAACACACTGAGCTGCATGTGACAGAACACACTGAGCTGCAGTGACAGGAACACACTGAGCTGCAGGTGCCAGACACACTGAGCTGCAGTGACAGGAACACACTGAGCTGCAGGTGCCAGACACACTGAGCTGCAGTGACAGGAACACACTGAGCTGCAGGTGCCAGACACACTGAGCTGCAGTGACAGGAACACACTGAGATGCAGTGAGAGGAGAGTCTGTTCAGGGTAAATGGCGTCTAGGCTCTGCCAACCCCCCCACCCATTCTTCCATTAAGTCTTTCTCCTGTGAGTGTGATGGTGGGGGCAGCCGGTGGGGCGAGGTGCTGTGATTGTGGAGGCAAGGGGTGGGGGCTGTGATGTTGGGCGGCAGTTGGTGGGGGGCTGTGATGGTGGGGCACAGGGTGGGGCGGATAAACAGCTCTTTCCCTGGACATTTCCATAATACATTGTATCCGTCATACAAATGCTTGCAGTTAGATCATTCTTATTGTAGATGAATTAATCACATGATAATGTTTGCCTTCTCCAGACCTGAGTACTTCATTGGTGTTTCGTGGTGTTCATCAGAAGGTACAGAGCACAGACTGCAAAAGGTAAATAACTGCTGTGATATATATTTGCCTCTCTACACACGCTGTTCTTTGTGTCTGAGGTGGATTGTCTCATGGCCTGGGTACTCATGCCCCCCCTTCCACCGTCCCCTCTTCTCTTCCCGTTCTCTACAGTCACCCCCATCGTGCCCTGGGGGAGGTCTAGGAACCAAAAATGGCCCTGAACAATGTTTTCAAAGGGGCCCCGTGTTGCACTGAGCAGGAAGTATGGCTTAGGGTAAAAGTGTGGATTTTAAAGCACCTTTATGCATTGACCGTGATTAAAAAGTCATGTCTTAAATATGTTCAACCAATTTTAAGGGCCCTGTGCAGACAAATTTGACTTTCCACCCTATAAAAAAATGTACAGATCCAAGAATCTCTGCCCCCTCCGTCCCCTTATCCCCATCACAAACCAGAGCTTGATATGCTGGCCCCAAGAATCCCTGTTACCCCTGCCCCCTTCTCCCCATCACAAACCATTGCTTGATATGCTGGCCCCAAGAATCCCTGTTACACCTGCCCGCTTCTCCCTTTCACAAACCAGAGCTTGATATGCTGGCCCCAAGAATCAGTTACCCCCGCGCCCCCTTCTCCCCATCACAAACCATAGCTTGATATGCTGGCCCCAGGAATCTGTTACCCCTGCCCCCTTCTCCCCATCACAAACCATAGCTTGCTAGGCTGGCCCCCACAATCTCTGTTACCCCCGCCCCCTTCTCCCCATCACAAACCAGAGCTTGATATGCTGGCCCCAAGAATTTCTGTTACCCCTGCCCCCTTCTCCCCATCACAAACCATTGCTTGATATGCTGGCCTCAAGAATCCCTGTTACACCCACTGGTGAGGGTGCGGGGGCAAAGACACGTTTGTGGAGATGAACGAGCTATGTGCTTAGTTCATGCTGGTTCACATGCAGGACAGTGATCTCATTGGAAGAGTGATATGTTACATTCATTAGTTGTTGCAAATACCTCCGGCTTCAGCGTGAGAATGGAACCGCAGAGTTTTCCAGTCAGAGTGGGAACGAGGGTGGGGGCCATGTGCCCTGCGCGCCTGGCTGCTGCGAGGAAAGGGAGGAAAAACGTTTTTGTACTATCGCAGTGAGGCCTAGTCACCAAGGTGGAGTCGAAAGGGGGTACAAAAATGGATGCCCTGTGTCCTGCTCAGTGTTCCCATCTACGTAAAGTCAACCAACGTTAACATCGCATAAGGGCTAGGGGCGAACCCACTACTGGAGGCACTTGGTCCGAGTTTTGTACTGAGAAGTAAAGGATGAGAGGGGCCTGATGGACCCTCGCTCCCACACATTCCCCCCCTTTCGTTACATCTAAAGTAACGAATTATGACACTTTATTCTTTTCATTCTCCCTTCGGTAGTACTCAGCTTCAGCAACTGCTTCTTCCCATGCTGGGGTACCCTTTATTGGCATCCAGGCTCTGCATACACTTCTCAAGCTATTCCCTTGTCTTGCATATTCATCTGGAGTACATGTTAAGTATATCCCACCATTCCCGTCCATGTCTACCCAAACCTTGTTATACCATTGCAATTCTGTTGGTTCCTTGATTGTGGTGTGGTATAAATTATCGACCCTGTCCCCATATTGCCTGTAGATGGCAGTCATCCTGTACTTTGGAGGGCTGTGTTCCCCTGTTTGTATTTGTGCATCCATCATAGTTGCTACCGTTGTCGGTCGACCGATTGTTACCATCATCATAGTTGAGGTAGGCATACTTTTTGCACAACACCAGAGTCCTAATTGGCACACGCAGAAGAATAGGCGCACAAAGACGATGATGGGGATGAGTATTTTCAACATCACATTCACCCATGATGGTATCCAGCTGAACATGTTGTCAAACCATGTGCTTTCTTCTGCTCCTCCTTCTGTTCTCATCCTTTCTCCTAGGTTATGGACTGCTGTTATCACATGTGAGAGTGTCCCGTTATCTGCATCTTCAGATGGCACGAATGTGCAACAGGCCCCCCCGATTTCTCGGCAAACGCCACCGTCCATCTCTGTGAGGAGATCTAGAACATATCTGTTTTGCATTGTCATTAGGTGCAAGGCACGGAGCTCTATTTTTATAACGTTGAATCCTTCTTCAGTGTCGTTGGCCAGTTGGATAAGATCCCAGCGCACTATTTGTAACCATTTGGCATTCGCTCGTGCTTGGAGCCCTGGCGCTAGGAGTGATGCAAAAAATGTCTCTGCGGATGAGAAGAGCTTGTACTTTTGTGGGATCTCTGCGATGAGTTTTGATGATTCAGACGAAATATAGTTGGATGATCATTTGCTTCCTGATAATTTTGTTTTCAACTCATATTCTGACAACAGTTCGTAAGCTGGAGTTTCTGCCTGTACTTGTTGGGGCGCTGTTGATGGGTCTGCCGATTGCCCTGCTGCCGATATGCCAGCCGATTCTCCCGCTGCTCCTTGGATATGGCTTTTGGGTATTACCATCAGGGCCGTATGGAGGGTGGCTAAGGCGCAAGTACCTTTCCACGATGCAGGGAGATGCAGGTAAACTTGTTTGCCGCAAATCCAGTACATGTCCATAAGGGCTGCGGTGCTCTTCCTCATATCAGGTATTATTACTGTCTTGGTGCATTTCTTTGCCTCACCCATGTTCACCTTCCCTTCCCCATGGAAGCATAGTTCATTTGGTACTTCTTTCTGTATTTTTATGGGCTTTTCCAGTGCTGTTATCCATGTTAGTTTAGGGACATGTTGCGACCAAATAGGGGCACACATTTCCTTTATCCATTGGAAGGTGTCTTCAGATAGGCCCCGGAGCGCTTCTGCCTTGCATTCGATGGTTTCATCGTGCCACTTATTCTCTGCATACCTCGTCCCTTTGATGACAAGAAATGGCTCCTTGAGGCAAATTACTCCTTGGCGCCGGCTTGTGCATGTTCTCTCATTTTCCAGCCTTTCTATAGTGACGGTGTGTGCCTGGAAGGTGCTTTTTATCCTGCACAAAACTAAATGAGTCAAACATTGAGTCTCCGACAAGGGCACTTCCTGTGGTACCAACATTTCCGGTGTCCCTGATGCATGTGGTATGAGTGAACAGACATAGCAGCTTTCATTTGTTGCCTGCTTTGCCGTGGCACTCATGTCTGAATACCATTTGTTAGATTGATCAGGGTGGCAGGGGTCTTCTATTTCATCTAACCCCAGATCATGATGAATGTCATATCTTTTCCCTCCCGCCCCCTTTTTCGTCTCCTTCTCCCTCCCTCCTTGTAGCGCCTCACCTTTTGGTAATGTATTGGGAACATTCCAGCCCAGGCAGTGTCATTGCTGTTGAATATGACATGTGTATACTCATTAGTAGCAGCAGCGTAATATGAGGTAGGTTCTATGGCTGTCTGTGCATGCGTACTTGTGTTGGCTAGGTTGCTTGGCCAATAATAGTCGCCATCATATTCATTCAATTCATAATCATTACTCATATTTATGCCAGGATGTAACAAGGAGACAATTGTTGGGCTTGCAGCGGCGTGTTCTGAAGGTTGAGTTACATTTTTACCGCTAATACCAATGTTATATGTTTCTCCCCACATTGTCTTTGCTCCAGTCCATATTAGGTTGGAACCTTCTCGTATCAGATTAGCCCTGCTCCCCCCTTTGTGCATGTCATTAACCAGAGATAAGAGAGTATAGTACCAGGCCATGAAAAACAACATCACCGAAAACAAAACTGCAGCAGCGTTACAAATTTGTTAAGTCACCAGAATATGTACATATATATATATATATATATATGTATATATATATATATATTTACACTTCATGTTTACTCATTAATTCCGTTTACTATTGCTTGTTTTTTGTTATACATTAGTTTCAGTTATGTCCTTTTGATTTAGGCATTTCATAGCAGGAGAGAGGCATAGTGATGAAAAAGAGAATAAAAGGAAGAAGGATACAGACATTTGGCATGGCAAATCAGAGGGCACATCATTACTTTTGTCTTTACGGGTTCTTTTTGTTTTCTTGTCATTAAATCACATTGTCGTTATTTTTCAGCCTCATTTGTTGTTCCACTTGCACATTCCTGTTCACCCTGAGGGAGTGTACTATCGCGTGCCCATCTCAAATCTGAGAGGTGCACCCAATATTTCAGTCCCTTAACTTTCACTGCAGTGGGCGTACTATAGATCACTTCGTAGGGGCCATGAAACCTTGGTGAATTCCATCTCCTCACAAAACTTCTCAAGTATACCTGTGCCCCTGGCATCAGTGGCCCACTTGGGCTGTCTGCAGCCGGTGCGGTAGTGTCGGTTGCCACATTTTCAGTAAAAGGCGGTGCTATATGTCGTGCTATGCTGCATACTGCACGCGTCAGCTGAGTTAGGTATTCCTTAAATTCTTCCCCCAGTACTGTGGCAGCCCTGTGTGCATCTGATGCTCTCCTAATCGGGGAGAGTGGTGTGTGTATTCGCCTCCCAGTCACAATTTCATGGGGGCTCAGATGGTGGTCCTTGCATGGTTGCGTTCTGAGTTGGAACAGTGCTAGGGGCAGGCAATACATCAATTTTTTCTTTAATGTATTACACAACTTCGATAATTTACTCTTGAGCAGGCCGTTTATCTTTTCTACCACCGAATTAGCCATCGGACGATAAATGGAGCACAGTTTGTGCTTTACCCCCAAGAGTGATGTCACTTCCTTGAAGAGGTCATTCATAAAGTGTGTGCCGTTGTCTGACCGTATAACATCACATATTCCCCACCGGGAAAACACTTCTCGCACTAGAAATTTCGCTGCACACTTCGCATCTGGGTGGGGACATGGACCCGCCTCCACCCACCTTGAAAAGGGACATACCACCACAATTAGATACCTTTCTCCATTACATCTTTCTCCCATGTCGGCGTATTCTATGTGGAGTTCCCTGAATGGCCCTGCTGGTCGTGGCAAAGTGCCTTGCAATGTCCTCAATGTCATCCCTGAATTGTATGTTTGACATGTTGTACACTCTATGACAAATTTTGACAAGTGTTCCTGTAAGTTGGGGACAAACCAATGTTCCTGGATGTCTGCGGCGATGTGTTTCGCTACATGGGCATGGACGTGTAGCTGTTGGAATGCTACCTCTAGTAATTCCACCAGCATCACTACCTTTCCCGTTGTCTCCTGTCTCCAAATGAGGTCTGTTGCTGATTGTTTGCAACCCCGCTTGCTCCACAACATTTGCTCCTCCGGTGGTGCTCTCTTCTGTAGCTCTATTAGCTGTGCTATGGGTGTGTTACTATAGGCTTCTTCTAGTGGCTCTGCAGTGGCTGCCTTTACAATGCATTTGGTTGCTGGTGTTATATTGAAATATGAGGCCTCCTTCGCTGCCGCGTCGGCTGCCGCGTTTCCCAATGAGTTTGCATCTGTGTTGTTGGTATGGGCTTGGCATTTCACCACTGCCACTACTGATCGCTCCGCTAATGCATCTATTAACTCATTCAATAGTGCAGCGTGCTGTACTCAGGCACCATCCGCTCGTCTGAACCCCCTTCTACGCCAGAGGGATAGTCCTGAATGGACTGTGGTAGTTGCATATGCTGAATCTGAATATATAGTTACTGTGCATCCTTTGGCTGTGTGTAATGCTTCAATCAATGCAGTTAGTTCAGCCGCTTGTGCGGAGTAATGGGACGGGTGGCGCTTTTGGACAATTGTTTCATAACTATCTTCCTCCAAACGTATTACTGCCATTCCTACATGCTTCTCCCCTGTTTCTGAGTTTATTGATGCTGACCCATCTATGAAATATACTTCTCCCTCCTTCAGGGCATTTTCACTTGCTTTGGGAATATCGTCGCCCTCCCCCTCATAGGTTGCACAGTCATGTTCCTGCATGTCCTCCATTGTACATGGCTCTGTAATGAATGTTGCCGGGTTTACTGTTTCACACCTGACCACATGCACATTGGGGCTTGAAATTATTATCTCATATGCGGTTGCTCTCTGTGTTGTTAATGTTGATTTTGACCGCTCAAGAATCGCAAATAATGAATGCTCTGCATATAATGTTACTGAACATCCCATCACAATTGTGGCACTCTTTTCAATTGCAAAGGCTGCAGCTGCGAGGGCCTGTTCGCACGCGAAGTGACCTTGCATCACTGCATCTAGTGTTCCACTGTAATAGGCCAATGGTTTGTGGCCTAGTGATGTTTTTTTGTGTCAGCACTGCTTTCATCAGTGCTCCATTGCAGTGCGAGAACAAGAAAAATTCCCTATCATCTGTGTTCGCGAGGACTGGGGCATCTGCAATAAGGTCTTTTAGTCTGAAGTACTGAGTCATCATGTCATGTGTCCATTTTATTGGGGCTCTACTCTTCTGCGCTTCTTTTAATGCTTGCAATAATGGGCGTGTGTATGCTGCATAATCAATGATCCATGCTCGGCAATAGTTACATATGCCAAGAAATTTTTGCATGTCCTTCACTGTTTTTTGTATGATTATTTTACATATGGCAGCTGCCGTGTCTGGGAGTATTCGTTTTCCATCTTTTGATATTAACTGTCCAAGGTATACAACTTCGGCAAGACAGTATTGTAGTTTCCCTTTATCCACCTTGTACCCCTTGGTAGCTACCACATTTAGTAGCGTTATGGAGTCTTCTCTGCATTTTTCTTCTGTTTTGCTGCAGACGACTAAATCGTCTACGTATTGTATAATGGTGCTCTCTACATCTATGTTTCCAATATCTTCACGTAGTACCCTGTTAAAAATGCTTGGGCTTTTGCAATACTCCTGTGGGAGTCTGCGATGCTCATACCTGTTGTTTCCTAGTGTGAATGCTGTAAGGTACTGCGATCCTGGGTCAAGTGGTATGGAGAAGAAAGCATTCTTCAAGTCAACCACAGTAAAACATGTAGATTCTTTGGGTATACTGCACAGTATTGATGCTGAGTTAGGCACTACCTGGAACTCTTTTTGAATGACGTCATTAAGTGGGCGTAGATCTTGGATCATCCTCCACGACCCTCCTTTTGCTTTTTTGATCGGGAAGATAGCCGTGTTACACAGGGAGTTTGATGGCACTATGATACCTTGTTTCAGGAGTGCATTTATCGTCTCCCTAATCCCTTCCTCTGCTTCTCTGGATATTGGATATTGTTTCACTCTTGGCGGTTGGCGGTATGTGTAAACACTGGTAGAGGGTGGTCTGTACTTCTGCTCTCTATATGGTAGAGGAGAGGCACAGAGGACCCCAGCCAAGAGTCTCTGTTACGGTAGAAATGAACAAGCAATCAAGGCCTAGCTTCTCAGGAGGGGATGCAGGATGGTTCTTAAGTACAGTGTAGTCCCCAAGCCCCCACAAAGGAATGTCCACACACTGTATTACTGAAAACACAGTCTTTATATAATTAATATTCAAAGGTAGGTACACTCAAAATAACTCAGTTTGTGCTCAGGAAAATCAACAATGGTAAATATCTACAATTCTAAAGTGGTACCACCAATATTATTAGATCTCATTAAAGTATATCCATAGCAATGTAAAAATGACACACAGATCAATAGAGAGGAAGGAAAGCAAGATGGTTGAAACAATAGGCAGAGTACTGAGTCAGCTACTTAACTAGAGTTCTGTGTGAAGATCCCCCCCACCTGGGCAACCTGTAAAATAAGATATATAGCACAAGCCCAGTCCATATATTGTTCAATAGTCTTATTCCCTCCTATAATGTTTTTACCCCCCCCCAATGTACCTGGTGGAGTCGAGTTCTTCGAAGAGGCATCGACAGATCCTTCTGGAGTGACTCCCTTTAAAGCAGGAGCCACGGATCATCGAGAGGCGTCGAGGACTCGGCGTTCGGCGGTGGGGAATCGACAACCGTTCTTGAGTGCCCTCCCTTTAAAGCAGGAGTCACGGGTCGTCGAACGTCCAATAGTGAACAGGATAGAACGGTGTCGATGAGGCGGCAGCTTCGATCTGAGCGGTGCGCGTCGACGACTGAGCGTTGGCGTCCTGCATGGAAGAGGCGTGCGGGGCACCTCGGTGACACTAGTTCTGGACCGCAAAGAGTGTGAAGAACGGTGGCCCAGCAAGGGCGTCGAGTCGTTAGAGTCGTTGTGGTCATGAGGTGGCGGGAAACCCACCGGCGGATTCTCCTCGGCACGTTGGTCGTCCTTGACTTTCTCCGGTGGGATAAAGTGGTCAACGGCGCGGACGAGGGAGTCCTTCGATTCAAAGGTTCTTAGGCAAAGGAGCGGGCGGCTCCGGTCGTCGGCGGCACGGCGTCAAGTGGTCCCCGTGTCTGGGCAACACAACTTCGACGGGCCTCCAGTGGTTACACAAACCTGTGAACCCTGGTCGACGGCAATGAACTTCGACGGCGGCGAAGTCCGGGTGCTTCACTTCGTTCTCCTTAGCGGTCCCCGTCTCCGGTCGGCAGCCTTTCGAGGGTTTGGCGTCCAGGGAGCTTTGGCGAAGGTTTAGCGGTGCTCGATGGTCCCTCGGAGCACGGGAAGAGGGCGCCTTACCAGGTCCTCTCTCGGATCAGTCTTTGATGTATTTGGCAGCTTTCAGATCGGTCGAAGCAAATGCAACAGCAAGTCTTCTTGTTCCAGCTGGGCGTCGAGGATCAGCAGTTCCAGTTACTCTTCAAGTGTAGACACAGCTTCTAAACAATTTCCAGTCGTGAGAGGTCCCCAGATATACTATTCTACCTCTCATCCACACTGCTGGGTCACACTCAGCAGCCAATCATACAGAAGGGCATTCATGCAGTCAGTCAGCCAATCAGGCCATCCTCCTCCCGCTCAGACACTCACAACAAGGAATGTGGATTGGGACAAGTACCCAGCCATTCAACACTACACACTGCATTCAGGCCAGTTTTGGGAAGGGCTGTCTCAGTCTTTGGGCCTCATTACACGGAAGGCAGTAAGGGTTAACGGTCACTGGTAATGGTACCGGTGACCGTTAACCCTTACCACCTTACTATGAGGTCCCTGCAAAAAGCAGGCGTTAAAGCACCAACCCGCTAAGGGACCTCGTAGTAAGGCGGTAATGGTTAACGGTCACCGTTACCATTAACGGCGGCCGTTAACCATTACCGCCTTCCGTGTAATGAGGCCCACAGTCACTGGGAAGGCTCTAGCCAGTCTTGCCTGGACTTCACAACAACTCCATATATGGAACTTCCACCCAACAGCCAGTCAGGGGGAAGGGACAGAGTCAGGGCTTCCCAGGACTTCGGGAAAACAAAGTAGCAGGCAATAGAAAGCAAGAGGCCACAGGGGCCATCTTGTTTCCTATCAATAATCAACTGATTCCAATGGCAGGGCCTGGGTATCCCAAAATGGAGGATACTCAGAGCACCTGTCAAATTCAGCATGGAGCTGCCACCAGCCCATACCCTGCTCTGTGGTCCACCCATAGGTGCCCAAAAACATACACTAGGGGCACAGGGTTGTACCCCCACCCCTGGGTGCCCTAAGGGTACACCAAACCAAAAATAGGAAGAGCTGCACTGCCAGGAGTCCCACATGGACTCCTGGGCAGAAAAGAACACAGAACACAAATGAAAAAGGACTGCAGGACAAGGACTGGGAGGCTCTGTCCCTCCAATGCATTTCCAGCATCACAGTATGGCACCTGGTTTAAGTTTTATCTTTATTGGTGTCACTTCATGTAGTAACCCTACATCATGGGGGCCTGTAGTCCAAATTTCTGGTGCCACCTTTGCCATGTCCTCCTCAAATATTGTTGGCGGGGCGTTAACACTAGCCATAAGTGGGTTGTGGACCTCCCTGTACTGGATCATGATGTCACATGTTATGCTTATTTCCATTTTTATCTCTCCATCATCTTTGTTATCAGTGAATAATTCTTCGTCAGTTATGTCTCTTAGCATTATGTTTGGGTCTATGCATAACACAGTTCTCCACTCGCACCCATGCATGTCCAAGCCTATGACCATAATACGTTTACTCGATACCTGAACTGCCTCGATGTCTATGGACATTATCGTGCCTGGCACGACATCTGTGTTTGCAATTGGGCGGAATATAAAGTCTGATGGTGTCCTCCATTCTTTTCTCGTTATCTCAGGTACTACTCGAGCTAACACTTTGATACCATAGATAAACATGTCTATGTCAATGGGTATCCCTTGCACTACAACTTAATTCATCATTGTACTAATCATCAACATTGCTCGTACTGGGCACACTCCTGGGGTTGAACACACTATCCCCCGCCCTGTAAATGAAATGGTCATGTCTCTACCCAGCAAATCTCTACCCAGCAAGTTGATTGGCGCGTCTTCGTGGTACAGTAAGGGTGCACGCACTGTTTTTCCCCCCACCGTTATATCAAGATCTTTTGTGTAAGGAACTTTTAAAATTGCCCCAGGGAACCCTTGTGTTTCCAAATTCCTGCCTGAGAGCGGAAACCGCCCTTCCATAAGACATGATTTTTCCGCTCCTGAGTCTACCATAAAGATAAAGGGCCTCATCACGAGTTTGGTGGTAACCCTTAAATCCGGCGTCGCGCTATTACCGCCGGATTTAAGGGTCCGCCAAATTCGGGCTTCGGCGGATTTCTCCCCAGCTCTGGAATCCGCCAAAAATTTGCGCTATTACCGCCGGCGGGAAATCCGCCGGTGGTAAGAGTGCGAAAATTCCCCATTGAGCCCAATGGGGAATGGGGCATTCCCGAATGGGCTCATTGGGGAATTCCATTACCGCCAAACCCGTGATCCGGCGCTAATAGCACCGGTGGTTTGGCGGTAGGGCTAATACCACCAGCGGTAACGCCCAACTCGTGATGAGGCCCAAACTGCTTGTTTCCTATCTCTGCCCCCACTAGTGGTTCCTCTTCTGCACATAGGGTGGTGGATATGACTGAACACGCAAGTGCTCTCTGTGGACTGTCCTAATCTGCGTACCTTTCTTGTCCTGACACTGAAAAGACATTGGGCCTCATTACGAGTCCGGCGTTAACCGAGGCGGTAAAACCGCCTGGTTAACGCCGGACTCGTATTACCATTCCGCCTCCGTGATTCCCGGAATTACCGGGGCATCACAACCCCGGTTTACCGGGAATCACGGAGGCGGAATGGTGTAAATCCCCATTCCCATTGAGTCCTATGGGACTCAATGAGAATCGGGATCATGGAAACACCGGCAGCATCTTGTAATGCTGCCGGTGTTTCCTCGTCCGCCTGCAGGCGGGCGGTGTTAAACCCGCCAGGTCAGACCTGGCGGGAACATCACCTCCCGCCTGCAGGGGTCGGGATCAGGCGGTCCGGAAACAACGGTGGCGGCGGGTTTACCGCCACCGTTATTTCCGGACCGCCACGGTCGTAATGAGGCCCATTATCTCCAACTACTGTTGCGCCACGGAATGGTGCAGGTGCACCGTTTGCAGCTGTTGCGAAACTGTTGTTGCTGGCGTTCCCTACCGTGTTTTGTCTTGCCATAGGCTGTGATGCATTGTGATATGGTTGTGCGGGTGGCTGTCGTTGTTGTATTTGGGGTTCGTTATAGCACTGGTCTTGTGGTCTTCCCCCTCCCATTGGTAATCCATAGGGGCTACCTGGCTGTGGGCATCCCCATACCTGTTCATTGTCCATGGGTAGTTGCCCTTGAAAATACCCTGAAGGCCGCATTCTGCAATCTCTTGAATAATGTCCCCATCTTCCACAATTCCAACATGAGCCTTGCTGTCCCCCTCTCATACCTTGCCCACCAAATCCTCTATTCCCCATACCTCCGAACCCCCCTCTCTGGCCACAGTACCCACCTCTTCCTCTTGCCGGCCTTTCTTGCCACTGTGGTCCTCTGTGTGGCTCCTCTCTGTTCCACGGTCCTTGTTCTTCTGCTGCCCACAGCTCAGCTATTCCATCTGGTCTGTTTCCCGCACTTTCATCCCCCTCGTTCTCTCTATCTGCTGTTACGCTGGCGTTTATGGCGGCGACCTTCACTAATTTGTTTTGTACCAGCTTCGCCTCGTCTGCCAGCCTTTTTTGTGCTTTCTCCTTTTCTCTCTCTTTGATCCTCCTGCAGTGGTGCACAATTATACTCTGAATTTCAGGCCAACCCTTGGCTTCTGTCCCAGCTATTTTGTCCAAGGCCTTCTGTACCTCCTTCGGGAGCCCCTTTTTAATGATAAAATAAAGCAAGGCGGTGGACTGGTTCCACGCCGTGCCAGTTTCGCTTCTCCACAAGTCTTGCACCAGCAGTATGAATTGCGTAGGATCCTCGTTCTCCTCCATCGTAGATTGCATTACTAAATGTAAATCTGGAATGTCTGGAAATGTGCGCCGCAATGCGTCCCATACTTGTGCTCGAACATTGTTGAAGGGCGATCCATCGTGGCGGACACAGCTCATAGTCACTCCTGGGAACCCTGCCTTTTCCCACACAGCATCTGCTTGGTCACCAACTGTGGATACTAGCAAGCTCTTCACATCACCTATCGTTAGTGGTACTCCTGCCGTGTTCTTCTCGAATGCATGTATCCATTTCCCCGCCCCTCCCGCAAGCGGGGGGAGGAGTTTCAACAGGTTGTTTTTGTCCATTTGGGCCCACGGAATGTAGTGTGGCCTACCTGCTCCCTTATGTATCAACGGCATCTGCAACTTATGTTTCTTTCCTGTTTTACTTACCGTCCCTTTCTTTATCTTACTCACCAACATATTCCCTACTCGCTGCCTTAATCTACCCTGCCATCGTGGGGGTGATGGTTCATCAAAGTCATCGAGGTGAGATGGTAGCGGGGATCCTGCAGCTGCTGCTCCCTCTTCATATTCATCTAGATCACTCCACACCTCTTCTACTTCCGCTTCTTGCTCGCCATTCTCCTCGTGTCCTTCCCCTCGATGACTTTCTGGGGTGGCTGGGCATATGATTCTCACTGGTTTACCATTCAGATGGAACAGGAACTCTCCTGATCGCCACTCCTTTTCTCGCCTTTGCGACATGTGTGTCCCCTTAGACGATATGGATCGTGCTGGCTCTGGCGTTGCTGGGGCTACCTCCCCTGTATCGCTAAGCGAGGGTGTGAGATCTGCTACGGACAATGGTGGTACCTCCCCTCCCACCGGCAGCATTTGGGCCTTATCACACAGTGCTCTCAGCCATGTTATTTCCATTTGTGCATGCGATAGCTGGCGATCTAAATCTCTGGTTAATCGCGCTAAATTTACAGGGGGCGCACTCGTTGGGCCATACAGGCCTCCTTTGTCATATCGCGGTGGTGACGTGGCTATCGCTCCATTTGAGGGAGTGGGGGTGGGACATGCCGGTATGTACAGAGGCTCGCTGATCCCACTGCTGGTCTTGTCATTAAGGGGTATATTTTGGTTGTGTCGCTCTCTGCTGTGATTGTTGTGCATTCGCCTTTTGGTGTTCCGCTTACCTCTTCCTGCGTTTTCTGTTTTTCTATTGTTTTTTTCTTTACTTACATGGAGGCTATTTCCTCGAACATTCGCCACAGGTCCAATACTTCCCCTCTGTTCTGCAACTGTTTCCCCTTATATCTCGCTAATAAGTGCGTCGATACTAAATCTAACACCCTTTTGTCAAACGACCCTCCCTCTGGCCAAATTGGTGTCACGCTGTCCCCTTTTATCTCAGTCACCCACTGATCGTGGTATTTCTGTATCCTATCACTATATAGTGGGAGGTACTGGCAAATATGAGCTAACGGTGTTATTCCCCCCATGACAATGTTTCTCTCCTCACTTGTATGTGCGCTTGCACCCAAGCCTCCCTCTAATCACACCCTCCAACCACCTGTCCCCTTTATATAGATCGACAATATATCAAGCGCTTCTCAATTATTGGCAGTTATTGTACATCATTATTCAATGTCACCCTGTAATTATTGCATTTCCAATTTCAACAGTTCACTTTTGCATATATAACCCCTTACCAGCAAAATTACTTAGAATATTTTGACATGCATGACAGAAAATGGACAAAAAGCAAAAAACATGTAACACATAACATGCACATGCACTACCTGCGTGCTTTTATTTCCCCTTTGTTCCCGTTACCAAACCTTTTTTACCCTTCCCTGTTTTACCTACTCTTCCCATTCACTCCCCACCTCTTACACCTTCTTACTTTTTCCCAAGAATTCTTGCTTATACGGAAAAAGAATGTTCTAAATAACTACTCCGAATCTACTCAATATACGAGACTCCAACTATTTTCTCTTCATCTTCACTTATTTATCTGCACTGAACGAGACAATGCTACGTGGTGCCGCCTTCTAACCCGTTCGGGCTAGGATACCTCTTCTCTTCTTCTTCTCACTTTTCACAAAACCTAATGGCCATATAAAGGACAGATCAGAAAAGCCTCAACATCACTCACAAAGCCCCTACTCTTGGCAATAACCCAATATCACCTGTTCCCTTGTTCCCTTGTTCCCTTATTTTCCCCCTTACCTTTCTTTGGGAACCTTTGCAACCGGCACTCACGTGTTCAGTCAGGTAATCTGAGGGTCACCGTTCAGAGTCTGACCCCAGTCAGGTCCGCACCCCAATCAAGCCGTGGCCCGCCTGGCGAGCAGCTTTTCAGTCGGGTATTCGTCAACCGGGAATCCTTGACCCTTTCTTGTAGTGCGCACACGCTGGGCGGCCGCGGAGGCGATGGTTTTGCTGGGGGGTGTCCCGGATCTCGCCGCACGGTGCGGGCCTCGAGGCACCTCTCCAAATCACGTTGCAGGGGGTCACCAAATGTTTGTGCCTTCCCCGTTTTATACGTGCAAAAGAATAAAACAGACACACCCCGGACGGGGAATAAGGCAAAGAGAGCAGGTTGCGAGAGTTCAAGGCAAGGTTTATCTAATGAATGGCATTCAAAAGATCTCTGAGAGCGCTCTGACAAAATTAACGTTATATTACATTTTATAAATTGAGTGACGCAACTAACATAGGATACTACGTTGGTCTCGGATTGGTCAGGTTGCGTGGTGCCTTTGGTGTGGGTGGCATCTCTTCCTCCGGGTTGGTTTCGTGGTTGGCGGGAGGATGGACGTCAGACATCTGTGCTCCGAATGGGTGAAGGTCAGGTCGCTGTGAAGCAGGGTGGTCACTATCTAAGCTAACATAATATATTTTCAAAAATGCATACACCAAATAACAATTGTTCAAAGTCTTTCAGTAGTTTATCATGTCTCTCTAAAAGTCACACGTATATCTATACTATCAATAACATTCAGATTATACAGGCCTTAGGTTAACGGTCTTGACCACTATAATACACTGGCTGAAGTGTGGGTCTGTGCTCACAAGAATCTCTGGTATGTGGCATTTGTTAGTGGTAGGCAACAATATACTGCAGCAGGGGTCTAATGTTAGTTGGGGTTCTGCTGGGTGGGCATCATGGCATGGTCAGTGGTCTGGCACATGAAAGGAATACCTTGCAGGGACACAGGGTCAGAATGGCAGTAAGTTTCCACTGGCGAGAGTGCGGGGGCAAGGACACGTTTTTGGAGATGAACGAGCTATGTGCTTAGTTCATGCTGGTTCACATGCAGGACAGTGATCTCAGAGGAAGAGTGATATGTTACATTCATTAGTTGTTGCAAATACCTCCGGCTTCAGCGTGAGAATGGAACCGCAGAGTTTTCCAGTCAGAGTGGGAACGAGGGTGGGGGCCATGTGCCCTGCGTGCCTGGCTGCTGCGAGGAAGGGAGGAGAAACGTTTTTGTACTATCGCAGTGAGGCCTAGTCACCAAGATGGAGTCGAAAGGGGGTACAAAAATGGATGCCCTGTGTCCTGCTCAGTGGTTCCATCTATGCGAAAGCCAACCAACGTTAACATCGCATAAGGGCAAGGGGCGAACCCACTACTGGAGGCGCTTGGTCCGAATTTTGTACTGAGAAGTAAAGGATGAGAGAGGCCTGATGGCCCCTCGCTCCCACACAAGAGCAAGGCTAGGTTCAGCCTGGGTTAAGATTGAACAGGAACATTTTCATTTCTTTTTTTAAAAAAGTGCCAGGTTTTCAGCCATGTGTATATGTCCTGGAAGTAGATTCCACTGCAGCGGTGCTTGGGTATTGAAGGAGGTACTACCAAAACTGACCAGTTTGTATCTAGGTTGGATGAGTGTACGGTAAGCTTAGGAGCGGAGCTTCCTTCCACCTACTTAGGATTTTACTCTGTCAATAGGATAGACCGGACATGCATTTGTTGAACATTTGAAAGCAAGGTCAGAATCTTATGGGTGATCCTATGTCGTATAGGCAGCCAGTGAAGTGCCCTTGTGGCCTCCGAGATATGAGCACATTTGGGCAATCCCTCGATGGCTCAACCGTGTTGTTCTGCGCAACTTGCAAAGCTTGTATGTTAGACTGCGAGGTGCCCGCTAGGAGACTATTACAATAGTCAAGTCTGGAATTGACTAGTGCGGTGGCAAGCAAGGCGCAGTTGTTGGTGGAGAGGAAGGGGCGAATATAATTAATTTGTTTAGTGATAAGGCCACATGATGAACGAGTAAAAGAGACGTGATGCCGCATTGATAGCTCGTCATCTAGCATAACCCCCAGCGTCTTGACCTTTTTTAATACTGGGATGGTGTTGTCAGCAATGGTAAAGTTGGCGTAGGCAAGAACTAATTTGCCCAGACTGACTTTAGATGCCACAATCAAGAGCTCTGTCTTTTTATAGTTTAGGGCGAGTGATTTGTCTGCCATCCAGGCCTGAATGGCTGTGTAGATGGTGGTAATGGCAGCCGAGTCCTGCTCGTACTTCCCACTGAGCTGGAAGATGGCTTTGGTATCATCGGCATAGTTGGTATACCGGACCCCCAATGCGTCCAGCATATCTAGTAGTGGTTGAATGTAGATATTGAACAAGGTCGGGGACAGGCATGAACCCCGTGGGACACCACATGTTTGGAGAATGGGGTTGTAACTCTCCTCACCAACAGATACTCTGACAGTTTAAGGACCAAGGAATGAGGAGATCCACTGGGAAGCAAGATTGGAACAATGAGCAACCTCCCCCAAGTGTGTCACCAAGAGAGAGTGGTCCACCAAATCGAAGGCATCGTAGAGGTCCAAAAGAATCAGTATGTGGGATGACCATTATCCACCATGCCGGCCAAGGTGAATTTAAGGTCCAGCATAGCGGTTTCCATCCCATGCTGAGCTCTGAACCATGATTGGCATAAACCAAGAATCTTGTGGTCTTCGATATGCTTTTGTAATTGGGGGTATGCCAATTTGTCCATGATCTTAAGGATGAAGGGTATATTTGTGATGGGCCGTTAATTATCAATAACATGTGGGTCAAGATTGGTTTTCTTCAACAACGAGTGATCCATGCTTCCTTAAGAGATGAGGGAACCACACCCTCATCTAAAGAGATATTGATAAGCCCAGTCATCCACGGTGCTAGGACTTCAAGTCCGTCCTTAAAGAGATCTACGGGACAGCAGTCTGCTGGGCAGGAGGTAGGTTTGAGACCCCGGATGATTTGGTAACTGTTTCCTCCGAGTAGTGAGAAAAGTTGACGCATGCTGTATTATTCATATCAGGGAGGGGGGGGCTTCTCAATAGTGGTGAAGTCTGCGACTGTCACTTTGCATACCCAAACCACCCCAGAGTCCACCGGTGTTGTGGACCCCTAGGTCGCTGCAATATGTGTACACCAAACCTCCTCTGGGACGCTATTCCTAGGCAGTCCCTTTTTGATAGCCCTTCTAATCACAGACCACATACTCGTGTTATTACCAGTTCTCGCGTGGCTAGCTAGTTGTTGCCAAACGTCTTTCTCACAGTGCCACCAATGCTCTCTTAGCCACATACGATATTTATTTTTTTGCTAATTTAATAGCTTCAGAGGTCTCTGTGTCTGTAAAATGGCCAGTGGAGGAATGAAGGACTTCCATGGTTGCTTTTTAGCGTCACTAATTCTTTTATCATAGCCCTGACCTTTATTCCTACTCGCCCTATTCCAACGCTCCTGCACATTTTTGGATCTCCTCTGTTGTTATATGGTTTCTTTAATACTAGTTGTCAACTTGCGGAAATTTGGTGATATGGCTGATCTATCACTACCATTACCATCAACTAAATCCCCAATAAAGATTGGAAACGCTGTTAATACTATGTTTTTAGCTTTATCTAAATTGACCGCATTCCATAGTATGCAGTTCGTCCCGGCATTCAAGTATATATCACCATTTAGATCATGTATATCATCAACCCCACTACATACATCCACTTTCAATATAACACACAGGGGCAGGTGGTCTCTTTCATCACTCGTGAGAACAGCCATATCCTCAACCATTGCCAGCATCTCTGCGTTAGTGAACACATAGTCAATGGTAGAGGCACTACGACCACTCACACGCATGTATGCCGTCTGAGCATCACCTGGGCATAATCCATCCAGCTCAGTGAGGTCATGAAAATAGAACAGTACTGCGCAAGCACTACCCTGCCTATTTCGGGCAGGAGGCTTCAACGGGGCAGACTCGCATATATGAAGCAGGTCGGCATCACCCATTTCAATCTGTGAGTTGAAATCACCCACAAACCACAATGGAACTTTTTTATCGATAACTTCAACAATTTGAGTCACAACCACTACATTCTGTTTGGTAGCTACAGTATTTGAAGGATCATATATGTTGGCGAGGTACATAGCATACTACTTTACGGCTTGAACCATTGGGGTTGACCCATCAACGTGACAAACATGCCAAGCATGTTGCACAGTGAACAATAACCCTCCCTTCGGACAGCCAATTGGTCCCTCAGTGGCAGCTATCTGTATGGTACTCTATCAAACTCACACACATCGGTCATCCAAGTTTCCTGTAATGCAATTATGCAGAAGGTGTCGATATACTCTATCAAACCACCCACGGCAGATACATGCCCAAACCCCCTGGTATTCTACGAGCACATAATATCTGGTCAGCGTGATATCGCAGAAAAATTATTCTTAAAAACCTTAGGTAGCTATTGCCAGTAACCATCACCCGTGTCAACCTCCTCTTTGTTAATATTGAATTCACTCACTGTGCTTTGATGTTTGTGGTGATCCACATGTTATACCTCGATCAACGTGTGTTAGTTCTAGATTCCCCTTAGTCGATTGATTCATGGCCTTACGAGATGTATGCACAGGCTAGATGTTTTTGTTTTTACATGGCGGCATATTTACCACTCTACATGAATATCCTACTCTAAAGAGCTCAGTTTCATAGTGCAGGATACAATCAAGTGTACCGCTGCACCAGATATTGGATACTGGTGAGGCAGCGTCTTCCACTTGGTCGACAATCCTGAACCCTTATGGTCCTTTTGATGAAGATAACACATCATACTATGGATGGGATGGAGAATAACTCACACCAAACCAGAAGACCGACTCAGGAAGTTGACAAAACGTCTGTTTTAATATCAATTATCTGAAACAGGGAGTACAACAGACATCAACGGACGTCGCACAGCACGATCTCAACAAATTTCATAAAAAGCAACACTTTTATAATGAAAATTCGTCATAGGTGATATTATACTACGTGGCAAACTACAAAAACCTACACGGAATTGTGATAGGACTAAGGGGAGTATCTAAGTATACTTTCTATATTGGAAAGGATTGTGATTGGGTCTCTACAGTCAGGTGGGCAACTCATGCCCTCCCTTAGTGCAAGTCATCTTCGACAGTTATTAAGTACACAGCATATCATTGGCTATCAAACTATAAGGCCCTTCATTAAACATCCTTCTACAATTGTACCCTTCTAGAACATTTGATTCTCTAGCAGCACATAAACTGGTACCCCAAGTACTGGTGGGTGAACATGACCATACCTCCCCACCCAATTAGCCCATCATCTCTCATCACTCATGCCATTTGCCATTCAGCTTGTCTTTGAACTTGGCCTTGTAGTAGCTTCTCATCTCTGGGAATATAAGGGAGTGTGAGCACGTTCTTATCAAGGTTCAGGCTTTCATGCCACATCTATTTTCATCTTAGACTCACGGCATCCAAGACCGCAAATCAACCCATTTTATAGCATTTATTTGTCTTAAATTAAGAACTTGGCTCTCATGATGTTCTCTCTTTGCAATTTAACAAGAGATACCTCGGCATCTCACGCTCACTTGTTCTTCGAGGACTGATAACGAGTTTTGGCTGCTCTTAGCCTTTGACACAAAGCCAATCAGTTTTCCTTTCGGTCCATCTTCGAGTTTCGGCTCATTCTTTTCTGCGACATACACATAGCCATCAATCCTCCTTTCTCCATGGGTTAAGTTTACTAAAACGGTGACAATCGAATGTCCAGATTCTATATACATATATGTATATTGGCAGAACCGCCTGCAGTCTATTCACTACGTATAGCCAGCCTTTATGATTACTGCGTTACAGCATCTGTACAGTTATAAAACTGCTTATATTTTCTGCAGTGCTTCTCCACACATGCAATCTTCGTTTCACACATTAAAGTCTTCTCTATTCCTTACTTCGCCATCAGATTCTATAGGGTCTATGCATTCTCTTCTCTGGTCATCCTTCTCAGTGCGTCACACTCATTTCTCGTGACTTCACCAGCTTCTTCGTTTCACATCTTCACACTTCTTCAGGTACTTCCCTCAGGAGACCGTCATCTCTTCAAGGACACATCATGTAGGGTCTTCTCAGTGGATACCTTATTTCACAGGCTTTTCACAGTATAGGTACCATTACTGACATTGTACATGTCAAAACTTCCGGTTTCCAACATATAGGCAGAATAGGGGCGGGACTCTCTGCAGAGGCATTCGGCTGCTACTCTACATTCCCCCCTCTGGTTGATTTATCGACCACTCCTTCACCAGTCTCTACATCTTGGTATTCTTTCCTGAAAAAGTCCTTCTTTGGAGTCCAAATTTTCACTACTCTTTTCAGGGATCCTGCTGATTTTTCATGTTCATCGACACTCCAGGTCATACGGCTGCATTGTCCTTTTGGATTACAGTAAATCCACTGTCCCACGTGCTTCCTGTGATTTCTTGGATGCAGGAACTTCGTTTCCTCTGGTGCTAAAATATTGGCCTTTATATATTTTCTGATTTCTTCATCTGTCAATTCTTTGGGTACAAACCCTGATTCGACATCGATCATGATCTTCATCCCTACTGCCTTCTTTGCTGTCTTCTTGCACTCTGTGATTGTTATCTTGATCAGAGTACCCTTGATGAGGCAGCCTTGTGTGCTTCAGGTGGATTTGACAAAACGAAAAGGAAGTGAAGTCTTGTGAATCTGTGTACAACGGGATTGAGAATAACAACATTTTCAAATCAATCACCGTGAAATATTGTGCTTCTACTGGGATACTGCATAGTATCGTCGCTTGATTAGGAACTAAAGGAAACTCTGCCTCTACAATTTGGTTAATTGTTCTCATGTCTTGTATGAAACTCAACAACCCTCCCTTTAATTTCTTCACATATTGCACGTTGACTCTGATGGTACCAAAATACCTTGCTCCATTAATGCTGAGATAGTCTTGTTAGGCAGAATCCTGTGCAGTGTCCTTAGGGACCACTACACCTGATTAGGACTACAGGTAGCAATACAAGTTTTACATTTGGTACAAGCCTGTACTACTAAGTTATAGTGGTAGCAGTAGCAGAGCAGCCAGGCTTCTCTCAAGAGTATATGAGCAGTAGCAGAGATTACACAAAGGGACCACAATTACTTTGACTCAAGCAAACACTGACTCAAGGTTTCAGGTAAAAAATATAAGTACATTTATTTTTAACCCATCAGTTATAAACACAACACCTCTATTAAACTCTAAACAAAACCACACGTTAAATATACCACACTAACCAATTCACTTTGTACAGTAAGTCTCAAGGTAAGTACCATGTGTTTAATGAACCAGTGTTATGAACAAAACACGATACCGTGGATACGGTTGCAATCACTTTTTGACAGTTCGGTCTACTAAATAAACGCGTATTCATGAAATGTAATGCTACCGGGCAAAAATACACTTGGCACCTGAGATACCCAGAGGGAGTTGGAGGCAAAAATCACAGACAATATTTAGGTTAGGCAAACAGTATCGAGAAACACTCAGAAACAGGAGTTCAAAAGTCAAAGGGTCGGAGCCAGGTTTAGGTGACACCGAAGGCCTGTGCCGAAGATCACACCGTTAGACAGTTCACGATTCCGTAGAGCCAAAGAGTACTTGAATATTGTCAATGTTCAGAAGCAAAAGTTATAAGAAGGAGGGAAGACAAGGACGACCCTTGGAGATGAAGAAAAGGGATTCACCCAGTTTCCTCGAGTCGAACACAGTACCTTATTTCCACGATGCAGCTAGTGCCCGGGCAGTTGTTCCTGTTGGTTTCCCCCAGATCCACGATTCCTGGAGCTTCATTGTGAAGGAGGACATCTGAAGGGGGTCTGCACCACACAGGGATGAAGCCGCAGCAGGGACAATGAAAAGGTGTGCTCCTAGAGGCTCAGCAGGTGGCTATCCGGACCACTACAGCAGTGTGCAGCGATTTCGACCACGGCGGAGATCTCTGGCTGAAGAAGATGAGCTGGTTATCCCCACCAGGTTCAAGGGAAGAAGACTCTGGACTGGATCTTCTCTTAGTCGTCGAAGGGTAGATAGCTCAGGACTGCAGCAGGGCTTCACCGGGACGGGGTAGTCGTAGCAGCCGTCGTTCTCTCCGCTTCTCTTCAGTTCCTTGTAGTTCCAGAGGCGACTCTGACTTCTAGCCCAAGAGACCTGACTTTTATGTGTAAAACCCCCATTCAAACAGCCTGGCTGTCAGTCACGCAGCAGGGGGGTTGTCGGGCCGGGACAACCACCTCAGCCAATCATGGTAAAGTGCGACTTGGGTTTCCTAGGATACCCTGTGCAGGGGGTGACTACACCCCTTCCCCACATTCAGTCTACCTAGACACCCAGGCGCCAATAAGAGGGCTTCTCTGCAGAAACCCGCCAAAAGACGGTGAACAAAGAAGGCAAACCTAGTTTGCCGCGCAAAGTAAAACACAAGAAGGACTTTAACAAAAAGAAATGGCGAATAAACCCAACCGGAGCCAAAAGAAAGACGGTTTGGTCAAGCGGGTTTATGCTTAAGGCTGTGAAAATAGCCAAAAGGATTACCACATTTATCTAATATAATCGCGGTACAAAAGTTAAGGTAGATATCACTGCCACCAGCCAAGTCTAAAAGTTAAAAGAGCAAAACAATGCTCAGGGAGGTACAGACAAAAAAGGGGTACAGATTAGCCCTTTCCAGTACTCCATGTAAGATGAGGTGTACTGGGTCTGTGGTAAAAGTGACTATGTAAAGTAAATGACAACCTACCTTTCTCTGGGGGACAGGAGTCGGCCCCAGCGAAATGGAGTTAGAGGGAAGTCTAAAAGACAACCCTGGGTTACTACACTAAAGGTGTGGTGTAACGCATACAAGAACAGGGGTACTTGGAGTGGTGTTCTCCAGTGCCCAAGATCACACAATGAGTAACAACACATAAGCCAAAACACATGTAAGAGTGAAAAAAGGATGCACACTCTTACCAGGTGGAAAAAATAAACACCAGAAATCCAGCAAAGCTGCTGGGGGACTCACTAGGTGAGGGAAATTAGCCCTACAAGGAGAATTCTCCCTAACACTCGCCCCCCCAGACTAAGGGACAGGAGGATTTAATCCACTCCTGGATGGATCTCATACCTGTAGTCGGTTACAAACATCCTAGATAGACCATCAGCATTTTGGTGGTGATTTCCTGCTCTGTGCTCAATGGAAAAATCAAATCCTTGCAGGCAGAGTGACCATCTGAGTAACTTTGGGTTTTCCCCTTTCATTTGCATCAGCCATCTCAAGGGTTGGTGGTAAGTCTGAATGATGAAGGTAGATCCATACAAGTATGGTCTAAACCTCTTCAGTGACCACACAATAGCAAAACATTCTCTTTCTATTGTTGCCCACCTTGTCTCAGGATCCTTTAACTTCCTGCTGATTAAACAAATGGGGTGTTCCCTACCTTTCTCATCCAGTTGTCTAAGGACTGCACCTATACCTACATTAGAAGCATCAGTTTGTACAATGAAGGGTTGGTGATAGTCAGAAGCTCTTAGGACTGGAGCTTGACAAAGGGCTTTCTTTAGACCTTCAAAGGCTTGATTGCACTCCTCATTCCACCTGACCTTTTTAGGGAATTTGGGAGAGGAGATGACATTCAAGGGAAAAGCTATGGTCCCATAGTTCTCTAAGAAGTTCCGGTAGTACCCAGTGAGACCTAAGAAGGCTCTCACTTGGGTTTGAGTAGTAGGGGTGGCCTAGTTTTGTACAGCTTGTACTTTGCTAGGCAATGGCATTATTTCACCTCCTCCTACCTCATGCCCAAGGTAGACCACTGAAGTCCGACCAATTTGACATCTGCTTGCCTTTATGGTCAGATGTGCCTGTTCCAGAGCCTGCAATGCATAACCTAGGTGTTCAACATGTTCTTTCCATGTAGGGCTGAACACTGCAATGTCATCCAAGTATGCCATGCAGAAGTCCTCCATCCCATTCAGAACTTGATTGACCATCCTCTGAAATGTAGCAGGTGCATTCTTTAACCCTAAAGGCATCACCTTGAATTGGTAGAGGCCAGCTGGAGTGGAGAATGCAGTTTTCTCCTTGGCATGGTCTGTCAGGGCTATTTGCCAATAACCTGACGTTAGGTCAAATGTGCTGAGGTACTTGGCTGCACCAAGTTTGTCCACCAGCTCATCTGTCCTCGGCAAAGGATGGGCATCAGTCGTGGTGACTGCATTTAGAGCTCTATAATCCACGCATAATCTCAATTCTTTGGATCCTGCCTTTGGTACAAGCACAACTGGGCTAGACTATGGGCTAGTAGAGGGCTCTATAACCTTGAGTTCAAGCATCTTGTTGGCCTCATTCCTTATGTGGGATCTGATGTGGTATGCCATTCTGTACCCCCTGCTTTTGACATGTAAACAGTCACCAGTGTTTGTCATGCTGGCCCCAAAGGGTCAAGCCTGGTGAAAGTGAGAACAGGGAGGCAAACTGATTTAACAGTAACTTGCACTCATCCTGCTGGTCAGAAGTGAGACTGGAAGAGAGATTAACTCCTTCCACTTGCTCATCTAAAGGTAAGCCTCTGAGGAGGTCAGGCAGAGGTTCACTCTACTCCTCCTCCTGAGCTGAAACTAGAAGCAGAGCTCCTATGTCAGGTCTAGAGACATAAGCCTTTAAACGGTTGGTGTGAAAGACTCTGGGAGCCTCCTTAGGGTTGCCTAAATCCACCAGATAGTTCACCTCTCCAAGTTTACCCACAACCTTGAAGAGTCGTATCCATTTGTCCTGCAAGGCCCTCTGCCTTGTGGGGACCATAACAAGAACAAGCTGGTCTTGAGTAAACTCAACCATGTTAGCCTTTGGGTCATGCCAATGCTTGACCAGAGCTTGACCAGCCCTCAAGTTATCACTTGCTTCTGCCATCATGTGTGACATTCTCCTCCGGAGAACTATCACATAGTCAGTCACTCTGACTGGCTTGGGGGAAGGAGCACTCCCCAACCCCTCCTTAATCAGAGCCAATGGACCTCTGACTGGATAGCCATAGAGAAGTTAGAAGGGACTAAATCCTACTCCCTCCTCAGGGACTTCTCTATAAGCAAAGAGAAAGCATGGCAGTAGAAGGTCCCACTTTCTTCTAAGGGGTTCTTCTAAAGCACCTATCATGCTCTTCATAGTTCTGTTAAACCTCTCTACCAGCCCATTGATTTGGGGGCGGTAGGCAGTTGAGAACTTGTAGGTAACTCCACAGGTTTTCCACATGGTTTGCATGTAGTGGGACATAAAATTTGACCCCCTGTCAGATATTACCTCCTTAGGAAAACCCACTCTGGTAAAAATACCAAGTAGTGCCTTAGCCACAGCCGGAGCCGTAACAGTCCTCATAGGTATGGCTTCAGAAAATCTAGTGGCATGGTCCACTACAACCAGGATAAACATGTTGCCTGAAGATGTGGGAGGGTCAAGAGAACCAACAATGTCAATCCCCACCCTCTCAAAAGGAATTCCCACCACTGGGAGAGGCACTAAGGGTGCCACAATCTTGGACTCACTTTTGCCAGAGGTTTGGCAAGTGTGGCAGCTTCGGCAGAATTTGTCTTCTTCTGTACCCATTTTAGGCCAGTAGAAGTGCAGAGATGGCCTTTCTTTGGTCTTCTTAAAACTTAAGTGACCAGCCAAAGGTACCTCATGAGCTAACTGCAGAAACTGGAGTCGGTTCACTAGAGGTACTACAAGTCTTTTGTAGTCTCCAGGGGTTGACTCAGTTGGTTCACTGTAGAAGAGGCCATCTTCCCAGTGCAACCTATACTTCCCAGGCTCAGTCCCATTGAGCTGAGAAGTGGCCTGTTGGCGAAGACCTTCCAAGGTAGGACACTCTCTTTGTCCCTTGCTGAAATCCTACCTGTTGGGTCCACCTTCTACCAGTAAAGACTGCAGCTCAAGACGGTCAACAGGGTCAAGATCTCCTACCAAGGTAAAATCCTCTTCTAGATCTGATTCCTCAGTATCTAGTTTAACCATACAGGGTTGAACCTCACACTCAGCCTCAGCTGGTGTGGGAGTCACAGGTGTGACTTTGGACAGTCTCGGAGATGTCCTCATGGGCACTGGAGTGCTTGCTGTTTTCTTGCTGGCAGACTTAGGTTTCCCTTTTGTCTTTACTTGCCCTGCATTGGCAGTAAGTAAGTCCTGTGGACTTGGGGTGATAGCTTCCTCTATCATGTCCCCAGGAGAGCCTCTTAAGGTTCTCTCCCTTGCAGACCTTGTGAGCTCCTGCTTCCATTTGCTGGGGGGGCTGGGGGTACTAGACACAACTCCAAGAGTTTTATGGTCATTACCCACCAGGACCCTCCCAGGTACGTTATTTTGCACACTTACAGGTATCCTGAGAGTCATGTCATTACATTGGATGAGAGCTGGTAACTGGGGAACCATTTGCACAGGGCCTCCAGCTAACTTGGTGAAGCGTTTGGGTGCCTTAGCAACATCCTCCACCTTGAAAAAACATTCATCAGCCACAGTTATGCTGGCTCCAGTGTCTCTGATGGCAGGGGTCTCCTGACCATTCGCAAGAACACTATCTTTGTAATACCCTTTAGTATTATCTGGGATTGAGTTGTAGACATCTACGTTCTGTTGTTCCCAAAGACCCAAGGACACTAAAGAAACACTAGCTGAGACTCTCATGGGCTCATCAGCTAGTAGCTGAAAGTTTCCACTTGTCATATGTACTTCATCCACCTGGGAGAAGGCTAAGGAGACAGTGTTGATCCCTGAAGGTTTACCCTTACACTTGGGATCTCCTTTCACATGGCCAGGCACCCCACAAACAAAGCATTTCCCAAATGCTCTCTGGAATGGGGGTTTGCTCTGACCTCCATCTGGTGTGGAACCAGGTGGTACACTAGCCTGATTCGGTATACCTTGTGGCTTACCCTGGTTATGTTTGGAGCCCTCTTTTGGATTGGAATTATCAGAATTCTCCTTGTTGTCTTTCTTGGACTGCTTTCCCTCTTTTTTCTTCTGAGTTGCCCCAGAATCCTTGTGAGTAGCCCTGTTGGCAACCCACAAGTCAGCAGCCTTAGCTAACTTCTTAGGATCTATCTCCTTTGAATCAGCCAAGTTTTGTCTAAGCTCAGGAGAGCAGGCATCAAAAATAGACTCTAACATTACAAGATTCCTCAAACCTTCATAAGTGTTCACTATGTAATCCTTAACCCAACCATCTAAGTTTTTCAAACAGTCAAACACCCAGGTAGCCCAATGGGTACCATCGTGCTTCTTGAGGGTTCTAAACCTCTTAAGATACTGGGAAGGGGTCTTCCCAAACCTAGCTATTAATGCTAGCTTCACACACTCATAATCCTGCTTATCCTCCTTCCCCAACTCCATTACAGCATCACTTGCAACAGGGGGAAGCCTAGAGAAAAGCCAAGGAATCAACTGATTCCCTGAGATACCTTGAATCCCATGATTGTACTGAAACAGTGCTAACCAATCCAAAACTAGAGGACTCTGGGAGAGAAGCATTTTCTAGAGACAGTGGGCCTCATTACGAGTCCGGCGGTAACCGAGGCGGTAAAACCGCCTGGTTACCGCCGGACTCGTATTACCATTCCGCCTCTGTGATTCCCGGAATTACTGGGGCATTACAACCCCAGTTTTCCGGGAATCACGGAGGCGGAATGGTGTTAATCCCCATTCCCATTGAGTCCTATAGGACTCAATGGGAATGGGGATCATGGAAACACCAGCAGCATCTCGTAATGCTGCCGGTGTTTCCTCGTCCGCCTGCAGGCGGGCGGTGTTAAACCCGCCAGGTCAAACCTGGCAGGAACATCACCTCCCGCCTGCAGGAGTCGGGATCAGGCGGTCCGGAAACAACGGTGGCGGCGGGTTTACCGCCACCGTTATTTCCGGACCGCCTGATTTGTAATGGGGCCCAGTGTCTTCATTTCTAGTTCATGATTGAGCTCCATTTCTCTGAGCCTCAACTCTTGATGTTTCATAGCAGTTTGTGCATCAGTACGTTTCACTTCTAATTCAAGTCTCATTTTCTCAAGTGCAATAAATTCAGGAGTAAGTGTAGGACCTGTGGGGGTCCCTGTGGACAGAGGTTGTGCATTCTGAGCAGGCAAAGGAGTTGTAGGGTTTCCTAGCAAGGACGCATCTACTTCTTCTAAACTAACACTCTCAGAATTAGAAACCTCAAAATCCACATTGGCTGGAGTGGTAGGCCCTTCTGACCCACTCTCCAAACTTTTTCCCATTAACTTTGCAACCAGTTCAGATTTATTTCCTTTACCAGGGAGTTTCTTATCTTTACACATGGTTCTAGGAACCTCAGCAGTATAGAGTAAAAGACTCTCTTCAGTGTAGTTTTCCATACTTGACATGATTTCTCAGTTAAATAGATCTAGTGGTGTTAGCCTTGTGGTTAGTTGAACCCAAGCAATAGCAGCATTCTAGGTGTAATCACCCTACTTCCAACTCCTCGCCGCTGTACACCAGTGTGAGGCAGAATCCTGTGCAGTGCCCTTAGGGACCACTACACACAATTAAGACCACAGGTGGTAATACAAGTTTTACCTTTGGTACAAGCCTGTACTACTAAGTTATAGTGGTAGCAGTAGCAGAGAAGCCAGACTTATCTCAAGAGTATATGAGCAGTAGCAGAGATTACACAAAGGGACCACAATTACTGTGACTCAAGCAAACACTGACTCAAGGTTACAGGTAAGAAATTATAAGTACATTTATTTTTAAACCATCAGTTATAAATACAACACCTCTATTAAACTTTAAACAAAACCACACGTTAAATATACCACACTAACCAATTCACTTTGTACAGTAAGTCTCAAGGTAAGTACCATGTGTTGAATGAACCAGTGTTATGAACAAAACACGATACCGTGGATACGGTTGTAATCACTTTTTGACAGTTCGGTCTACTAAATAAACGCGTATTCATGAAATGAAATGCTACCGGGCAAAAACATACTTAGCACCTGAGATACCCAGAGGGAGTTGGAGGCAAAAATCACAGGCAATATGTAGGTTAGGCAAACACTATCGAGAAACACTCAGAAACAGGAGTTCAAAAATCAAAGGGTCGGAGACAGGTTTAGGTGACACCGAAGGCCTGTGCCGAAGATCACACTGTTAGACAGTTCACGATTCCGTAGAGCCAAAGAGTACTTGAATATTGTCAATGTTCGGAAGCAAAAGTTATAAGAAGGAGGGAAGACAAGGGCAAGCCTTGGACAATGAAGAAAAGGGATTCACCCAGTTTCCTTAAGCAGAACACAGTACCTTATTCCAATGGTGCAGCTGGTGCCCTGGCAGTTGTTCCTGTTGGTTTTCCGCAGACCCATGATTCCTGGAGCTTCGTTGTGAAGGAGGACGTCTGAAGGGGGTCTGCACCACACAGGGATGAAGCCAGCAGCAGCGACAATGAATTAAAGGTGCGCTCCTTAAAAAGACAGGAGAGGCTTAGCAGGTGGCTATCCGGACCACTACAGCAGTGTGCAGCGATTTCGACCACGGCGGAGATCTCCGGCTGAAGAAGATGAGCTGGTTATCCCCACCAGGCTCAACGGAAGAAGACTCTGGACTGGATCTTCTCTTAGTCGTCGAAGGGTAGATAGCTCAGGACTGCAGCAGGGCTTCACCGGGACTGGTTAGTTGCAGCAGCCACCGTTCTCTCTGCTTCTCTTCGGTTCCTTGTAGTTCCAGAGGCGACTCTGACTTCTAGCCCAAGAGACCTGCCTTTTTTGCGCAAAAGCCCCCATTCACATAGCCTGGCTGTCCATCACGCAGCAGGGGGGTTGTCCGGCGGGGACAACCACCTCAGCCAATCATGATAAAGTGCGACTTGGGTTTCCTAGGATACCCTGTGCAGGGGGTGACTTCACCCTTTCCCCATATTCAGTCTACCTAGACACCCAGGCGCCAAGAGGAGGGCTTCTCTGTAGAAGCCCGCCAAAAGACGGTGAACAAAGAAGGCGAAGCTAGTTTGCTGCGCCAAGTAAAACACAAGAAGGACTTTAACAAAAAGAAATGGTGAATAAACCCAACCGGAGCCAAAAGAAAGACGATTTGGTCAAGCGGGTTTATGCTTAAGGCTGTGAAAATAGCCAAAAGGATTACCACGTGTATCTAATATAATCGCGGTAGAAAAGTTAGGCTAGATACCACTGCCACCAGACAAGTCTAAATGTTAAAAGAGCCAATCAATGCTCAGGGAGGTACAGACAAAAAAAGGGGTACAGATTAGCCCTTTCCAGTATTCCATGTAAGATGGGGTGTACTGGGTCTGTGGTTAAAGTGACTATGTAAAGTAAATGGCAACTTTACCTTTCTCTTGGGGACAGGAGTCAGCCCCAGCGAAATGGAGTCAGAGGGAAGTCTAAAAGACAACCCTGGGTTACTACACTAAAGGTGCGGTGTAACCCATACAAGAACAGGGGCACCTGGAGTGGTGTGCTCCAGTGCCCAAGATCACACAAGGAGTAAAAACACATAGGCCAAAACACATGTAAGAGTGGAAAAATGATGTACACTCTTACCAGGTGGAAAAAAATAAACTCCAGAAATCCAGCAAAGCTGCTGGGGGACTCACTAGGTGAGGGAAATTAGCCCTACAAGGAGAATTCTCCCTAACAAGTCTTAAAAAAGCACTCAACTGCCTCTCGAGACATTGGGCCTCATTACGAGGTTGGAGGTAGCCTTGCTGGTAAAACCGGCAACACTACATCCAAACTTGCAAGAAAGTCCTGCACCTGCGAATGGGCAATTACCGGGGTATTCCGGCCCCGCTGGACCCGGTAATTGCCTTTTTCGCAGGAGTCGGAATTGGGTGATCCCCATTCCCATTGAGCCCAATAGGGCTCAATAGGAATGGGGATGCCTGTAGCACCGGCACGGTTCATTACCGTGGTGGTGCTACAGGCAAGCTGTGCTCGCGGGTGCCTTTCATTCCGCCAGGTCAGACCTGGCGGAATGAAAGGCACCCGCAAGCACAACTCGGAGTTTGCCGGTCCGTTTAAGACAGTACCGGGAAGCTTACTGGTACCATTGTATCCGGACCGACAAACGTGTAATGAGGGCCATTAGGTATTGTCTTAATCGAGGTAGAATCACTCTTTTAACCTCCCTTACTCCCTTTTGTAGGCCCACATCATAAGGGCCTTTAGTTCATAAAACACTTGGCACTTTCTCCAAGTCTTCTTCAAAACATGCTGGATGCTGCCACATTATCGCCATGCGTTGTGGGATTTCCCTTTTCTCTATTCTGCTCCAATATGTAATGCTCATAAAGAACACCACTTCATCATCTGATGGATCGTCTTTGAACATATTGTCGTCGGTGACGTCAGTCAATCTGCACCCTTCCCCAATGGCAATCACTGTCCTCCATGGCCTGCCCTCATCACCTGTTCCTTCAAGCATTTCCATTTCCCCTCAGACTATGGCTGCATTTAATTATAGGGGGATGGTCTGTCCACCCTCTTCGTCCATAGGTACCTGTGGTCTAAACAAACATTGATCAGGTATCCTCATAGTTCTTCCCACTAAGCCAGGAAGCCATGTTAACAGAATGCTCATCCCATAAAGGAAAACGTTGGGTTCTATTGGCCCACCTCGCAAAGCCATTATCCCAGTAAATGCCAATATAAACTCGCCCACATTCATATAGTGTATCCCAGGAGTGGAGCATACTATACCTTCATCAGTAAAATAAATCGTCATGTTAAGTTTTGTCATTAAGTCTCTTCCCAAAATATTAACTGGTGCCTGCCGTGAATATAACAATGGAACAGACATATCACATTCTACTATGGAGACTGGTAATTGGTCAGTAAAAAGGAACTCGACTTGTAGCTCCAGATAAACCTTGAGCATTCATGGCATTTCCCAACATTGGATATTTTCCCTCACGTATACGTGAACGAGTTGCACCAAGGTCTAATAAAAACAAAAAAGATTTGCATCCAATCGTCGCCACAACCCTTGGTTCCTCTTGGGGGTCTGCTATCACGGATAGTACTGAACACATCAAGGGGGTCATTACGAGTGTGGCGGTAAGGGGTTAACGGCGCCGGTAAAGCTGCCGGAGCTGTCAGCCCCTTACCGCCGCATTACGAATCTGCTCGCGGAAACCCGCTAAGGACTCCTGGTTTTACCAGGCGCCTTTAGTGGGTCCCGCCAGCAGATCAGGGTGCTAACAACGGGCCCGTTATTAACGGGACTGTTGTTAGTACCCTCCCCATTCCCATTGAGCCCTATGGGGGCTCGAATGTGAATGGGGATGGGTTCCTTGAATGAGGAATTACCGGGCCCTCCAAGGTCGGAATGGCCCTATAATTCCTCATTCAAGGAACCCGGACCCGGTACCCGGTAAGGCGATAGCCATGCTGCTAATAGCGGCATGGTTACCTCCTACCTCGTAATGACCCCCCAAGTCTCCCTGTGAGCTGTCTTATTGTGGATACATTCATACCCCTATACCTGTGAAGGGATTCCCTCCCACCACAGTAACACCCCTTATTCTAGGTGTCAATAACTGTCCTGTGTTTGTATCTGCATGGGGGCTTGCTGCGACTGCCCTTACGGTGGATTCAATGGTGTTTGCTGTGGTTGCGGTGCTTGTTGCACTTGTGGCGCTTGTCGTCCCTAATACACTGTCTGATCTTGGGCAAATCCTTCCCTAGCTTGTGAGCTGCATGCTGGAGGATAAGCTGTCCCCCCCTCTTGAAAATTGACCATTTTATACATATCCTTGACTTCCGCATGTGCGTGCAATGTGCCCTGTCATCCCACATGTCCAGCAAATAGGAGGACCTTGTATGACTAGTACCCCTTTGTTGAACCTTCCTTGCACATTCTGATTCTCAGTTTGTACATTCTGAAACCCATCTGAGTATTCTGAAATCCACTCCTTCCTCTGTAGCCCGTGCCTCTTCCTCGTGGTAAATGCCATTCCCTCCTTGGTCCACTAGGCGCTGATTATTCACCTGCGATGTACCCACTACTTACTGTGTTCCTATCCCTTCTGCGCCTGTTAATACCGCCCCTTCTATGGCATACTTTGACAATTTCTTCTGGACTATCAACTTGGCTTCCTCAATCTTTCTAGCATCATCTTTCTTCCTGTTTTTCTCCTGCATCATCCGACAGTGATGCACTATAGTCCACTGTATTTCAGGCCATGGTTTTGAGTCCATTCCCACTTGCTTCTTAAGTTGCCTCTGTACCTGCTCAGGCAATCCCTGACATAGGCCCTCATTACAAGTTTGCCGATCTGGAATTAACTGTGCCGGTAGAACCGTACCGGCACCGTTTTCCGGACCGGCAAACTACGAGTTCTGCGGGCGGGTGCCGTCCCGCACGCCAGTTCTGACCTGGCGCACGGAACGGCATCTGATCGCAGAGATGCACGGAAACACCGGCACCATTACGACATGGTGCTGGTGTTTCTGCGGCCCCCATTCCCAGGGAGTCCTATGGGACTCCACGGGTATGGGGATTTACAGAATTGCCGGTGCCGGATTTACCGGACCATCAGGGCTGTAATACACCAGTAATTCCAGCAAGTCCGGCGCCGGTAACTCACTACGGGTCTGGCGGCAGCCTGCCAGTTTTACCGGCACGGCTACTGCCAGACTCGTAATGAGGCCCGTAGACTAGGGTAAAATACTGCCACTGGGGGTCATTACGAGTTCGGCAGTAGCACTGCTGGTAAATACCGGCATGGCTGCCGCCGGAGTCGTTTGTTTACCGGCACCCGGAAATGGGAAATTACTGGGGCATTCCAGTCCCGGTGTACCTGATAATTGCCCTTTGACTTACCCAGTCTGCTGCCTTACACACAGCACTTGCCACTTGCTGGCTGCACTACCACTGCTTATTGCCCCATTTTCTATTTATTTGTATTTATTATTTATCTGCTCTCCTCTGCTCCGCACTTTCCACTCTCCCCCTTCCATGCACTTTTTCCCTTTCCCAGTCCCATGCACTTGCGCGTTCTCAATGTCACTGGGCCTAGTAAGATCGTTGTTGTGTTGTGTTCTCCCCTGTTCCCCTCCCTTGCCTAGTCGCGCTCTGAAACACTTGTGTACGAGCGCGATACAAATAAAATATATCATATTTACTATCTATCTATGTCCTAATATGCATTCATGGGTTCCATGTAATAATGTCGCCACAAAAATCTCACCATGCAAAAATATCGCAGAAAAATTGCCGTTTTTTGTGGCGACATTATTGCATGGAACATGCCGAGGACACCCCCGCAACCCCCAAACTTTTTTTCTTTGTTTTTATTTTTCTTTTTTTTGCCCCTGTCCCCATATATATGGTCTCCCATATAATATCGCTGCGACCTTTTCCCGGCAATATTATTTACGGCGACCATATATATGGGGATAATATTACCTGATACCCTTTCATGATGTAGTTCCCAGCAACAAGACGAGAGTTTTCCCATTTCTGTATTTACTATCTATCTATGTCCTAATATGCATTCACGATGTAGTTCCCCGCAACAAGGGGAGAGTTTTCCCACATCTGTGTTAGGCAGAATTATATGCAGTACCCTTTGGGAACACCACACACATTTAAGACTACAAGTGACAGTACAAATTCACCTACAGGAGTTAGCAGTAAACCCAATTGGTAGCAGTCTGCACCACCCAGATTTACCTGGTAGCTGTGGCTGAGCAGTCAGACTTCTCTCAAAAAGAGTAGGGCAGTATGTAGAGTATACACTAGGGCACAACACAGTACAGCAAACAAACACTGACCAGAGCTTTGTATAAAAAGTATATAATTATTTATTTAAAACACATTTGAAGGCATATACTAGCACTCTCAATGAAAAGCAAGTCAAAACACAGTCAGGTAAAGTATACACACCTCCCTTGATTACTATCAGACAAATCAGGGTTAAAGCACAAATATTTGTTAAGACAGAAGTGAGCGCTTAACCTAGATGGCACTCCAATAGTTTAGGTTAAAAAGGGAGAGAAAAGGCAGAGCATAGAATAAAACAGTTCCCAACACTTTTAAGAGTTCAGAGCAAGGGAAGAAAGGCAGGTTATACTGTAGAGCCGAAGTTCATAGGCTAGGCCCACTATAAATGGAGCAAAGCGAAATGTGCCCAGGATCACATGGTTTAAAATGCACTAAAAGTCTTTGCAGAGTGTTCAAGGAGGTTGGACCAGTTCAGAAAGGCAAAGTTAGAAGGTCTGGGGCCAACCCAGTTGGAAAGGCAAGGATTTAGGGACACCTTGGACAGTCCGTTGAAAGGGAGGCCAGGCGGGACACAGTACCTTAAATGGTGAGAAAGCTCCAGCGGTGGCAGTTGTTCCTGGCAGCGGGTGCAAGTCGTGGCTTCGACCAGAGGAAGAGATGATCTCGATGAGGAAGAAAGCTGGAAGTCGTTGCACTGCCAGGGATGAAACCAGCCACGGAGTTCCCGATTAAAAGGTGCGTCCCTTTTATTTGCGGTCAAAAGTGGCCAAGCACCTCCGGCCGCCGGGGTGCTTGGCACGGGTGATTCGACCAAGTAACGTCTTTGGAAGCGAAAAAGGGCGAACTGGTTGGTCCTACCAGCTCAAAGGGAGAAGACTCTCCAGCAGAAGATCTTCTCTGTCGCTGGAAAAGTGGTGAGTTTGTTGCAGCAGGGCTTCACCGGTGGTGTCGTCGGGTTGCAGGTGGCTCAGCTTCTCTCCTCTTCGGATTCTTAGGTCCTGTGGCGACTTCTGAAGTTCCAGTCCCAAAGGCCCTGCTTTTATGCAGAAAAACCCCCATTCATCAGCCTAGCTGTCAATCACACATGCTAAGTGGTGAGCCGGGCGGCTCACCACTGGGCCAATCAGAGTAGAGTGTGACTTGGGTTGCCGAGGCAACGCAGTCCAGGGTGCCTATAAACCCCCCCCCCACCCCTCCTGTGAAACCCAGACAGAGTGGCACCACTTAGAGGGCTTCTGTGGAGAAGCCTGCCAAAATAGTGGAACAAAGGGCTCGACCTTGGTCAGAGTTACAGAGACGGACACAAACGCCATTTTAAAACCGAGTTCTGGCAAAAAGACCCAACCGGTGAATTAATATTAAATAAATAAACTGGCGGTATCTTTAACATTGCACCAAAAAGTGGTGCGTTTAAAATCAATGGGAAAATCCCATAGAGAATATTCCGAAGGAATATTTCGCGTGGTAACCACTGCCACCAGCCAGAAACTCGACAAGGGGGGACGGGACAGTACCCCTGCGAAAACAGACCCAGGGGCAATCGAATTACCCATTACCAGTACTTCCACAATATGATGGTTTGTACTGGTTCTGTTCACAATTTTGGACTAGAAAAGCCAATGGTGACTTTACATGCCCTGGGAGACAGTAGTCAGTCCCAGGGTATGGAGTCTATGTTTGGGGGTCACTATGACACCCCTGTGTTACTGCACTGAGGGTGCTGTGTAACACATATACCAAAAACACACGAAGCCCTATGGAGTAAAAGACCCCATAGCCCATAAAACACATTGGGCCTCATTACGACCCTGGCGGAAAGGGGTTTACGCCAGCGTAAACCATGGCGTACCTTTCCGCCCGACTACGAGTTCCCGTAGCGCCATGGTGATTTTTACGCCTGCTTTTTGCAGGCGGAAAAATCCATGGCGCTACGGGACTTGTCGTTAATTACGCCACCGTAATTTACGGTGGCGTAATTAACGCCTTCCCCACTCCCATTATACCCTATGGGGCAAAAATGGGAATGGGGAAGGGTAAATGGGGATTGGGGACTTACCGCCCCGCCACGGTCAGAATGGGGCGGTAAGTCCGCCAACCCCCATGGCGGAGTTGGCAGCTTTGCGCCATGGACCATGGTGCAAATTGCACCATGGTCCTCCGCCAGGGTCGTAATGAGGGCCATTCACAGTCAAAGGACATTCTCAAATCATGCCTAAGAGTGGGAGAAAAAGAGTCTCACTCTTAACAGGAGAAGAAAATAAACCCCAAAAATCCAGCAAAGCTGCTTGGGGACTCACTAGGTTTGGGAAATTAGCCTTAACAGAGAATTCTCCCTAACACTCAGTAGGTAAGGGAGATCAACCATTCCTGAGAATTCTCCCTAACAATCTGTATTTACTATCTAGCTGTGTCCCAACATGCATTCATGTTGTAGTTCCCCGCATCAAGAAGACAGTTTTCCCATGTCTGTATTTACTATCTTTGTCCTAATATGCACTCATGGGCCCTCATTCCGAGGTTGGTGCTAGTCATGGCGCTATTAGCGCCATGACTAGCACCAATACCGGTACCGCGACTGACCTGGTAGTATTGGGACTTACTGGTCCATTCCGCCCTTTGCGGTACCGGTAAGTCCCCATTTGAAATGCCATTCCCCATTCCCATTTGAACCCCCATAGAGCTCAATGGGAAGGGGGAAGGCGGCAATAACGGTACCGCAAATTGCAGTACCGTTATTGACCCCGGTATCCCTTTGTGGGTCTCGTCCTTAACGCCTGCTAAAACCAGGCGTTAAGGAAGGACCCGCAAAGGGACCTCGGAATTGGGCGCAAAGGGATTACCGGCACCGGTGTCCTTACCGGTGCCCAGTATCCCTTTGCGCCCGGGTCGTAATGACCCCCATGATGTAGTTCCCTGCAACAAGAGGAGAGTGTTCCCATATCTGTATTTACTATCTATATATGTCCTAATATGCATTCATGATATAGTTCCCCGCAACAAGAGGAGAATTTTTCCATATTTGTATTTACTATCTAGCTATGTCATGTAACCGTATTCTTAATTAAATGCGCCTAGATACCGCTGGGTTTTTTGCACTATATATATATATATATATATATATATATATATATATATATATGGCAAATAAATAAAAAATAAACATTAATGAAGTTGATAGGCAAAACCTATACAAGTCTCCATATATGAGATGTCAATTTGGTGAAAACTGGAACAAGTATTGCCACAAGCAAATGAATACTAGTCAAGAAGTTAACAGACAGAATTTGAACTAGTCTCCAAATATGAGATGGCAATATGGGTGAAGGAGAACAGCTGTGTTATACTGGAGCAAGTGAATCATGAGCGCTGTGTAGGTGATTGCCGCCACGTTAAGATAGGCGCCCCAGGCACTGCGAAGTTCTGCCTCGGGGTTTCCAGGCCCCATACAGCAAGCGGATTGGAAATAGGTCCAGCTTAAGCCCAGCTATGACTGAAGCCGGATGGCTGAAACTAAAGACTGTGGGCCTCATTACACGGACGGCGGTAAGGGTTAACGGTCACCGTTAATGGCAACGGTGACCGTTAACCCTCACCGCCGTACTACGAGGTCCCTTTGCGGGTTGGAGGATTTAACGCCTGCTTCTTGCAGGCGTTAAAATCCAACCCGCTAAGGGACCTCGGAGCTAATTACGGCACCGCAAAATTTTGCGGTGGCGTAATTAGCGCCTTCCCCATTTCCATAGAGCCCTATGGGGCAGAAATGGGAATGGGGAAGGGCAATGGCGGAAAGGGGATTTACCGCCCCTCCAACCTTGGAATGGGGCGGTAAATCCCCTTTCCTCCAAGGCGGTGCCGGTATTTTACCGGCATGAGCCATGGCGCTAATAGCGCCATGGCTCACCCCCTACCGTGTAATGAGGCCCTGTGACTTAAAGCCAGAATTACTCTCAGCAGCTCTCCGCTGCTTGCCGTATTGGCTGCCTACCTGCCCCTTCTTATCCTGCTTGGAGCAGTCCCAACTGAAGAGCTCTCTGATTATGCACTTAGACTGAGACCGATGCTGGTCTGACCAGCTACCAGTCATTTTCACAAGTTATGTCACACATCACGCAGGTGACCCAAACCGCCCTATTGCCTTGACAATGTGGCTCTCATTGACTACACTGTAACGCCATCCCCCTTCTTGCAGGATGCCTTGCCAGACCCTTGTACAATCACCATGAAAGCAGCCACCATGGTCTGTCACGACCCCCGGGCCTCTAACCCATGCTCCTTAATACACAGGAATATGAGCACTACGCCGAAACACGTTCTTAAACGGCCACCACTTATCCTCCCAACCTCAGATATATTACCTGTATGTTCAGAGCCACAGCAACAGACGCGGTGCAAGCCCTGAGCCCGGCCTGCCACTCACACCTGTATCCACGACAGCAGTGCCATTGCATCCCCCAAATGCACCACACAGGCATCGACTGTCGAGGATTGATCCCCCATGCACCCCGCATAAATCAGCCTGCCATTACCCCACACCCTGAACTTTGCAGCCACACTGCAACCCCCCTAATCAAAGGCATAGCCGTAGTAAATCTTGCCGCCCCTAGAATTGACAAAGCCATGATTAACCCAGAGCCGACAGAACATGTAACAGCCAAGGCTTCTGCTCCCTGTTTACTGGCCACCCTGTGTTTTACTAATACCGGCAGTCCCAATGCTCCATGCACACTGGAACTCATTGATTCTGCAAACACTAAAACCTACTGCACCTTAAGTACGGTCCGTTTCTTCAAGCACTGCAAAGGCTGATGGGCCATTTATCACTGTTGTCACATGCATTTTTGATCCTGATGCCCACACTATGCGTGATGCCACTTTTATTCTGGAGCATGTTGCTCCCACCATACGTGATGCTACTTGTAGTCTGGAGCCTGTTGCCCCCACCATGCATGATGCTACTTGTAGTCTGGAGCCTGTTGCCCCCACCATGCGTGATGCTACTTGTAGTCTGGAGCCTGTTGCCCCCACCATACGTGATGCTACTTGTATTATGGAGCCTGTTGCCCCCACTATGCTTCATGTCCTAAAGCCCTTGCAGGACAAGGCCGCAGGTGTTTGGTGGCGGAGGTATCAGCGCACACTGTTCAACGCAGCTGTCGACAATCTGCGTCCGAAAGGTACGCGGGCGAGCAGCAGCCTTTACTGCTCTCTACCAAACTTCCTGGCCTTTGTGCGTACTTCTACCTACCGTCTGTCTTAATGTACGCTGTTCTCTGTGCAATCTTAGGCTCGCTCTCTCCCTCCAGCGGTTAGCCCTGCTTTGTGGTCACTATTCACTGTAGCTCTGTGCCCTTTACACCCTCGCCCACTCACTAGGTCCCCCCTAATTGTGTTACTGTTTGCTTGATCAGTGCCCTTAGCCTCTCTTCTTCTTCTGCCCCCTCCCCCTGAACTGTGTAACTGTTTCTGTGATCTGTTTTCTTAGGCTCTCTCCCACTCTCTAGGTACCCATTACTGGTTAGTGACCTGTCTCCCCCTCCTTTGGTTGTTCTATTGTGCAACCACCCCGCCAGTCTCTCTCCCCCGGTGCATCCTGCACCTGCCCGCTTGTGCTCCCTCCTCCTACCTTCCTCCTAGCACCCTCTATCATTCCCTCCTATCTTCTCTAACTGCTACTCTATCTCCTACCCTATCCCTCTTGCTAAGTCTGGAAGGAAGAAGTTCAAGAAGGGAGGATAGCTCTGTGGCAACGTGCGGGTCTCGAAGCAAGACCACGCTGTGCAATACAGGTTCAAATCCCAGATCTGTGCACAGTCTGAATGTAAAAGGCCTAGTAGGATCGTTCCACCCTCACCCCCCACCTCTTGCCCTGTTGCGCCTTGAGACACACATGTGTATAGGCATGTAATAAATGACCTATACAAAAAGGCCCCGACCTCCCTATCGTTACCTACACCACTGCTTCCTCCAGACAGACTGTTACCGACATCCTCTTTGTTGTTCCCTTTCCAGACCTATGGACCTATGGACCCCTATGGTCTCTCTCCATATTCCTCCTCTCCCATTACTGGTGGCGCTAGGTGGGAGGACCTCTTGGCCTTCTTCCCCTCCTCCATCATTAATGTCTATCTGAATGGCGCCATCTTAGTCCTGGACCCTCCTCCCAATCGCCTCCTTTTTTATAGGTACTTCCCGCGTCTTATCAACTTTCTCCCTTCTCCTGCTACTCCTTCCGCCACCTCTCTGGCACACTCTTCTTCCTCCTCTTCCTTTTTTTCATCTCCTTCTCCTCCTTCTCCTTCTTCTCCTTCTCCTTCTCCTTCTCCTTCTCCTTCTCCTTCTCCTTCTCCTTCTCCTCCTCCTTCTCCTTCTCCTCCTTCTCCTCCTCCTTCTCCTTCTCCTTCTCCTTCTCCTTCTCCTTCTCCTTCTCCTTCTCCTCCTTCTCCTTCTCCTTCTCCTTCTTCTCCTCCTTCTCCTTCTTCTCCTTCTTCTCCTTCTCCTCCTCCTTCTCCTCCTTCTCCTCCTTCTCCTTCTCCTTCTCCTTCTCCTTCTTCTCCTTCTTCTCCTTCTCCTCCTTCTCCTTCTCCTCCTTCTCCTCCTTCTCCTTCTCCTCCTTCTCCTTCTCCTCCTTCTCCCTCTTCTCTTCTCCTTCCTCTTCTCTTCTCTTCTTCCTCTTCTCTTCTCTTCTCTTCTTCCTCTTCTCTTCTCTTCTTCCTCTTCTTTCATCTCTAACTCCTCTTCTCTTCTCTTCTTCCTCTTCTTCCATCTCTAACTCCTCTTCTTCCTCCTCTTCCATCTCTAACTCCTCTTCTTCCTCCACTGCCCACCCTCAGGCCCCTCGACCACCTCCGCATGGCGTACCTCAAGCATGTACAACTCCACAGAAGGTTTTCAAATGTGGCAACCTGCTCCACATCGCTACTCTCAAATCTCGTTCTGCTGTCAAACACTCCTCTGACATTTGTCGCCTCCTTGAAGAACTTGACCTGGATGTCCTCGCTGTCAATGTAACATGTTCATGGCCAGCTCTGTGACTGATTTTGACACTCTCCTCCCTGAGGGCTACAAGATCCTCTCTGAACCCAGAACCAACCGCCCTGGAGGTGGAGTAGCCCTTTTATTTCCAGAATGGGTCCCTGCTTCTGTCATCTGTATGTAGGCCTACTCCTCCTTTGCGAGGGCCTGATCCATGATGCCCAGATGATATTACCCTGTGCAGCAATTCTGTTTTGAAAACATTTGATGGAAATTTTAACAGATGCATTTCAGAGATATCACCTTTATTGTTGGTGATGTTTGAGTGATATGAGGTAGGTGTGCTGTTTGAGGTGTTTGAAACAATACCGTTCAACTACGCAAAGGGTGAAAAGGTGACCACGCAATGTAAAGAGAATATAGAAGAGAGACAATAATCATTTAAATCATTCAAGACACATGTGAGTGTTATTTCACTCCAAACAGTAATTACTCTTGTGCAGATGCAGGGGTTGCTGTATGGAGGACCATCGGACATCCGCATCCAATACCGCAGTTCCATAACCTTGACCGCAAATGGAGTGGCATAGACAACAGTAAATGGGCCATTGTACCATGGTTCACTCCACCTACCTACGAAGTTCCGCACATATATGTGGCCTCCTGAGGTTAGCTGGAATGGTGGCGAGCTCGCCGATGTCGGTCCAATACTGTTTTCTTCCTGCAATCGCTGTGGTGCTATCTGTCGAGAGACATAGGGGATCATTACGAGTTTGGAGGTAGCCATGGTGCTATTAGCGCCATGGCTTCCTCCAAACCCAGGTCCGGGTTCGGTCTGGCTGAATGGGGACTTACCGGGACATTCCGACCTATGCAGACTCAGTAAATCCCCATTAATTTGACCATTCCCCATTTCCATTTGAGCCCCCCCCCCAGGGCTCAATGGGAATGGGGAAGGCGCTAATAACGGGCCCGCAAATTGCAGGCCCATTATTAGCTCCAAGGTACCTTAACGGGACCCACAGAGAACGGCTGGTCAGACCAGCCGTTCCTGCTGGGACCCGGTAAGGGACCTCGGAATAGGGCGGTAAGGGTTTACCGGCACAGGCATCATTACCGGTGACAGTTAACCCTTACTGCCCAACTCGTAATGACCCCCATAATCTTTGTTAACTCCATCATTGCAGAAAGATACTTTAAATTCATCCCCCAAGATGAACACATCCCTGTGAACATCAGAGGCGCTTCACACTGGCGACTGTGGTGTATGCATGTGTCACCCCGTCACTATTTCCCGAGGGGAGAGATGATGGTCCTTGCAGGGCTGTGTCTGTGTACTGAAAAGGGCTGGGGCAAACAGTGGGCCCAGTTTTTCTTAAGTGTTACACACAACTTTGAGAGTTTGGCCATTAGGAGGCCGTTCATTTGCTCGACAACACTGTTGGCTTGAGGGTGGTAAATGGAGCACAGATTTTATTTGATCCCTATGTGAGGGGTCAGTAATGCGAAGTAGACAACTGCTTGTAGTTTCCTCAAACTAAGACATTTTATTAAAGTAAAAGTTTTGAAATCAAGCCTTGCTTGCCCTACTCTATCAGGGAATTTCCTACCTAGTCTAAAGACTAAGGGAATAGCTCTTACCATGGGTAGACTGGCCCTCACACTAAACAACAAAACATGCAAAGGTAATAATAAAACAACATAAGATAATAAACAATAATTAAACAGTATTTAGATGTCCTTTACCTGTCCTGGGTTAAATCCCTTCCCCATGGTTTCAAAGTCAACCTTAAAATGTTCAAATGAAAAGAAAGATTTTGAACCAGTTCTTATCAGTTCTTCAAAATGTTCAAAGCAAAGGAAAGTCTTAAACAAGTTCTTCTAAGTTCCAAGTCAAAGTAAAGTTCATCAAACAAAAATCCACTGGTAACACTTCTCCAGATTTTGGTTGAACAGCTCCCCTTCCAATTCCATTCATGAAAATAGCACGAATGGTAATCTTGGATCTCTTCCTTCCAAGATTATTTGACACAGTTCAAAGAATAGATACAAAATGTATTAATCTACAGCATTATATTTCGTTAGGACCTCTGTAGTACATTCAGTATACTTGTCAGGATGCTTCTCTTGGGGTTGCTGCTTCCCTCTTAACAACCACCCTTCGTTCGACATTTGTTACTGTGAGAACAGTCACCTTTTGTCTCTTAGTATGCCACTACTCCAAACTTAACATCCACTGACAATTTTTATATACCACCACAGTTTAGGTACTTCTGCATCAGTTATACCATATATATATATATATATATATATATATATACTACAAAAAAACTTTGTTGAGGGGACGTTATGGTTAAGTTGCCCTACCAAAAACCTGTGCAGTTCATTAAAAAAAAAGAAAAAATTCTACCTCCTCATTATGGTTCAAATTAAAAACGAAAAACCCCTGAAATTCGCCAGTTATGGTAAACTAAGCCCCCATACCTGCCATCACCACTGTGCACTGCTAACACTAACACCCAGAACATGAAAGATGGTATCACAAATGTTATTGATGACATCACTGACGACATCACATGTTAAGCCCCTTTGTTTTCGTTCCCTGCCACATACATATATGTACATTCAGTAAAAAAACTTTGTTAAAGGGATGTTATACTTCACAGTGAAACCAAAAAACACTGCACATTCCCCCATTATGGTAAGCTCAGCAACCATAACTTGCAGCATCTACATACATTGCTAAGACTAACACCCAGGACATCAAATATGGCATCACAAATATCATTGACGACATCACATGTGAAAATAATGTTGACGAAAAGTCCCTACCTACAAGGGGTTCTTTCTATTATGTTGGTAGCAAGATGTCAGGGGTGATTTTGTAATGTTAAATATGTAATAACTAGCTAACAATTCAAGACTTAATACACACGTGTGCTAGTACAAACAATACATATGAAGACCCACTGCATATAAATCAGAGGCATATACAGGGAAACTCAAGTAAGGAAGAAAGAAATAGCATCATCACTAAGTTTATCTTCCTGTATACAAATTAATTGGGAGTTTGAGGCCTGCTATTGCCCCATGCATGTGCATCATGAGCTCAGACCAGACCCTAATGAAAGTATTTTAAGAACACACGACAAGGTTACCGTTTTGAAATACAGCACCTTTTCAATTTTTATATTGTGATTGTCAGTGAATAAAACCACCTGTCCTAGATTTTTCAATGCACCAAAATAAGTGAAGCAGACATGTGATGTCATCAATGATATTCGTGATGTCATATTTGATGTCCTGGGTGTTAGTCTTAGCAATGCACGTAAATGCTGCGAGTTATGGTTGCTGAACTTACCATAATGGGGGAATGTGCAGTGTTTTTTGGTTTCACTGTGAAGTATAACATCCCTTTAACAAAGTTTTTTTACTGAATATTCATATATGTATGTTGCAGGGAACGAAAACAAAGGAGCTTAACATGTGATGTCGTCAGTGATGTCATCAATAACATTTGTGATGCCATCTTTCATGTTCTGGGTGTTAGTGTTAGCAGTACACAGTGGTGATGGCAGGTATGGGGGCTTAGTTTACCATAACTGGCGAATTTGAGGGGTTTTTCATTTTTAATTTGAACCATAATGGGGAGGTAGATTTTTTTTTTTTTTTAATGAAGTACACAGGTTTTTGGTAGGGCAACTTAACCATAATGTCCCCTTAACAAAGTTTTTTTTGTAGTGAATTTTTCAGGTTATCATTGTGTCAATGAAGTTGTTGTGCTGAATATACACTGTCATCATGTGATTGTGGGAGATATGTAGTATAATGTACATACTTATGATAGGTTATTTATAACGCGCTTAATACCCAAAGGTTTCTAAGCGCGGACCCGGGGTTCGAACCTGTGGTGCTCCGTATCGTCTTGCTTCCAAGGCGAGCACGTTGCCTACTGAGCTATCCTCCCGAGATAGCCGAGATATACATTTAACATAAAACATACAGAACCCCCTCCCTATTGATATTAGAAAGGGACGGACTGAGCGCCTGTTTGCGGACAGGGGGCGGACAGGATGAACATTACCCAAAGATGCAGGGGGTATCTGAAAATGTACTATTGTCTTACACAAAAAATCTGCAACGTAGAAGAAGGACATAAAGACATTGGGCCTCATTACGACCCTGGCGGTAAGGGGTTTACGCCAGCGTTAGCTGCGCCGACCCCTTACCGCCAATTACGAGGTCCCTTAGCGCCATGGAGCTTTTAACACCCGCTTTTAGCGGGTGTTAAAATCCATGGCGCTAAGGGACCATGGAGTTAATTACGCCACCGTAATTTACGGTGGCGTAATTAATGCCTTCCCCACTCCCATTATGCCCTATGGGGCAAAAATGGGAATGGGGAAGGGTAAATGGGGATTGGGGACTTACCGCCCCGCCAAGGTCGGAATGGGGCGCTAAGTCCGCCAACCACCATGGCGTAAACGTAGTTTACGCCATGGTGGTAAAGTGACGGCCCAGGCGGTAACTTACCGCCTGGGTCGTAATGAGGCCCATTATAAGTAAATATGGAAACCTAAAGGTGTGAAATGAAAACGACACATTTAATAACCATGTAGAATGAAATGGATTGTACCATAAATAAAAAAGGATGCCTCCATCGTAAGCACTTCACAGAAACTCTGCAACCTGGACCGACAGTGCACGGACGCAGTAGGACGAAGGAAAATTACATCAAGATAGTGAGTGAAGGTCATTTTTTTGTATGTGTGTGTAATTTTTTTAGTATGTGGTGCAGAAATAATAATTTCTTTCTGTTGTTTTGACACAGAAATGGGTAGTACTTTGGAGTGGTTGGAGGAGAATTTTCTGCATGAGGAAATGTCTGAAGACAGCGACAATAATGGCACACACTGCTCTGGTAGGCAAAATACTGATCAGTATTTTATAGGCATTTAATATATGTATATTTTTTTGTACAGACAAGGAAAGAAATGAAGAAAGGCCAACAAACGAGACAGAAGAAGACAGGATGAAAAGGATTGAGCAGAAAATGGATGTACTGAATGACAATTTTAAAAGTTTAAGGGAGTTTGTGGAGGACTGTGTGAGAGGAAAAATACGTTACCATTGTCCCACCTGTATGTGCCCCACTTCTCCATTCCCTAGTGAACCTTCCCCAAACCTTCAAGAAGAAAATAGACGTTTTGATGAAATATCCATCCCTTCTTCCCCTCAGAAATCTTCTCCTCATAACCAGCCCATGTTGAATCCTAATTCCCCTATATTTGTGTCAGTATCTGCTTCCCCCCCGCTATTTCTTTGGATTGAAGTGTGTGTGTGTGTGTGTGTTTGGAATGTTTTTGTATAGTAGTTGTAGTTCTAGAGTTTTGTGGGATTTGTTTTTATAAAGACTTAAAATGTTCGCTAACAGCGCGCCTGTTCGACCTATCCGCAAGGAATGGAATGTGGGCGTTGTAAAGGCAGTACACCCACCCTTACTAATGTCAAGTAAGATGGAGTTGATGTTTGACCGCAACATCTGTTCAAGTTGTGCGCACATAAACAGAAAGGGGCGTCCTAAGGACATTGTACCTTGCCGTGCCGCTTACAAACGAGATGAAACCTGTTCGTAGAACACACCAGGCGTCCGGGATGGTTGTAAATGAGCAAAATGGGAGTGTGTTAAGGACAGTATACCTGTCCGTATTGTCCGCAGCCAAAATGGTGGCGTCCCTAGAACAGGCGCGGTGGCCGGCAAGTTCGTAGTCAAACAAAACGGAGTTGTCCTAAGGACACTGGACCTGTCCGTACAGTGAGCATATCATATATGCACATGCGCAGTACAACCGTAAGTATAGCGAACATCGCACCTGTCCCTAACTGTCCATCTCACTTGTGTCACACTTTGAATTAGTTTGAGAACCCGAACACTGTCCGTAGGACACTTGCGCGCATGCGCACGTTTGTTACTCTATATTTGCTGTCCAGCGGACTCCCATTTCTGTCACAGATGTGTTCAGGACATCATCATGTGACCGCACCCATGCTGAGCGTGTGGACTAATTTGCGCAGTTTGTGTACTTCCGCAGCAGTACAAAAGAACGTGTAGACACAAGGCAAAATGCAGTAGACTGTAAAAATATCATTTCACTTATCCCAGACAATAGCTTACCTGAGGACTTGTTGTGTAAAATATTCATACTGCTTTGCAGGATGAAGACGGTCACAAGGCACACCCCTCCACCCCTATAAATAGCCACACCCCGAGCGCACCTTCATTGTCCTTCTAGCTATAGCAGATTGAGGTATATTGCCGTTATTGCTGTAGTGACCAAAAGGAAAGTAATCGGCATGGCTTCCATGGCTGCTGTTGGTTCATTAGCCTCTGCACCAGCCCCAAACCCGCCACCACCACCACCTCCCCAAGGGCCTGCAGAGAGATATACGGGTGAGGATGTAGAGAGCGAGGAGGAAGAGAATGTGGAGTGGAGGATCTCCGCACTAGGAGCACTCGCCGGGAGTCGTGGGTGTGGTGGTTGTTTTGTGTTCATGGGAACGTAGCAAAAGCACGTGCAAACCTGGTGAGGTGTATCCAGTGCGAGGTGGTGCTGAGTCGCGGGTGACCTGGTGCGTACAGCTTTGGTACGACAACCATGAAGTGACACCTCACTTCGTTCCACACTGCGGACATTCGCAAGGTGGTGCCATGTGAAGAGCGTAGTCGATTGAGTTCCTCCACAGCATCCTCTGAGTCCGATCCTCCCACCACTAGAGACACTCCTGTGGGGGAGCGCCTCCCACCAGCTGCCTTACAAGCCATTCGCAATACTGTTGACCCTTATCTTTCAAAGGTGACAATAGTGTGTATGTATTGTGACATAGTACTCTGCAGGGGGAGAGTTTTCTAAGTGCTTTTGAGGCTACGGTCACGGAGCACCAGAAGATCTGCTCCTTACCTAAGTGAAGCTCACCCTATATCTTTCTCTGTCCACTTGCCCTTTCTTATCCCCGTGGCTGGTGCCCCTTCCTTACCCTCCTTTGGCCTCCTCTCCTAGTGTGTCGTGTGCTGAGAACCAATAAACCTGAAAACAACAAAAATTACAGAAAAGGCTCTTTCAGAGCCGCCTTTCTCAATTTAACAATAGAACTATGAAGTGACCATTGTGGAAAAGTTTGTGGATAGTCATAGGAGAAAAAAAAGGAGGGTGCAAGGGGAGCAAACACAATGAAGTGTACGCTGGGAGTAAGTGGTGGCTCTGAAAAGAGCCTTTCGGTGGTGTTGTGTGGGTCAAAAACTGTGTATTGCAGAAAACGGATTGTCACATAGGTTATTGTGAATCCAAAAGAGGTTGCAATGCATTTTTTACATTGCAAAGAAAAATCTGATTGCCAGCATATGTGAGATGGACTTCATCTCTGCGGAAAATGAAAGAGCTGCGAAACAAAATGTTTTCATTGTGGAATGAGGACATGCCAACATCTCTTAAAAAGGCACAAACAGCTTTATTCACATTGCGTCTCGATTTCTCCATTTGTGGACCAAAAGCAGAAGAACGCAGCCATATTTGTCTTTGTGCAATACGGGAAAAAAGTATTTGACAATTTGGAAACATGTCCATGAGCTTTGCAAGTCCTTCTTTCATTGCAAATTGCAAAGAAATTCCAGAGACATGGCCTAAACTGTTTCCTCCGCAATGAATGATAAGTATATCTGGAGGATGCTTTGTCAGTAAAGTAACACAGACAGGTACCAAGTCCAGCCACCTCATGCCACGCACGCCATGCCAGTGCACTTCCACATGAGGAAATCCGAGATCTGCAGATAAACTGCAGCTTTCTGCATGACCTTCAACCAATGTATCAATGAGTCTCCCAAAATCCAGATAATCTGTTTTGCGAGCATGCAAAGCCATGGCTGTGTGGTCTCCTGTCAGGGAGAAGACGGTCTTACTAAATCTCGCCATTCAGAACACACCCACTGAACTTTATTGACCAAACCCTAGGTCCGCTCATTTTCATTTGCATGCGTCTCGCCCCCAGAATTCCCGTTGGTGATATACGCTGGCTGCAAACAACCGCCATGTCCGCGGACAAGTATAGGATCAGAGCGTGACGGCGGTACATTAAAGTATTATTCCCCTTTTTCCCCTTTAAGGTGGACTCTGAAAAGAGCAGTTTATTTTTTATTTTTGGGCAGATGCCTTACAGACATCTGTTATTTTCTTTATTTTTTTGTATTTTTTGTCCTTACTTTACTCCTACAACCATTACAGAACATTCTCTAAAGCAAGCCTTACGTTCCAAAAGAACATCGCATTTTCCAAAGAAGATAGCGCAACACCATCTGCTTCAAAATAATCCGCATTACTTGGAACAATGTTTTCGTGGCTGTAGAAAAACATACCAGCGCGTTACATAAACGCATGCATGCCGCGATTAATGATACACCTCCCAATACTTTGATCTGGACAGAAAAAATAATTGTTGTCCCATTGTACTCCAGGGAGTGAACCAGAAAAAATTACTTTCGAAGTTGGAAAGATGTTCATGAGTACTTCCACAAACTGTCCCAAACCTGCCAACAAAGTACGTGCAGTCACCTAGCCCAAATGGCAAGCAGCGTAGTGCAAAATTAGCACATGAGGAGAGGTCATTGTGCGTATGTATCTGCAAACTTGCAGAATTGCCGCAACATTGGCATCAGTCTCAGCGTTCCACACCACCTCCACTCCTCTCACATCGAAATGGTGTGCCACTTGCCTACTCTCGGCTTAGTGTTGTAAGCCATGGACAAAAGTTTCTCCAAGCACCAAAACCCTGACACGTTCCACCTCTGCCATCTTCAGTGTATGCACCGTCTTTCGACACAAAAGAGTAATGTGAACATCTGATTGGCTGATGCCTACAGTCCCCTTTCCTTGCAGGATTTGCTGTAGAAACCCGTATGTGATACGCTCTACCCGCGGACAAGCGTTGCCTACGTGCAGCACGCAACTCTTACCCAGTCCTTTCACCCTTTCCACAGCGGTAGCAAATAGAGTCCCTCATTGGACACAACTAAGCAGTCACACAACCATCCACCAATCACATTCAAAATCGCTAAATGTAACTCCGTCATCAACATTGCGTACTTCAAAATGACTGTTGATAATTCTGAATGGAAGTCGCATATCATTGCAAAGCACCTACTTCAGAAGCTACTGTGTAAGTGTTGTGAATTTCTACGTACAGCTCCATGCATGCGCACATGCATGAGTATAGAGTACAGGTATTTATATTTCAGTCGGAGAACATGTGCAACCTTTATGATTTAATTTAAAACAAATTAATGCTGCTAAATGTGCATAGGCAATACATACCAACGCTCCCCTTTTTAAGTGCAAGATGTCCGATTTATCATTGACCAACCGCACGACTTCTTACTGTCTTCCGCATAAACTATACAAACGTTGCAAGGATGCCTATTTAGGGTGAAACTCGATTTTGTATTAGAAAATGTCGGAGTTGTATACTGTGTACGGCCTAGAGTAATGCTACTTGCAATGTAATCGTATGACAAAAGTAAGCGCTCCCGATTGCTGTGGTGACATCTCTCTCTGAGGGTCTCCCGATTTTTCGGCATCGCGCTTTTAAATTGCAAGTAGAATTTTTTTCCCATCTACTACTATGCCCTATCGCTTACAAACCTCTCTCCTATTGGTAGTACACCTTGTAAAAAACAAGGCATTTTCATAACCTTAAAAATGTTAGCAATTTTGAACAACTTGCAAGTAACATATTGCAAATACCATGCAAAGGCTGCACAGAGTGAAGTGAAATGCACACATGCACTGGGTTGAAATATGAAAGGAGAATGCTCTGACGAACGATGCACAATTAATGTGTGCAGTATCAGCACTGCTGTAAACGCACAAAGTAATTAATTTAATTTTTTTGAATCGCAGTGAAGACTACTCTCCTGAGAATCAACAGCATCTACACTGCAGACGACATAGCCGAAGAAACCTGTTCATTTTGCAAAAAAAAGTAAGTACAGTACTACATTTATATTGTAAATACTCCGCAAATAGGCTGCGTGTGTTATTTGTTTAATTTGGGCACCAAAGCAAACATTGATTTCTGAACCATTCTACCTACAAATATCCATTTATTGAACAAAGAATAACAGGCAGAATGGCTCACAAATCCCTGTGTGTTTGGAACTCAAATAACGTACGTAATCCTTAGAAGGTTAGATTTAGAAAACTAGTTGCTGTTGCAAGTTTATGGCATTTTGTTTATTAATAATGCTTCTCGTCACCACTAGCCCACTTTGTACTCTCATCTGAAGCACATTGTACTAGTATACACACAGTAAAATAGTCTTACCAAATTATTACAAGAGTCCAATGCACATTCACACACCATAGCAAAGAGCTTCCCCATCAAACACATGCACGCATGCACACAGCACACATACATTATACAACAGACCAAAGTATGCCTTCTTTTTTTCAACAGACACCAAAGAAGGCCTACCAAAAAGCAACTCCGTAGAAAGGAACGCAGAAGTAGAGCAAATAAAAATAAAAGTGCCCAATCTAAGCATCCATCTGTTGTAGAGTTTGTAGAGAATGTTGGAAGAAACCAGCTAATGCAGTCGGTTAGCAAAACAAAAGAAGCTTCAACTACCGAAACTTTACGTCCTCTATCAAAATGTGTCACAAAACACAAAACAGTTGGCAAAAAATCGGCTACCAATACAGCTAACAATGCTCCTACTTATCCTGATAGTGTAACAAGAACCCATAGTAAAAAAAAGTATTTTATCAAAAATGTTTAGTCACAGAGTCCTTCAGAATCTACTAAGAAGAGGACTGAAATCATCCTCACCTCTTAAAACCTACCGTAGAAAGTTAATCCTGCAAGCTCTCGTGGACAGTGCAATCCTTCTTAAAAGGAAGTTGTTTATATTAGTGTTAAATAGGATGAAGGCACTTACAAAACTAAGTACCAAACTACAAAAGAAACTCAGCAATAAACGGAATGTGAACAAAAATAATTTTTTAATGTTTGTGGTGGTGAATGGAGTCACACAACAACCACAGAACTACATTTTAATGAGGAAGCATACAAACATAATCAAAAAACACAATTGCCATCCATAGCAGTGGGCGAGGGTATGAGAAAATCAATACTACCATCATGGAACAAGAAACACTGTTTACACAAGTATCCTCTGTAAACTCAGAATTACCTCTCGATTTAGCAGAACCACACCGTCCAGTATACAAATGGCTGTGCACATCAATGTGAGCCATTCCAAACAAAGCTTTCAAATCTTTATGTCAGTTCCTCAATCAGCATGTAAAAGGTAAAGACAAAAGTAAAATGAAAGTGCTGCAAAATATGGATATTTGTCCAGTGCGCAAATACACAGGACTACAAGGACATTTCTGGGCCTATTTGCAAAAGCACCTTCCATGATATCAGAAGGATATCAATACATCATTCAAGTGTAAGAAATCTAGTGTATAAAATATACTATGCAAAAACTCCAGCTTCAGAATTAGGCAATTTAAATAACACTCTTCTGCATCGTACACCCAAATACTTACAAGAAGAAATTGACCATTTTCAGAGAAAGTATTTTGGAAGTGAAAGCCACTTACAAAATGCAATAGTTTTATAACATAGTAGCAACAATTCTGCACACAGCAACCTTCTATTACACACATACAGAAAAGAAATAGTAACATTTAAAAGGTCATCGGCTGAAGTACCAAACCATGTGTGTGTGTTGCCGCAGAACGTTTTACAAAAGGAACACAAAAAATGTAGACATGGCATACAAAATAGAAGACAATGAAGTCTCTAAATGGTTTGAATTAGCTCTCTACCTTTTAGCATAAAACAAATATGAACTAACTGAACGCCTAATATGTTGCAGTTACTGTACTACAAAATTAGACAACAACCACACTCCTTCACGTACTATTACAAATAATTTGGAATTGTTCCCACTACCAAAAATCCTGCAACAACCCAATTTGTATGAGAGCATAATAATTCAAACAGTTCACCCATTTCAAGCAATTATATGCCTTCATCCAAAAACAGCAGAATTACCATCCTCTGAATTGGAGAAAGGCATTTGTGGCAAAGTAGTTTATTTGCCATTAGATCTAACAGAAAATGTACACACTCTAGGAGTGCAACGTTCAATAGAGCATTCTTTAATAGTCTTGGTAAATGGTGTACCAACAAAGGACAAAAAAAATTGGCAACAACTGGTGGACTTACATAAAGTTAGACAAGCATTGCAATATCTAAAAGACAATAACGAATACTACAAGGAAATATATGTTGATGAAAGCTTGAGGGAAACAACTGAAATAATTTAAGAGCCATCAGAAACTGGACAATTCGAACTTCTGGATCCTGCTACAGTATCTACTCTTTTGGACCATTACACAATTCATCCATTGCATTCCAAAGAAAGCATAGATGATGCACTAGAAACTTACCAAATGCGACAAACCAAAGGGTCACCAATGAATATATGGGAAAAAAGTATAGAAGCACGTGCTTTTCCACTGCTATTTCCTACTGGCAAAGGTGGAAGATACGATGATAGACCCACTCAGATTGGGGCATCAGAATACCGCTCTTTATGTATGTATTCGCAAGATCCCAGATTTAGACAAAATGTGGAATACATATTCCACCTACTCTGTGAAAGTGAATTAGCAACACTATGTTACGGAGTTGCACAGATTTTGAAATCTGGAACCCACTTTCAAAATATATCAGCTACGCAGTTAATACAAAAAGTACAGGAAAAAGATGAGGTTTTACAAACAAGTATAACAAATTTGTTTATAAACATGCGTGGTACAAAGGAATACTGGTTCCGATGGCACGGAGACGTGCGTTGTATGATCAGAAACCTTGGACCATCGACTTGGTTTGTTACGCTAAGTTGTGCAGAATATGCATGGGAAGATTTACATGAGTTCCTACGCATAGCAAACAGCAACAAAAACAACATAGATATATTAACACCTGGAGAACTTTGCTCTCTAGATACAGTTAATGTGTCAAGATATTTCCATCATCGTTTCATTGCCATGCTACACTTTATGTGCAATAAAACTGTTCCTCCCCTTGGAGAAGTGCAACACTTCTTTTGGCGAAAAGAATATCAAGCGAGAGGAGCACCACTGTTATGGATCAAAGGTGCACCGAAATTTGGTCACGACATTGATAGCACTGTTTTGCAGTTTATTCAAAAATATGTCACTTGTGAAGTTCCTTCACAACAGACACATAGTGAGCTGCATGGGCAGATGTTACAATTTCAAAGACACAAATGTGGCAAATATTGTCGCAGCAAATACAAAAACAAAGGTAAATTCTACACCAAATGCCGCTTTGGTTTCCCTAGACCAGTTACAGAAATAGGTGAAGTAAACAACTTAATGGGCCTCATTACACGGTAGGCGGTAGGGACATACCGTTACCGGTAAGGGATTACCGGTATCGGTAAATCCCCTCCCCAATCACGACCCGGACATACCGCTATTAGCGGCACCGCTAAGTACGGTGGCACTATTAGCGGCAAGTCCGTGAGCGCGCGCCCCCTCAGACCGGAAATAGCGGCATAGCGCTAATATCAGGGCATCACGAGCCATGCGTACATGGCAATACCGGCATGTAGTAGACCCAAAGAACCCTTACCGGCAAGGCGCTAATACCGGCATCGCGAACCACACGTTAAAAGAGCACAGCAGAGTTCCCACCTGCCACAGGTGGACAAAATCAGCACAGGTGGAGGCAATGGAGACTGGCAGCACAAAAGAGCACACCACACCCCTCCCCACACCCATTCCCACACCCAGATGGATGCAATACTAGCAGCATTACATGGGCTAGAGGACATGATTGCAGTGCAGCAGCTACAACAACAGGCAGCACAGAGGAGACGCAGGAGGGGGAGGAGGAGGAGGAGGGCAAGACAGGCGCAGCAAGCACCACCAGTGCACCTAGTGATACCACAGAGGCAGCCACCAATTCCCAGGATCAGAGCCAGTCCAGTCAACCTAACCCCTGAGCAGATACAGACCCTGTACCGTCTGGACTGGGATACCATCACCACCATAGTAGACATGATATACAACGACATTGTGAGTCTCATTGACATCCGTACTGCCATCCCCCCTCTACTGAAGGTGGTAACAGTGCTCCACTTCTTGGCCACAGGCACCTACCAGCATACGGTAGGTCAGATGCATGGCATATCACAACCAGTATTCTCACGCACACTGAACCAGGTGCTCGATGCCCTCCTGCAGCACACAAGTCAACACATATACATGCCACGGACTGCCCAGGAGATCTCCAACACCAAAGTTGGCTTCCATTCACTGGCAGGCATCCCAAGTTGCATCGGGGCCACTGACTGTACCCATGTAGAACTGGTGGTCCCACATGCCAATGAGGCAGTGTACCATAACAGAAAGCTATACCACTCCATCAACGTCCAAATGGTATGTGACTCCAACAAGATCATCACACATTGCTGTGCCCGATATCCCGGTTCAACCCATGATGCAATGGTCCTGCGGAACTCGACAATACCACGATACATGGAGCGACATGCTGGACAACGTTCGTGGCTACTTGGTGAGTAGCAGGCCGACCACATGTCAGTGTGATGTGGATTGTGAGTGGGGGGGAGATGCATACTCCAACTGGGCGTGATTGTGAGTGGGGGGGGGATGCATACTCCAACTGGGCGTGAATGGGGGGGGGAGATGCATACTCCAACTGGGCGTGAATGGGGGGGGAGATGCATACTCCAACTGGGCGTGAATGGGGGGGAGATGCATACTCCAACTGGGCGTGAATGGGGGGGGAGATGCATACTCCAACTGGGCGTGAACTGGTGTCATGAGAAGAATGGACATACATATTTGCATCACTGTACAGTGAGGCAGCCCACAATGGACCAGAGACAAAACCACATGCTGGAAGTGAGTGCCACGACAAACATATCAATCCATTACGCCAAACAGGCCATTCCAAACAACATGCACACCGCACAACACACCATTCCCCCATTACACAAATCAGCAACATGCATATCAAAATCACAACTGAAATGTACGCTGAACAACATCAGAAATGGTCCGTGCACATGAGTGCATACAAATGGATCCCCTGTAGCCATTGTGGTGAGGCACACCCGTACCCCACCACAGAATTGCCATCAAACAGCATGGGGACATCAACTAAGGAATGGCAGTGTACTAGCAGTGTGGCACTAACGTTGCCAGGGCCAGGAAACACAAATCACTTAAACTCAGGCGGGACATGGCAATCCCTGCCGTATGCATGCATGGTGCATGTCCACTTGCAAGGACCACCTCACCTTCCCACATTGCAGTTACCCTGATTGCTATGCGTGCTTGGATCTGTGGATGTCGTTGAATATGCAATGTTTGTTTGTGTGATATGTGCACGCTCCACATTATGTAGACACTTACACATACCCATTGTTGCACCCATGCAGGTGATGCAGGTTATCCCCTGAAGAGGTGGCTCCTTACCCCTGTGCAGAACCCACAGAACAGGCACGAAGAGGACTACAATCATGCACACACCCGTACCCGCATGGTGATCGAGCAGACATTCGGCCTATTGAAGGAACGCTTCCGGTGCCTCAGCAGGTCGGGCGGGGCACTCCTGTACGGGCATGAGAAGGTGGCCAAGATCACCATGGCATGTGTCATGCTTCACAATATGTGTATCAGACGGAATGTGCCAATGCCCCCTGACATAGAACTGCGACCACCGTCTGAGGATGATGACGGGGATGAGGATGGAGGAGAGGGGGCTGCAGGTCATGCAGGTGGCGATGCCCATGAGGGACGTGCTGTGCGGCAGCACCTGATAGACCATTGTTTCTGATGCACATGGATTAGGAGGGTGCAATTGGTGTTCAGCTCAGGGCACGGGGTGTATGGAGGACATAAACACAGTGCACCCTTCAACAATAAAGCACACATACACAATGATCAATGTCCAGTCATGTGATTATCCATGCCATTACGTGTGTATTGAGCATTATGACATTCAAACGTGCATGTACCCTCCACCCCAACAACCCTCCCCCCTCCCCCCACAACTCCCCCAAACACCCTCCCCCCCCTCCCCCCACAACTCCCCCAAACACCCTCACCCCCCTCCCCCCACAACTCCACCAAACACCCTCACCCCCCTCCCCCCACAACTCCACCGAACATGGTGTGCACATCAGTGCTGCATTAGTTCCCAAGTGTCAACAGGGACAGGCTGGCCCTACTTCCCTCCTCCACTACCACCATTGGGGGGTTGTGAGTCTGACCGCCGCAAGGACCGGCTGGACCTGCGCAGGATGGTTGTCTGGTCGGAGCTAGTAGACGAGGGGGTGGCTGGTTCATCTGCTCCCTGTGAGTGACGCATGCTCTCCATCGCCTCAGCAATGCGCGTTAGGACCTGCCTCACAGCGGCCATCTCGTCACATAGGCGCGTCGTGTTGCTGTCCATGGCAGCTTTCATGTCCCTTGACAACACCCGGATCTCCTCCCTGGTCGAGGCAGCCTCGCTCACTTGCCGGGCAACCAGGGCATTGAGCTCCTCCTGGCGCTGGCGTATCAGGCTCATGGTGTCATCTGTGGCCCTGCCCCTGTTACTCCTCGGCGCAGCTTGCTGCATGTGGCCGACATCAGGTGAGCTCGCCACGGGACTGAATGACCCATCCATTGCATCTCCGGCATGCACCTCATGGATGCTGCCATTGGATGTGTTGCATGGGCTGTGGAGTGGGGACAGCTGGGTGCTGGGTGTACGCTGCCCTTCCGGTGTCGGACATGGGTCGTCCACATCACTCATAGGTGCCGTGGCTGCTGCTTCCCCGACAGAGCTATTGGCTGCGGACGGCGTGCCTTCTGGCACTGGCTCCTGAGTGGTGGGGGTGGGTGGTGGGGGTGCTGCCACAGTGTCGGATGGCATTTCGACCCTTGGTGTGGTCGTTGCGTGTGTGGCTTTTGAACGCTGGGCCACTCCAGATATCCCAGTGCCCCTCGATGTACTGGGCCTGGTGCCTGCATCCTTTCCCTTGGCCTGCTTTTTGGGTGGTGGGGCCTGCGTTGCAGAGTCCAGCTCCTCACTGTCAGATTGTGACCCTGTGGGGGAGCAAGACAGGGATAACATCAGTGATGGGTCAACGTGCATCATGCATATGTTGTTGTTGCTGCAGTTCTTTGGATTTGGACATCTAGTTTGGGCCTGCAGGTTGTTGGCCAGATGGGTGGGTCATCCGGACATGTGTCAGGGTGACACGTGTGTGAGGTGCTGCATGCATGTGGTTGTGTGGGGATGTGCAGGGCATATATGCAGGGTTGTGTACATGTGTGTGTGATGTCCCCATCCATTAGCTAATTCCCATTTCACATTTGGGGGAGGGACTCATGCTTAGCATTGCTGTGTTTTGCGTGGTCACTCACCTCCGTCTGACGTTGTTGCCACACCACATTCCATTCGGCCCACTCCCTCGATGGATTCTATGCCAATGGTGCTGGCACATGTCTCCTCCCACTCCTGCATCTTCATCGGGGATCCACCTCCGCCTCCTGTGCCCTGTGCCCATGACCAGATTCCTGTTGGCCGATAAAATGCTGCGTACACGGAGGCACAGATCATCCCACCGCTTGCGCACGTCCTTTACGGTGCGGGGGGTGGAGCCCACCGCACTGACTTTCTGCGCCACCTCAGCCCAGATTTCCTTTTTTCTCAGGAGTGCCGGGCGCCGCATGTCGCTAGCGAACACTACGTCTGCATTTGCAGCCAGGGTGTCTGCCAGCATTTTCAATTCCTCGTTTGAGAAGCGTTCTTTGCGCTGGCGCGCATCGGCTTTCTTTAGGGCCTTGGGCATTGTTTGTTCTTGTGGGATGTTGTTTTGCCAGTCGTGGTGTTGCTGCAGGTCCTGAGTGCAGGTGATGGCAATGGATTGTGTTTTTAAAGATGGCCGCCGGGCTCTTTCCCGTTCCGGTGCGATGACGCTATTTCCGGTTCCGGTGTTTTACGGTGACTGCTAATAGCAGTGACCGCTAACAGTGGTGACCGCTAATAGCGTGCAGCATGAGGGCGGAGGTGCTATCAGCACTTTGGTCGGAGCCGGTAAGGTGCTTTTGCGCCATGGCGGTAGGGTCATTTACCGGCATGGCCCTATGCGCGTGTCCGCTAACTCGTAATGAAACGCTATTGGCGGTCTCCTACGATGGCGGACGCGCTAATAGCGCCATGACGGTAAATCACATTTTTTACCGCATACCGTGTAATGAGGCCCAATGTCTTCAGTTCGACATGTTAAAGGTAAATCACCTAAGAACACGTATTACATAAAAAGAAGGGAAGAATCAAAATATATCAATGATTACAATGCAATCATTGCCCTCTTATGGAATGCAAACATAGATGTGCAGTACATTACAGACATTTCAACTGCTGTTGCATGATATGTTACAGCCTACTTAACAAAAGCAGAAAAAACAGAGTTTCAAGACCTCTGGGATGACTTCGCATCAGACAAAACATTATCACAGAAATTGTACAGCCTAGGCATAAAAATGCTCTCGCATAGAGAATGTGGCGCCTATGAAGCCGCAGATTGTTTAACCGGTACTGCTTTGTATGGTAAATCAGACAACATAGTATGGCTAAGTCCTGGTCCTGCAAAATCTAGAAAAAGAGTGCTGAAATCATATGAGGACATAGAAACAATTGCCAGAAATGATCCCAACAGCCAAGACATTCTAAAAAACAATTTACTGGACACATACTATCCGAACAGGAGGAGCACTTTGGAAAGCATGTGTCTATACCAGACAGCTCAAAACTTTGCATACAAAAATAATGTAAAACCCGATGAAAGCAAACGTAGATATAGAGTGACCGATTGTGAAGGGAGATTAGTGAAACTTACCAAACAAAGCTTAATTAATCATGTAAAATTGTCATTGAAAACTCCTCAACAAAAAGAACTATATTACATGTCTCTGTTACACCTTTTCAAACCATGGAGAAAAGAGGATAGAAAAGACATACTAGAAAACTATGACTGCTATGAAGATGCTTTCAAAGCAAATGAAAGCGCTATCACCGATGTGAACTTTACGCAGTACAAAACAATGTTACACAATGAGCAGCAACAGTAAGAAGAACTTCAGGCCCAACTAGATAAGGACTCTTCCGGCAGTAGTCAACCTTCTGTAACAGGAAGTCAAGAACCACTAGGACAGCCACTAATAGCAAATGAGGCTGAAGTAGCTATGGCAGAAGTAGAAAACGCCATGTATCAGTATTAAGAAGATACAGAAGACTTAAATGTACAACAAGCAAAACTTAACAAAGATCAGCGCACCATTTTTGAAGACGTAACAAAACAAGTTGTACATGGTGTACAAAACAAAAATAAAGAATGTACCTGCCATAATTACACACCTATACTGCTGTACGTGAGTGGTGAAGCTGGATCAGGGAAAACATTCTTAATCAAAATCATCAGAAAGTTCCTTCAACAATTGACAAACAACAAACTGTCAGCTGTTGTAACGGCCCCCACAGGTTTAGCTACCTACAACGTAGGCAGTGTCACTTTACGCCAATTACTACTGCTTCCAGTAGAGCATCAAAATAAATTATACTATTACAAACTTTCTGCAGAAGCTGCAATGGAGTTACGCATTAAAGTATTAAAACAAATGAAAATGCTACTAATAGATGAAGTGAGCATGGTCTCCAACCTAATGTTGGCTTTGATTCACCTCAGATTACAAGAATTACTTAAAAGTAACAATGACAAAGTCTCTGCAGGGAAACACATTATCATTTTCAGAGATCTTCTACAAATGACACCAGTGAAAGGTGAACCTATTTTTAAAACCTTAGGCCACAAACTCTGCTGGAGAACTGTTGGTAGCATAGGTAATGTCAACCTTTGGCAACATTTCCAATACAGAGAATTAACTGAGAACATGCAGCAATCTGCAGATCTCACTTATGACAACATCTTAAAAAGTATTAGAGTTGGTGTACTATCGCAAGAAGCACAAGTTGTATTGAAAACCCGGCACATCCATGCACTTTATGGCGATAACGCATGTGCTACTGATGTTATGGAACAATTAGTGGACAAAAATGTCAATTGTATGGCCTTAATGCCAACTCTTGCAAGCTGTTTCAAATTCAATGAAACAATGTTAAATAAAGAAATGCAACCAATAATGGAAATTAGCGTCACAGACAAATTAGACGTACATGGTATGACAGTACCCGTGTGTGAGTGAGCAAGCCACAACAAGACTAAATAGTTTAGAAAATTCAATCTCCAACACAGCTGGGTTGGAAAAAATATTAAAATTATCCTTAAATTGTAGAGTAATACTTAAAAGTAACCTTGACGTCGAGTCAGGGCTAATTAATGGAGCACTAGGTACAGTTGTTGGCTTTCAATCATACCCACGTTTTAGAAATGAAAAGGATAGGGTGCTCAATTGCTCGATTCCTTGTCTTCAAAGACATGTATGTACGTAGAGAGCAATTTTCTCTAAGTCTTGCATATGCATTTGCCATTCATAAATCCCAATGTCTTACCCTAGACAAAGCATTGATAGATATAGGAAACACAGTCTTTAAGGAAGGCATGAGCTACATAGCATTATCACGCGTATGTACATTTGACGTCTATTGCTAATGAACTTTGATGCAAGTAAAGTGAAAGCTGATATTCCTTGCATTCTAGAATACAATAGACTGCGTTCACTGTACACCCATCATCTGAAACAATATCCTGTTCCAGATAAAGTAAAATATGGTAAAAGAAAACTAAATGTAACAGAATCCAACAGTAAATTCCTCAAAGAAAAGAAGCTAAAGTTTCAGCAATTACCACAAACAAAGAAGAACCTATTAGGGAATTTAAAACAGGGCCGTCGGCAAAGAAGGAACAGAAATTCCAAAAAATGCACTCAGATACAGAACTAGCTGGTCCATTCAAATTTGCAAATGAAAGTGGGCTAAATTGCTATGCAAATGTAGCAATGAATATTCTATTTCAATTGCCACCATTTGTTAACAATATTTACTTGCACAGTACAGACCAGTTGTGTTTGCAAATGTTAGTGCTTCATAGAAATGCAACAAGAAATCCTGACAACACATACAGTGTTCATGGAATACGGCAAGAATTGGACGACTGTGCTGGAATGGTGAGATTCACTCTGAACTCACAAGAAGATCCACAAGAATTTCTAATGTACTTACTATTAGTATTGGAAAACAAAAGCATACCTGTAAATGAAATCTTCCAGATTTCGTACATGTGGAAACATACATGCACTCTCTGTAGCAATGTGATACAGGAAGAAATCCTAAATGAGTGATTTGTGTATGTTTCCAAACCAAATTGTGAAAGCATTCAATTTCAGCAACTTGTACAGAATGCAAACCATGGCAGATTATGTACTATTTGCAATTCAGACAATCGCTCCACCTCACTGATACAATCACATAGTGCCTACATAATACTTATGTTTCTACGTTATAATGCAGATGGTACCTAAAACAACTGCAAACTGACTGGATTCACAGACGGTCAAGTGTCACTTGGAAAGAAAACCTTTACAACAATAGGTATAATCTACCATGCAGGAACTACAACCAATGCAGGTCACTACACTGCATGCATTAAAAAGAAATGTGGATGGTTCGAATGTAATGATACCGTCATTACTCTAAAGCAAAGATTGCCAGCGAATCTTACAAATGCGTATTTAATCTTCTTAAAGCCAACATCTCATAAATAATGTGTACTTCAAGATTTCCCAAAAATTATGTGAAAGACTACAAACAGTTAGAATACGCCAATAGGTATCTAACTGCCCAAGAGGATATAACAATGACACAAATAAATGGATATCACAGATCCGTAGGAACAAATGCACAGTTAGAATACGCCTACAGGTATGTAACTGTTGTTAAAAATCGGCAGGAAGGCAACAAACATAACATTAATCAGAAAGATGAAGAAAACACTCAAAGGAAACAAGGAAGTAGTTAGTACCATAGCGAAAGAAGGTTTTTTTTTAATCCAACAAGGATTTTTTTTCCCCAGACCCAAGGATTAGAAAAGCAAACACAGAAACTGAGCACAATGCACAGTACACTGGTTTGTAAACTAAATATGAGGGTAAAAAAAAGGTAAACTGTCTATTATGCAATGTAGTAAGTTTTCATGAAATGCAAAGACTAACATACCTTTTTCTTCTATCACAGAATCTAAAAAAAGGATACTTCCGCCAAGTACGAAAAGCATTTAAAAAATGTATGTGGATTCTGAACAAAGTAAGGAGTAAGTATATTGGCAGTCATTTTCTACACATGCAAATCTACACGTCTAATCTATGGTAGTAATATGCTGCAGTGGCTGGAGGCTGGCCCTTGCATCTTCATTGTGTAATCTACGACCTACGCCTTACGACCAAAGTACAAAGAGTATACTTCCTAGCCACAACTATTGCTGCATATCGAAACCATGGTCCTTGTAAATTAGCTACTTATAATTTTACTGTTGGGACCATCGTCTGCAGCCATGCAGCCAAGAAATTAGGGTGTGGACACAACTAGCGCATTACACCACACCCATATTCACTTGTAACTCCACTGCTCATGACTTCAGTCTTGGGTGCTTGGCCTTTGGGCATCCAGTCAAGACTCTGGGTCCTGTCCAGAAACACCACAGCATATCAGAACCATTGTGCCTTTCATTTCACGTCCTCCCCACAACCATCATAATGATGTTGAATAGTACAAGTGTACCAATAGCTGTGATATGTTGCAGTAGTTTATAGCCACAGGCTACAGACGTGAGTTTGAGGCCATAGAATTATCAATGTATGAGTGTACAGTATATAAAATGCACAGTTGCTTACAACTGCAGTTCTTATTACTTTGTTCAAATACTATGCATCCTGGCCACTACTACCACACCATATGACATGCATTGCTGCATATAAGTACACTACATACAAATGTGCTTTTGGCGAAATGGCCTTCGGCGATGCACCCATGATTGCAGCCCCTCCCCACAGCCGCCGGAGTGATGCACTACCACACCATATCACACCCATTGTGCCTTGTAAGTACACTACATACAAGTGTTCTGTTTGGTGCATAGCCTTCGGCCGACGGCCATGCATCCAAGACTCTAGGCCCTGGCCACAACCACTGTAGCATGTCACACCCCTGGATACACCCGTAGTATTGCGTATTGATTGCTAAGTTGTGGGGAGTGAGTGTCCTTACAGCAGTTACAAGTTTCCTGTGCACTGCATGGACTGAAATGCTACCGTTATTACACCCCTCATTTTCTGTGCATACGAGGTGGCCATAGAAAATACATTGTGAAGACCGACCCCCAGAAGAAATGCATTGATCACCCATGTCTTACTGTCTGAACCTGTCCCAACGCTCTGTAACACAGCAAAAGAGTTTTATAAATATAGCATGTGCACGCTGGTTGTTGCTCCGTTATCGGCAGATCCAAGATGTCGGGCGCAGCCAAACAATCTGACGCAGAACACGTCTCGCAGCAGCCAATCGGCAGAGACGTCGCATCCCCAGTCATGACGCAAGCCCATTAGCCAATCGTTATCTTGTCCGCGGAGCGAACAGGGAAGTGTGACCGCAGAGCGGACATAGATATCACAAAATTTTTTAGACATACTTTTTTGTTGTTTTAAAGAAAAATACTGCACTGATTGTCACCAAATTTACAAAAGCACGCTTTCTGGACCAAGCCCCTGTACCTGCTGCAAATTTCATGAAAATCCGTCCAGCGGTTTGACCTGTAGTCGTGCGCAAAGTTTTTCCCCCATTCAGTCTATGGGAAAAAAAGACGTTTTGGAACCCCCTATAACTTTTCCCCCCATGGACCAAACATCACCGAACTTTGCAAAACAATTCGGAGTGGCCCATATACTTTTTTTGCAAAGTTTGGTGAGGATTCGTCCAGGGGGAGCGGAGTTATAAGCCGCCCAAAAAGTGCTCTTCCTATGGAAACAGCAACTTAACCATAACTACACGGCCACTACCGTGGCCATGTAATATATATATAATGTGTGATTAGGCATGTATTGACATGACACTTCAACCTCTACAGGTAGGCAAGGCACTCTTCCTTTCTATGCTGCCTCTTTGCCTCTTCATTCTGTCTCACTGCCACGTGTATAACCTGCCTCTGCCCCAAAACTGACTTCCTCTCGGCTTCAGCAGGCTTCAGCATTACAGGTTGTTTACTCCACATTCCTGGCAAGCACCCAGCTCCCTTCCCCAGCTTTACTTACACCTTCCCTGCTCCAGCAAACTACACAGACGTTGTAGTGCCACTCGTTCAGCTCCAGGTAACAATGCCACACTTGTATCAGGGGCCACTGGACCATTAACATCTTTATAAATTAGGTGGATGAGTTTAAACAAGCTTTGTTCCACTGTGGAAAGGGTTTTCCTCTTGGCTTGGGTAATGCTTGTTCTCGTCTGTATAATAACTTCTATCCTCGTCTGTATAATAACCTATGGTAATATAGAATGATTGTTGAGGAAGTTACAAGGTTCAGTCTTCAAAGAGAAAACATTTATGCACATGAGTCCACTCTTTAAGGTAGATCTGCAACCTTATATTAAGAAAAGCGTCTCGAGGGCGCTGAGTACCTGTTCGTCCAGTCGATGGTCTTGGAGAAGCTGCCAGACTGTCTGGAGGTCCAGGGTTGATTGAATAACGCAGGGAACTGGTCCGACTCCCACTTGAAGTGAGCACCGGGTTGGAGGTGAACCAGCTCCCAACGCCACGGGTGCGCTCTCCCCTGATTTATGTGGCGACAGGACAGTGCAAGCACTGACAGGGGAGGCGTTTCCTGATTCAAGTGGAAAATCTCTCCAAAAACAGCTGGATCCAGATGACAGTAGAATCATAGGCAATTGATGTGGATTGGAGAGCCAATGAGTCCAAAAGGCAGAGTACCAAGGCAGGACAAGAGGCTGGCGAAGGAAACCAATCCACGAGGAACCCAGGAACAGGGCAAGCAAGAGCAACCCACTGAAGGGAACGGAATGGGGAACCACCCCAGGGCAGTAAGGAACCAGAAGAACAAGGAGCACCCCTTCCGCAGGAGCAAGGAATGAGGAGGCAGGGAGCCTAGGTCAGGGAGGCCAAGGAAGGGACTAGGAAGGGGGGGGACTGGAAACGGGCCAGGAGGCAGAGGAACAGGAGCTCAGGGAGTTCCGGCGAGGACACTATGATGCCAATCAGGTCACCGAAGATGTTGTCCATGAATCGCTGGAAGACGGCCGGGGCATTACATAAACCAAACGGCATTACCCTGTATTCGGAATTCCCAAATGGAGTCTTCCACTCATCGCCTTCTTTTATCCTAACCAGATGGTAGGCCCCACGGAGAACTAACATGGTGAAGAGTTGGGCTGATTGAAGCGATTCTATGATGTTCCGAATCAAAGGCAAGGGGTACCTGTTCTTTAGCGTAATATCCTTCAGCTGACGGTAATCGATACATGGACGTAAGGTGCCCTCTTTCTTTTTAACAAAAAACAGAGGGACAGCAAGTCCGCCTCGGCCCGAGCGCCCTGTGCACTGCGCATGCGCGGAGGGCGAGACACAGCTGCCTGCGTATGCGCAGCCCAGCGCGAACAGGAAACCAGAAAGCTCCCGGGGATGTGGAAATACAAGGACCCCTCAGGCGAAAGTGCGGATAAATCCGCCAGGACGGGGAACGCCGAAAGTGGCAGGATTGCCTCGGCCCCCAGGTAAGTGGCATGACACCTTAAAGGATGGCAAGTCATTGTATTCCCAGACACTCTAACAGAGATGATTTCGGACTTCTCTCGGGAAACACAATTAGCCACACGTGACCTCCCTTTGCTGTTGTATTCACTTGCAACTCTGCTGAAAAGTCAACGTTAAGCTTTCGGAATGGTTTTCACAGGCGTTCCCTCTTCAATTAAGGACACGCAACCACTCTGGCAACAGAAATAAATGTTCAACAATGGAGATAATGTGCTTTATTTTTTACGCGTACACTACTATTAGTGTGCGTGCTACATTTCCATTGCTAGAAAGGCTTTTAGAACAAACAACTTTTACTCACTTCCAAGTATACGTGAGTTACTATAGAGCTGGATACAGTTACCGGCAAGGCTTACTGAGGGAACCTGAATGCTGATCATCACTCACCGGCTCCAGGAACACCACGGTTGTGGGCTGTTTAACTTTCCCGACGTACACTTCTACTGCTGCTTTGGTCACACTTGGAACCCACACCCTTCTGCAGCACGGGTGTCTCTGATCCTGCCACTCTACTTGGGAGTCTCCTTCACTCCTCAGTCCCTCGGCTTGCCTTCTGCTATGGGTCTCTGTCTTCAGCACGGTCAAGGTTCTGCAATCACAATAAGTCGGCACACCTGGGGAAAACATTATCCCAGCACGTCTTCCTCTGTGCAGCCATGGCAAGACACGTTTTAAGAACACAGCACCCTCTCAGAACTTGCATGTGAAATCTGCTGTCTCAACATTCCGGCATCCCTTCTGTGCTCCCACTTCCTCGTGAATTGCAGCCTTGTGCTTCTCCTCCTCTTCTTCTTCTACTACTACTACTTCTAGCCTTTCAACTCCTGCTCCAGCTCCTTTCCTCTATATTCTCCTGCTGGCTCATTTTATGCCTCACCGGTTTGGCAATTGACTTCAGGTGGGAGCCATTAGTTTGAATTGCCTGACTCCTGCATTATCTGTAAGGCCTAACTGTCTGACTACTACATCTGTATGCCCCTTCAGCCTTCTTCCTCGTCTTAATCCCTATAGGATTCTGGGACATGTAGTTTACTTCATCAAAGTTAGATTTTTCCACTTCTTGATTATATTTAGAGGTAATTTAATTCTCTTAGTAATTTTAAGAGAGGGGCTGTAGAAGATGGTTTAGAGAAGACAATATTTCCACAATCTCTTGTAGTGTACCCTTGGAACTGAGGAGGGCCTTTAATTGTAGAAACCAAAAGGGGTCTTTCTTTAAGGTATAATAGGCTTTGGTGTTGCAACCTTAGGGTTTACCACCTTAGATTTAATAGGTTGAGAGACATCAAAATGACAATAAGCCGTGACCTCTTCTGGCACAGTGGTAAGAGTCTCCCTGTCAGAGGAAACATATTGTGCCTCATCCCATGGAATCTCTCTACTACCATGGGCCTTGTCTCCGCCCACGTGATCCTCCCGCAGTACACCACCCCCGGGGTTGGGATCAGTGAGATCTGGGACTGGGAGATAAGCTGCTTCTTTTGCTGCTTGGTCTGCTGCATCATTCCCAAGAGAAATGGTCTGATATTCGTATGAGCGGTGCATTTTACCAATGCCATTAGAGTGGTCCGTGACAGGGCCTGTCCAACAAAGCACTGTGTTGCACTGGAGACCCATCTGCTCTTCTAAATCCCCTTCTTTTCAATCGTGACAGCCCTGACTGCACTGTGGTGGTGACGTAGGCAGAGTCAGAATAGATGGTTACTCGACAGCCTTGGGGTACCTCTAGCGATTTTACCAATGCAATGAGTTCAGCCGCTTGGGCCGACTAATGCATATGTAGTCTCTTCTGCACTGACACTTCATATTCTCCATCTACCAATCAGACCAATGCTGCTCCCCTATGTCTTTTCCCTGTCTCCTGGTCAATAGTTGCTGACTAGTCAACCAAGAACACTTCCCCGTCATCAACGGCATAGTCTTGCGCCTTTGGGATGTCGTTGTCGGGTCCTTCATATGTGACGCAGTCGTGTACGTCATCAGCGTCAGTGATTGCTTCTGTCAGGAATGTGTTAAAGTGGGTGCAGGGTGTAATGTGTCCAATTACGCTGATGCAGAAATAATTTAAAGAGCAGGCCAGCTGCATGGCTGGTGGTCTGTGGCTAACCGTTAAATCATAGAACTTTATAAAGTGTATGGTAACCCCTGGCACTTCGCGCTTAGCCTCTATTTGGAAGGTCCGTATTATGCTTTTGCAATAGACAGGAATGCAGTTGCAAGAAAAGTCCTTGAAAGAAGATTTCCTGATTCTTGAAAGTGTTAGGTTAATCACACGTAGTATATCTTGCATAAAACAGCCAACACATGTTTCGACTCTCTTTTTCAAGGCTGCATATGCGTTGGTTACAATCATTTTGCATAAATAAGTTAATGTTTGATTCACATGAATTATTTCATAGAAGTTAAACAAGCGTAAATGCCATTACAATTGAGTAAAATAAGGTTTGTTAATACATAGCAAAGGACATGATTCGGGGACAGGGCAGGGAAGATAAACAGACATGTTGCTTTTATCATCATTGCCAAAGTCATAAGGCATTTAGTGCACAGGGTAGTGTTCATGCATGATCACATTCTAGTTGTGGTATCTTACAAACTGGCTGGTGCTCTAGAACCTCAAATGTGACGTGCACAGTGGGTAGTCACTGTAGACGCACGTCTAATATAGCACGTTGCTCGTAATGATTGCACTGGTGCTGAAATGGTGCAAGAACCGTGGTGCTTTGTGCATTCACATTCCATAATTGGTGGTCTTGTTACGCATAAGGTATTGTGTACTAAGTCCGGGTTTTTTGCTGTCCCAGTTGGTGGTCTTTATAACCCATTGCCAGTGTTCTAATGTGTACAAATAATATATGTATAGAGAGGGATTAATTGTTGTACCTGAAAACGGGCAGATGAGTTCAGGTTCCTACAGATTATATAATAGTCTCCTAAGCTAAAAAGCATTGTTTGTTGTACGCACAACACAAATTATTATTTTACAACAGGTTCAACCCATACCTTAATAAGTGGGCTTGAATGTGCTCTTCTAATGCTTCAAAAAAAGGTTCTCAGTTGTCGTGTTCTAACGTTTTCACCCTCGTTGGTTTTGGTTCCTGTGATCGTGTATGATATGATATGGCATTTATAATTAGTGAGGCCATTGAATATGGTGTCCCTATTCCCATTGTATAGCTACTTAACCAGCAAGGTATAAAACAGTGGTGTCCCCTCTGGGTACTTACAATTTAAGGCTGGAATCACCTTGATTGCGGTCCCCATGCATTTCGCACGCAGCCACCATTTTGATTGTTATTAAATAGTACCTGATATTCGCATTCGTGCAGAATGACATCAAGGTTCCCAAGCACAATGCTCAGTGGCAGTTGTAGTACTGCTTATGGATCGTTAGCGGTATAGCTAAAGTGCTAGCATTTGGTCTGCCATAGGCAAAGGATATTGAATCTGATATCTTTCCAATTAGTAGTGCAAACGGAGTGGTGTAGCAGTCAGCTTCCCTAGTGTGTAACATAAGTAATGTTGATGCACAAATCAGCCCGGTCCAACTATCAGCCATTTTCTTCTCTCATTTTGTTACATAATTGATTATGGTGATATGTTTGGGGATATGGTCCACTGAACTCATTAAGTCAAAGGGCAGTGTGTCACATGGATAAAGCCTAGCCCTACTAGTTTTGCTTTTTCTGCTTGTACCAAATGTTGTGTAATTATAGATGTTATCTCTGGCCACGCCTCCGCCTCGATCTGCACTATTTTGTTGAGTGCCTTCTGCACCTCCTTGCAGAGCCCTTTTATCACCACAAGATAGAAGAATGGGTTTGATCGGTCCCATGATTCACCTGTTTCTGTCCCTCACATCTCTTGATCCTGTAAATTGTATTGGGCATAGTCCTCATCATCCCTCATTGTCTGCTACATTATTGACTTCGCCTGTGTGTCCGCTTGGCATGAAAGCTTCCATAAGACGGATTGTGCTCAAAAGGTCAAAAGAAAGTACAGTCTATTTTCTAGTGGGGTTGCCGGCTCCATTTTAGCCACCCCTGTCAAACGCTTATTGAAAAATCCCTTGCTTATGCAGTTTCAGATCCTGCGGTGCCTGCGTCGTCCCGTTGCTCTCCCTTTCTAATATCCCCACCCGTTCTCCTTGAGGAATCTAGATAGATGTCTAGCGTTTTGACATCCATGGATACCTTCATGTTGTTGAGTATAGTACGTCAAGTTTGTAAAGTCTGGATTGAGATCCTAAGAGGAGTAACTCAGTCTTGTTGTTGTTAAGGAAAAGTCTGTGCTTGGCCATCCAGGCTTATATGATGAGGTAGATGTCATTTAGGACTTTGGAATCTTTGATGTGGTCCCCGGTGATAAGGATGAGAATGTGGGTGCCATCTGCATAGTTCATATAGATGACACCCAAATGGTCATGGTAATCGAATAGAGGTTTTGTGAACACGTTGTATAGTGTTAGTGATACACAAGAACTTTGTGGGACTCCGCATGTGACTGGGGCTGGCTCAGAGGAGGCTGAGAACCCTCATGGACCTATTGAAAGGGGCCCCTAGGGGACCCTGACGTCTATGGAAACAAGGCAAGTCACCACACACGATAGATACGCCAGACACAAGGTTGTATTCCCAAAGCTAGGGTTTATTGCAAAGCAAATAGTCTCAGTTGGCCAACTCGGTATCACGCCCCGCAACGTGCATCTCTAGACCTCGAGGGACGCAAGAGAGCGAATTACATACATCAGTTACATATATACAAAATGCATATCATACAATCAGCTATGACATGTTTAACACCCCCCTTTGCTGGGTTTCTTTGAACCTGGGGTGATGATGGACACTTTCGACAATTACGACACCTTCAATATCTATTCTAGTAACAATATGCAATTTTGCAAGTGCGGAGGCATCTTTTAGTTGCAAGAACAGAACACAGTGCTTCTGTTCTTGGAAGCGAGCTACATACGGGGGAAGAGTCACATTCCAGCCCTCGCCATCTATGAGGTGCTATTCGTGTCCTGAGAGCCGGCACGCTCTGCAGGTCTCGGTAAGGGGGGCCGTAAGAAGAGCATAATTCAAGCCTTTAGCTGCTTTATTCTAACATATTCTACCATATTACGAGACTGGCTGGCAGCTGTGAAATGATTAAATGCCCTCCAGCTCTGTTCAAGGCTACAGTAAGGAGGGAGCCAGGCATTCTTTCTCGGCACAGCCTATGTTGTGTTTCAACGAACTTGTACTTAGCCTCACGGCCCTGTGGCCTTGTCCTTTCTTGTTCAGACAACAAAGTTTAATATTTGAGCAGTGTAAGCATAAAATGTGCTGCGAAGCAATGTGAACAGAAAGCAATGAGCAATTGTTAGAGAAAACAAAATGGAGATCCTTGTTACATCAAAATGGCCATTCATTGGTAAGCTCAGAAACCTGTATTTCTATCGTATTTCAATCACAAAGGCGGATCAGTGGAACAGGATGACACTGGTTAGATATAAATCACATATTTATTTAGAAAAACTCATCACATGAACAATTATTTTACTTGCATAAAAATTACCTAAAAAATCTTACATCAACTCATACCTTCATACGTATCCACATTCAGAAATACATTCGAACACCCTAGTGTAGTAATAACACCAAATTGTGTTGTTCAAGAATTGCTTTCTAAAAATATTCAATTAACATTTCCTATGGTGACCCAGTTCATAATATCAGGTATCATCATATAACCGGTGTCCAATATCACCAGATATCCCTCCTAGAGGTCACGTCGACACGTGTTTTGGTCAAAGACCTTCTTCAGGACGTCGGGCTAGGAGCACTTGCTCCGCCCGGTTCTCCACGTATCTGGGCCAGTAGCGAATCTAAAAAATGTAAAAGCCAGTATGTCATCCCTATTTCTTTTCACAGGTGACAAACAATGTCACAATATGCTTTCCAAAATAAGCACATAAAACCCAACTCACCCCCACGTTTTCCGCTTGCGGGACGGTGAGGCAGGGCGTCGGAAATCAATCCTCCATGGACCTCAATATGACTGTTGAGCCTATGGATCCAACACAAACACCCCATTGCATGTATGTACCAATGCGGCATATTCACAGTTGGACATAACTAAAAAAACATACACTAACAGCGTAGCTGATGGAGACTCCTATCGTTCACAAGACCCAGGAGCACCTCTAGTCCACGTACATCTATGTCGGATGAGTTGGTCACACAAAGAATCTCCGTACCTCTATAACAAAATGAAGCAGAAGTTGCAGTGTGTACTAATTGTAATATATCCATACAACACCTCACTGTTAATTCTGTCATAAACAGTTCCCAAATATATCAAATTGGGGCAACACACCCATAGGGGTGTGCCCGCTGTTGCCATATTATGGACTCTTGCACCCAACGTATATTGCGACCCATCGGAAAAGTACCAAACATATCAAACAATGTGACGTGTCCCGGTGGCATCACCATTAGCTGTAACAGAAACACACTTCCCATGTGCTTCATATATCCACTTACATGCGTGTGTATGCATGGAGTCCGTAGCAGCCATCAATTAAATCTAGTGAGTTTCCGAGTGCTCCCGCCGTGTACTATAACAGAAACACACTTCACATGTGCACTTACATGCGTGTATATGCGAAGAATCAGTAACAAACATCAATTACATCTAGGGAGTTTCCAAATGCCGCATACATCTGCTCACATGTACAAACATGCGAGTACTCAGTTGCGGTCATCACATCATGAGTAACTCGAAAATGTTGTCTACCTTACCTAGCGTACCGCGCAGCTCCCTGCAGAATAGAGAATAAATCCTATCGTCCGGTCCTCCTGCTTTCACATAGCGCCGGAATGTCAAGCAATGACAGCGAAAATACGCAATGGTTGCTGCCGCAGACCTACACTTCTAACATTCAAATCTCGTTCCAAACCCACCGACTCGGGTTGGAAACCAAAGAAAGACTGACACAGAATACCTGCCAGCCGCACTTACAATAAACACTAAAAAGGGACTTAAAAAAGGGGACCACCATCACTGGCTCGGAAAAAAAAACGGGCGGACCAGTCTTCCCAAGAGAATACTGTTAAAGCATGGAAAAGCAGTGTATTGCACATTCGGTATTCAATGAGAACACAAAACTAGGTGCACAGTATAAAGAGTAATATATATTGTGGCACCAATTATATGTTATTACGGAAACGCGTACGCACTAAGAGGCCGATTCATGGAATAATTAGCGCGGCGCAAGTGGGCAAAAACGTGCGAATCGCAGTGGAATAGCGAAAATCGCAGTGAACGTGCGAAAATCGCACGAAAAGCAGCGCACGTCGATTCATGGAAGGCCGTGCGCGAGAAAACCAGCGGATGTGCGATAAAAAGTGCGCGGCGCACGTTAGCGCACAGGCCATCTAACAGCGTGCGCCAGGTCACAGCGAAAATCGCACAGGCCACAGCGAAATTCGCACATAGCGCGGCGCACGCAATAAAAGTAGGCGGAACACGGGCGTAACACTCGGAATGGGGAACAACTTGCCAAAACGTGGGCGTCACGGGGGAAGTACAGGGCACAAGTGCGCGGAACGCCCACACGCTCGCCTACAACACGTATTCATGGAATAGAATAGGGGAAAAAAGCGCACGCTCAAACCAGCGCACAGGCACAAACACGACCGCCACAAGAAAGGAGGCGGTAGCGTCTCTGCGGCTGTAAGAAATGTGCGCCAAAAGGTGCGCCAACAAATAGCACCTATATACTGCCATGATGAATGTCCCATACTGTGGCCCTCCAGGAAAAATGACGTGCAAAGGGGTACCCACAAACACGGACACCCGCTGACAAAAAATACGTGTGCATGTATACCGGGGTGCGCGGGAAGTGTCACACGCGATTTGCAGGGTACGTGCATCACAGGGGTTCGCGTGAAGTTATTCACGCGATCGGGCCTGGGGGAGCGGGCTACGTGTATTACAGGGGTTCGCGTGAAGTTCCACACGCGATCGGGCCTGGGGGAGCGGGCTTCGTGTATTACAGGGGTTCGCGTGAAGTTCCTCACGCGATCGGGCCTGGGGGAGCGGGCTACGTGTATAACAGGGGTTCGCGTGAAGTTCCTCACGCGATCGGGCCTGGGGGAGCGGGCTACGTGTATTACAGGGGTTCGCGTGAAGTTCCTCACGCGATCGGGCCTGGGGGAGCGGGCTTCGTGTATTACAGGGGTTCGCGTGAAGTTCCACACGCGATCGGGCCTGGGGGAGCGTGCTACGTATATTTCAGGGGTTCGCGTGAAGTTTCACACGCGAATAGCCTGGGCGCGTGAATTTGAGGGGTGCGCGGGAAGTTCCTCACGCGATCAGGCCTGGGGGAGCGGGCTACGTGTATTACAGGGGTTCGCGGGAAGTTCCACACGCGAATAGCCTGGGCGCGTGTATTTCTGGGGTGCGCGGGAAGTTCCACACGCGAATAGCCTGGGCGCGTGTATTTCAGGGGTGCGCGGGAAGTTCCACACGCGAATAGCCTGGGCGCGTGTATTACAGGGGTTCGCGGGAAGTTCCACACGCGAATAGCCTGGGCGCGTGTATTTCAGGGGTGCGCGGGAAGTTCCACACGCGAATAGCCTGGGCGCGTGTATTTCAGGGGTGCGCGGGAAGTTCCACACGCGAATAGCCTGGGCGCGTGTATTTCAGGGGTGCGCGGGAAGTTCCACACGCGAATAGCCTGGGCGCGTGTATTTCAGGGGTGCGCGGGAAGTTCCACACGCGAATAGCCTGGGCGCGTGTATTTCAGGGGTGCGCGGGAAGTTCCACACACGAATAGCCTGGGCGCGTGTATTTCAGGGGTGCGCGGGAAGTTCCACACGCGAATAGCCTGGGCGCGTGTATTTCAGGGGTGCGCGGGAAGTTCCACACGCGAATAGCCTGGGCGCGTGTATTTCAGGGGTGCGCGGGAAGTTCCACACGCGAATAGCCTGGGCGCGTGTATTTCAGGGGTTCGCGGGAAGTTCCACACGCGAATAGCCTGGGCGCGTGTATTTCAGGGGTGCGCGGGAAGTTCCACACGCGAATAGCCTGGGCGCGTGTATTTCAGGGGTGCGCGGGAAGTTCCACACGCGAATAGCCTGGGCGCGTGTATTTCAGGGGTTCGCGGGAAGTTCCACATGCGAATAGCCTGGGCGCGTGTATTTCAGGGGTGCGCGGGAAGTTCCACATGTGATTTGACAGTGTGGCTCCTCCCAGGTGTACCCTGTACACCCTCCACGGCCCCTGCAGGCAGCCCACACCACAGGGGACTACCCTGCATCCCTGGTCATGTCCCGCAGGCAGCCCACCCAACATGGGCATGCCCCCCAGCAAAGGCACATGTCTCCTTGAACTAATGAACACCAACACATGTCCCCTTGCACCCCCACCCCCCAGCACTGTGGGGCACCTGCCAGCAGGCCCCCACCCATGTCCAACTCATGTCTCCCACCACCCCCAAACCCCAGCCACCAGGGTCACCCTCCACCAGGGCCCCACTCATGTCTCCCACCACCCCCACCCCCCAGCACTGTGGGGCACCTGCCAGCAGGCCCCCACCCATGTCCAACTCATGTCTCCCACCACCCCCAAACCCCAGCCACCAGGGTCACCCTCCACCAGGGCCCCACTCATGTCTCCCACCACCCCCACCCCCAGCACTGTGGGGCACCTGCCAGCAGGCCCCCACCCATGTCCAACTCATGTCTCCCACCACCCCCAAACCCCAGCCACCAGGGGCACCCTCCACCAGTGCCCCACTCATGTCTCCCACCACCCCCACCCCCCAGCACTGTGGGGCACCTGCCAGCAGGCCCCCACCCATGTCCAACTCATGTCTCTCACCACCCCCACCCCCCAGCACTGTGGGGCACCTGCCAGCAGGCCCCCACCCATGTCCAACTCATGTCTCCCACCACCCCCAAACCCCAGCCACCAGGGTCACCCTCCACCAGGGCCCCACTCATGTCTCCCACCACCCCCACCCCCCAGCACTGTGGGGCACCTGCCAGCAGGCCCCCACCCATGTCCAACTCATGTCTCCCACCACCCCCAAACCCCAGCCACCAGGGGCACCCTCCACCAGGCCCCCACTCATGTCACCCACCACCCCCACACCCCAGCAGTGCAGGGTCACCCTCCACCAGGGCCCCACTCATGTCTCCCACCACCCCCACCCCCCAGCACTGTGGGGCACCTGCCAGCAGGCCCCCACCCATGTCCAACTCATGTCTACCACCACCCCCACCCCCCAGCCACCAGGGTCACCCTCCACCAGGCCCCCACTCATGTCACCCACCACCCCCACACCCCAGCAGTGCAGGGTCACCCTCCACCAGTGCCCCACTCATGTCTCCCACCACCCCCACCCCCCAGCACTGTGGGGCACCTGCCAGCAGGTCCCCACCCATGTCCAACTCATGTCTCCCACCACCCCCAAACCCCAGCCACCAGGGTCACCCTCCACCAGGGCCCCACTCATGTCTCCCACCACCCCCACCCCCCAGCACTGTGGGGCACCTGCCAGCAGGCCCCCACCCATGTCCAACTCATGTCTCCCACCACCCCCAAACCCCAGCCACCAGGGGCACCCTCCACCAGGCCCCCACTCATGTCACCCACCACCCCCACACCCCAGCAGTGCAGGGTCACCCTCCACCAGGGCCCCACTCATGTCTCCCACCACCCCCACCCCCCAGCACTGTGGGGCACCTGCCAGCAGGCCCCCACCCATGTCCAACTCATGTCTACCACCACCCCCACCCCCCAGCCACCATGGTCACCCTCCACCAGGCCCCCACTCATGTCACCCACCACCCCCACACCCCAGCAGTGCAGGGTCACCCTCCACCAGTGCCCCACTCATGTCTCCCACCACCCCCACCCCCCAGCACTGTGGGGCACCTGCCAGCAGGCCCCCACCCATGTCCAACTCATGTCTCTCACCACCCCCACCCCCCAGCACTGTGGGGCACCTGCCAGCAGGCCCCCACCCATGTCCAATCCATGCCCCCCTGCACCTGGGTCCCAACATTCCCCAATCATGTCCGTAATGACCATCCTCCCCTGCCAAAAGGCCCAACCAACTATCACACCCACCCACATATCAAAGGCAATTACATGTTACACCCCCAATGTAAATAATGCAATTTAACACATGTCTGTCACACACAATGGCTGCAAGTGAATGACAAAACACCCAACATGACATGCCTGAAAGCAATGAGATGATACGACACATTGAAGATTAAAAAAATAATATGTATTGAACAGCAAATAAGAAAAAACACAAAGCAAATCAAACAAAACAAGATGAATGTCCAAGAAAAAATTATGAAAAATTAAAATAAGCCAATCAAGAAGATAATCCTGGGTCCATGAGCCCTACCAAATTAAACCTAACTGACTACTAACTAAAAAGGGAACTATATACAAAAAAGTGGTGCATTGTCCAATCGCAACCAAAAAAAAATTCAAAAAAACAAAGGAAACCTAACCCTAACTATACAACTATATACAAAGGCAGCGGGCTATTCGGACGGCTCACTGGTTGTTGTCATGGGCCAGGGCATCCTCGAACTCCTGGTCAATGGCTTGGAGGCGGGCCTGTTCCCTGGCCCCGAGGTCCCGCAGGGATAACGCAGTGTCAAGCTCAAACTCCCTGCGAAGACCCTCGAGGCACTCAGACCGCCTCAGCGCCCTCTGCATGGAGTCCTCCGCCCTGACCATCGTGAGCCGTTCCTCCTCTGCCCGCTGCCGCTCCGCACCTATCCGCTGGCACAACCTCTCCCACACGGAAGCCACTCCCATTCCAGGGTTCTCCTGCCCTCCGGCCGATGCCTGCACCCCTGATGTTGATGGCCCCGAGCCATGATGCCTCCCACGTTGAGCCTGCTGCTGCCTCCGACGCAACTGCCTGTGCCAGCACGACGGCATCCAGGCTGATGGAAACCACCGACGCCGTCGTGCACGTGCCCTGCCCGATGATGCCGTCACATCCTCCATCTGCTGGGGTCCAGTTGCTCTGGTGTCCACCCCTGCTGGATCTCTGACTCCCGACTGTGGCAGGGATGGGATCCCCACCGAGCTGGCTGCATTGGTCGGGGCAGGTCCACAGGGGGCCCTGGTGGCATCTGGGCTGGAAGACGGCAAGGAGAACGACTGGTGGATAGCCTGCACAGAGGAGGAGAGGGCCGCCACATTGGCCAACACATGCAGGAAACCCACGAACATGGCCGATCCCAATTGGGCCACGTCGGCACGGTGCACTTCGTGATGACGTGCGTGCTCCTCCCGGGAAGCACGCACGGCATCACGAATCGCAGCCGTGCGCAACGCGACCCCAATCAGGACCTTCTCCGCACGGCCAGGGGTTCCCACGTCCGCAGGTGGAGGGGAGTCAGGTGACATGGACATCCCCTCTACCTGCGGACAGGCCTGGGACGGGGCATCCCTGCTGGTGCATGGTGGTGCACTCACAGGGTCAGGGACAGCGACATGCACAGGCCCCTCCACGGTGACCTGTGCTGCCTCCTGCCCCTGGCCCTGGACTGCACCACTTGCACCAGCAGGGATGCCCCCACCAGGCCCCATGTGTGCCCCAGTGGCGGCCTCCTCCTCCTCTGTGCAAACCACCAACCTGGATGGCTCCTCACCGTCTCCCACCGTAGCAGGCCCCTGTGGGGGCTCACCCACCCCTTCCGCTGCTGCCGTGGGGGCATCCCCGCCGCCTTGCTCCACAGCGCCGTCTCCGCCCTCTTCTTCACTAGCCGCTGCGTAGAGGGAGACAAAGAACACAAGCATCAGGGCACTGTACAATGGTCCCCTAGACAGGAAGCAATAGCAGATGAGCACCACTGTCAAAGTACACTTCCATCATGTCCCTCCACAACACATGGGCCAGTCCAGGCAAAACACACACAGTAACAGGCATGGTGCATGCCATGGACATTTCCATGCATGTCCAATGGACTCTTGAAACATTCAATGATATGTAACTCACATGCATCATGCCTCATGCCCATCACATGCACACACTTCACCTCAGTCACATCCATCTGGCCCCAAACACACCAAACACAGCGGATACAAGGGTAATTTTGCTGCTTTACTGAATCTCTGCATTGTCACACACATGTGTCATGCATCCATGGCATGCACAAGTCACAGACACGCAGGTCAGGCACACAGACATGGCTACCATATATGTACCTGGCATCAGCACCCATCCCTCACCCCCACCCATGTTCAGGTACAGAGACTGGCATGCTCTCATGTTCATAATCTGATTAGGGCTCCCCATGCGGCATTTCAACACATGCAACAACCATGTGCATCACACATCACTGGTCGCACATGCATTACCATGATGTCCCTGCACACATACATGCATACATGGGCTATGGCACACATACAGGCAAGTATCATAGAACCAGCACACCGCAACATGCCCTGTCTCACACAGTAATGCATGGACACTTACCGCTCAACTCCAGACGGGCCTCCCTCTCAAGGATCTGGGCGTGGAGCGCTGGGCGTACGCGTTCCAGGACCCTCATCTGGATGGTACTCATGCGGCCCCGGCCCCCCTCCACGAGGCGCCGGGCCTTCACAAGGGTCCTGGACCTCAAGTCCTCCCAGCGCTTCTTGATCTTCAGGACGTCGCGGGTTGCCACCCCCTCCGCGTTGATGGCAACCACACAGTCGGCCCAGATCCTCTGCCGTCCTTCCTTGCTGGCGCGGGACGATCCAAAGAGGGCATCATACTGCCCCAGGACATGCTCCACCAGGACACCAACTTCGGTGACAGTGAAGCTGGTGCCCCTCTGCCCCTCTGGCCTGGGGTTGCCACTGGTGCCAGATGTGGAAGTGCCCGACATGGCAACCCCAGAGGCAGGTGTGGGTGGGCAACTGGGTCCTGGGGCTGGGCTGTGGAGCGATGTAATACCAGTCGGGAGTCTTCAGTTCCAGCAGGGGTGGACACAGCAACTGGACCCCTGCAGATGGCTGATGTGCAGGCACCAAATGGCAGGGCACGGTGGCAGCAGGCAGGCAGGCAGGCAGGCAGGCAGCAGCAGATGGCACGTGGGAGGCTGCTCGGGGCACTGGGGGGCAGTAACTCGGCCTTCTGGGCAGGAGCGTGGGCTTCCGTGTGTTTTCGCGTGGCCAGCTTGATACGGAGTGATTTGGCACGTGAAAATCCTGCACGTCAGCGTGAAATCCGAGGAAAGGCCCTTAGCGCGTAAGCGCGTCAGCACGCATACGCGATTCTATTGGACCAGAGTCCCTCAGCGCGTAAGCGCGTCTGTGACGTGACCCGCACGGGTGTTCCCCACTCAGGACGTGATGACGGGGCACACGTGGAGATACTGCACGTCAGAGTGTCATCGCGTGTAATTGGACAAAAGTGCGCGTACACGCGATTGGCCTATGTACATGTATTTAATGGGTGCGCGGCCACTTACACACGCAAGTACGTCAGCGAACCTGTATCCCGTGGTGCGTGTGAATTTCCACACGCTATTGGACTGGGAACAGGATTCCAGGGCTGCGCGGGTCACACGCTGTATCCCGTGGTGCGTGTGAATTTCCACACGCTATTGGACTGGCAACAGGATTCCAGGGCTGCGCGGGTCACACGCTCGCCTAGAACACGCGCTAAGCATAAATTGCGGACTTTAACAATAACAAGCTCAGACGCCAGGATGAACATACCGTTCCTAGCAGCAGTGGCAGTGGGCTACCAAAGGAGGAGGAGGAGGATAGTCAGGGCCAGAATATTCACACCCAGAACCAGCCTTTTCGGGATGCCTGATGACCAGGTGTATGGGAGGTACAGGTTTCCACCACACATCATACTGGACCTGGTGACTGAGTGGGAGGATGACCTCACATCACCCACCCTGTGCTCCCAAGCACTCAGCCCCCTGGAGAAGGTCCTCAATGTACTGCACTTCTTAGCCACTGGATCATTTCAGCGGACAAGTGCCATAGTGGGTGGGGTGTCACAGGCCACCCAGTCACGCTGCCTACACCAGGTCTTGAACATCATGACTGCACGCCCATCAGTCCGCAGGCACATATACCTGCCCAGAACACCTGCAGAAAGGCATGCTGCCGCCCTGGATTTTTACGCAGTGGCACGATTCCCCAAAGTGCTAGGTGCCATCGACTGCACCCATGTGGCTCTACGTCCCCCCAGGGCATCTGAGCACATCTATAGGAACCGCAAGCACTGGCATTCCATCAACGTGCAGGTAGCATGTAATGCCAAGGGAATCATCACCTCAGTATATGCCAACTATCCCGGCTCCACCCACGACAGCTTCATTTACCGAATGTCCACCCTAAGCCGGGACCTAGAAGCTGGGCGGCATGGCGATACATGGCTGCTTGGTGAGTATGTATGCCACTGCACATGCATGCATGTTGGATACTGAGCAAGGTCACAACCTCACCAATGATACCAATCCCCACCTCCACAGGGGACAGTGCCTACCCTCTCAGCCCCCACATGATGACGCCAATTCGGAACCCCACCACGCCACCCCAGGTAAGATTTAACACAGCCCACATTACAACCAGGGGCATAGTGGAGCGCACATTCGGAGTGCTGAAGTCACGCTTTCGCTCCCTTGACCGTTCTGGCGGGCAGCTGTTATACGCTCCCCCAGTAGTGTGCAGGATCATAGTGGCAGCATGTGTCCTGCACAACGTTGCAACACGCCGGGGCCTGGCCGTGGACATGGTGGTGGCCCCACATCCCCAACCACATGCACAGCCGCTGCGCATGGGAGGGGAAAGGGCACGGGGGGAGGCAGCCCGTACACAGCTAGTGGCTAATTACTTCACATAGAAATCACACCCCTGTGGAGTGCACACTGCCCTGGCACATTCCATCTGACAATCAATGATGACTCAACCTGACACTGATCCTGAATGTGTGGAGAATGAACCGGGAATTCCATGTCAGCCTGAGATTGTTCACCTGGAAGTGTCACAATGTGTGCATCCCTACCCACACAGACACCACCAATGCAGTTTTGTGAAGTTACACATTGAAGCAGCTAAAATGAATACCCACTTGCAAATTGCAACAAGAGGACAGTGCCATGTCAGCCAACCCAACCCCAGCACTGCCACACGACACACCGTGCCATGTCATGCTAATTGCAGGTAAACAAAGTAATCCCCACAACATGACATCACTCTCACTATGTACAGTGGCACTATTAGAAACCTGCAACACTTGAAATGCTCACAGCAATGCCGGACCAACAACATACTTGAGCACGTAGTACCATTAACATGACATCAAAAATGTTACATATCAGTAGTCTCACCACCTGGAAATGCCTGCACTCCCACCACTACCAACTGTGCAGTGTTGGCGCCATGTAGAGTTGTAGGTGCACTGCTGCCAACATGGTCCCCATCGCCAGACTAGAGGTCCTTGTGTGGACTTGAGGAAGGGACCTGCAAATTGGGAGGTAGACACAGAAGAAGAGTTACACATCAATGCAACATGCAGTGTACAACACAACAGCAATATGCACTAGGAATGTATACACAGTATTGACTACAGACTGGCCACACAGCTCATGGGAGTCCAACGTCACTGTGTAATTCACTGTCACTTGGGCACACCCTTTGCAAGCCCATGGAAACGGGAAGCAGGAGGGGTGTGTGTGACTCAAACCCAAGCATCTGAACCAAATACATTACAAGCCTGCATGTGCCCAGCCACAATGCAGCGTATGCCCACAGGAACCACGGAAGCCAACAGATCGGAGCCAACAGATCGGAGCCAACAGATCGGAGCCAACAGATCGGAGCCAACAGATCGGAGCCAACAGATCCTCCCAAAAAAATTGGAAATAAAAACAAAAATAAGAAACAATCAAAAATGGCCATTGATGGGCCCGGGGGGGTTGGGGAGGCCACCCAGGAGGTCCGAGGACAGGATGCACACCAGAACCCACCTGCGTGGATCCTGGGAAAATAAAACACCTCCATGGGCTCATGGCCCACACGGCTACCCTATTGTGGGAGTGTCACGGCTGTCGCTATTATCACCCTGTGCAGCTGCATCCGGAGGTGGTTGCACTATGGGAGGCAGCCCACGCAAGGCCCTAGTCTGCTCCTCCATGGCTGCAAGCATGCGGGTGTGGTAGGTCTGGTTCTGGAGGATGAGTGTGCGGAGGTCCCCATGCAACAACTCACGGGATGCCCGGACCTCCGCCCTCGTTGCCTGCATCTCAGCTGAGAGCGTATGGGTGAGACGCTCCAGCTGCTGTTCTGTCCTTTGGTGTGTTGAAGCCTCAAGCTCAACAAGAGTCGTCCTGAGGTGTAGGAGCTCCTGCCTCAGGGCTTCCCTGTGGCCCTGTGACTCAATGGAGATGGCCTCCTGCAGAGTCGCCAGTGCCGCCCGCCTGTCCCTGTCGGACCCCAACATGTCCTCCCTGTGTGACTGGCAGATGGAGTCAGTTGCCTGCTCTAGTCGCTCCATCAGCCTTTCTGGGGGGACAATGGAAGTGGCCACCCTATCCATGGCCTGAGCCATCATCTCGGATGATGCAGCCTGTTGGGTAGCCATACCGTAAATGGATTGCTCCCATGCGGTATTGCCAGGTGGCGTACGGCCACCACGTCGGCGGGCACCACACCTGTCTGGGGCAAGGCGAACTGCGCCTTGCTGTGCCGGCACTGCCTGAGGCTGCAGGACTGCATTCCCCCTCTGATCTGCTGGCCCAGGAACAGGATCAGATGTCGCGGAGTGTGACCCTGCATCCGTAACCACCGAAGGCGTAGCTGCCAACACTGACATCCCCATGGAGGGTACTGACCCTGGTGCAGGTGGGTGAGACAGAACAGAATCCCTCCCTGGAACACTCACCAGCGACGGCATGTAGGTCTCATCCGAATCAACACCTGAGTACAGCTCGGGGGAGGTGCAGCCAGAGACACCCCTTGAGAGCACGACCTGCAGCACTTGTGGGTTCTCCCCCACCACCACACCACGTCCCTCACTGGTGGTTGGTCGGCCCTGGGACACCTCCTGGGTCTGCACCATCTCCACAACCCCAGCAGTATCAGGTGCGTCTTCCCCTGCAAAGACATGAAAACAAAGTAATGGAAACAGGCATTAGCACCATGGCACACATTGAGGGCTGAGAAGCAAGAGAACCAGTACTTGATTGACATGTCCCACATGACTAAAACCCTCCCATGCATGCACCCTCACTGCGTATGAAGTGCAGGCAAACGGCACACACTGATGACACCAAGATGGAAGATGGACACATTTTCTGCATGCTGCCTGGCAGTGGCATCACACATTGGCCTGTGATTGGCAGGTGAAACACACATGCCATCACACAGATGGCATGTACCATTGCTATTGAGTGAAGATGGAGAGGAGGGCAGCACCTATTCATTCAGTCCAGTTCCCGCATGTAATAGCTTTTCTGATTCTAACAGGTCAGATTTTTCACCTGGAGCTGCCAGTCTGTAATGGTCAAATTGCACAGGGACATGTGTGTACAAATGATATCCAGGTAACAAAGTCACTCCCCTTTACCATACCCATGTCAGACATGTGACTAGTGGACAGCGACATGCCTAGTGAAAGTGGTGGAATGCAAACAAACTGACTGAATGAACAGTGAAAAATAAGCAAATCTGTTGTGTCAAGGTGACACTTCAAGGGCAACTGGCGTGCAGTTGTGCTAGATGTCTACTGTTGGCAGAAGGGATACTGCTATGGCCAAATGCAGCTGCGCAGGAAGTATTGCATGAAGCACATGGCTGACCCATACGACTGAGGCGCACACACTCTCTCCTGGCACCCAAACAGAAGCCCTCACACACACACCATGCACATGTATGACACACACATGCATGTGCACTCACCGGACAATGCCTCGTAATCAGCCAGATCTCCCACGCCTTGGATCTGTTCCTCCGTGACATAGGTCCCAGCGACTGACTCATGTGGAGTGAGTTCCATGTCTACTACTGGAGACCCACCTCCAGTCACTAGAGTTGCGGCATGACTTGAGGCCAGCTTACTCTTTGCCCTGCGCTTTAGGTCATTCCAGCGCTTATAGCAATCATTGGCTGTGCGCCTCACGATTCCAAGGGCACTTACGATGTCCGCAACGGTCTGCCAGTGTGCCTGGCGTTGTGCAGGTGTGGTCTTGGATCCTGCAACAATGACCATCTCGTTGTCATGTCCGGACACATACTCGACAAGTGCATTCAGTTCGTCATCCGTGAAGCTGGGCTTCCTGGACGGGCCGGACTGTGTAGCCGTGTCTGGGGCATCAGCCTGTGCCGGACGAGCACTCTTCCTCTTCCGCTTGGAAGGTGGTGGTGATCCTGAGTGTCCTGCGCCGCTCTGGACACTAGGGGCAGGAGCCCTGGTGGACTCTGTATCAGGAGTGTGGGATTGCACACTCAGCATGGGAGTTGGTGCAGGCATTGGCTCGAGTGTGATGGTGTCAGGGGGAATGTCAGCAGCATGGACTAGGACCGACACTGTCCTGGCTGGGTGTGTGAGGGCTGGGGTGGATGGAGCCGCAGCTGCCCCTGCAGCCACTCCGCCCTGCCTCCTTGGTGCAGCAGATGACCTTGCTGCCCCAGATCCACGTGGCATGATGGCATCAACGTGCACCAGCGCACGTGTCGTAGCCCTGCTGACCTGGAAGTCAGCCATGGAGTCAGCCAGGTCTGGTGCCACAATGGGCTGGTCCAACAAGGGCTGAGCATGGATGGTGTCAGCCACTTCAGCCTCAACGGGAAGGGGGGAGGGGGGGAGGGGGGGGGGATGATGGGTGCCCTTGACTGGTCCTCCACACATGGGGGGACAGGCTCACCCTGCAAGTTACGACCACGTCCCCTACCGGATCCACCACGGCCACCACTTGTGGCTCTTCCACCTTTGCCACCCTTACGGAATCCTCGCCTCCCAGCCATGGCACTGATATTAATGTGCGTATGGGAGTGGCTGTAGACAATTGTCCTGGGCAATTGGGGGTCAAAGGGGTTGGGTACCAGATGGTAATTGTACCCTAGTGCTCTAGCACGGCTGATTGTAACCCCTGGGGAAAGATGACGGGTCACGCAACGCACAGGAGGCCCAAAAAAGGGAGATGACGTGCACGCAACCCCTCCTAGACCACGTGTGCAGAAAGAAAAACCTGCACTACGCTGTGGCACCCAGTAACACAAGAATGAACGTATGCGTGTCACACGCAGCCTAGAATGACCTCTGAAGGGGTAGGCAACACACGGGGCAAGCACAGAAGTTGGATACGTGCGTGACTCACCGTCTGCCAGGTAAAAGAGCGTGAAGAATGAGCGCGTTTGGCTGGCTAAACCCCCGCCAAAAGAAGATGTGTACGCTGTCTGAGAAGACAGGACAACAGTAGAAGGGGACACTGTTTGAGGGAACAGGCCCAGGTAAACCAGTAAAAGAGAAAAAAGAGAAAAAGCTGTCAGAGGTAACAGGGAATACGAACTGGAAACGCCGTGAAGTAAATCGCGTGTGAAACGACAAGAAGTACAGATTTCACCCACTCGCTCTCCACGAAAAGCACGTACAAGGAAATGGTGTTCTACATGTACCTTATATACAGGCCCACACGTACAGCGTCACTTACGCGGCGTGTACGTTCACCAATCACACGCTTTGTCACTCCTGCGTGTAGATCCATTTTCACCAATCACACGCTTTGTCACTTCTACGTGTACATCCATTTTCACCAATCACACGCTTTGACACTGGGACGTGTCACGCAACAATTTCCTGCACGTGCAGGTGACTATAGGCGCGCATATGCTGTTGACGGGTTTACGCGCTAAGGGCCTTTGCTGACGTGTGGGATTTCACTACCTATCAGGCTGTCCACGCGTTCACACACGAGAGACCACGCTCCTGGCCAGGAGGCGAAATTACTGCCCCCCAGAGCCCTGAGCACGCTCCCACCTGCCATCTGCTGCTGCCTTGACTGCCTGCTTGCCACGTGCCCCACAGTGCTGGTGGGTGGGGGTGTTGGGAGACATGGGTGGGGGCCTGGTGGAGGGTGCCCCTGCACTGGTGGGGGTGGTGGGAGACATGGGTGGGGGCTTGGTGGAGAGTGCCCCTGGTGGCGGGGGGTGGTGGGAGACATGGGTGGGGGCCTGGTGGAGGCTGCCCCTGGTGGCGGGAGGGTGGGGGTGGTGGGAGACATGAGTGGGGGCCTGGTGGAGGCTGCCCCTGCACTGCTGGGGGGGTGGGGGTGCAGGGGGACATGAGCAGGTGTGCAGGGTAGTCCCCTGTTTTGTAGGCTGCCTGCAGGGGCCGTGGAGGGTGTACAGGGAACACCTGTGAGGACCCACCCAGCCTAATCGCGTGTGATGATTCCCACGCACCCCTGTAATACACGTACCCTGGCTAATCGCGTTCATAACTTCACGCGTACCCCTGTAATACACGTACCCTGGCCAATCGCGTGTTAAACTTCCCGCGTACCCCTGTAATACACGTACCCTGGCCAATCGCGTGTTAAACTTCCCGCGTACCCCTGTAATACACGTACCCTGGCTAATCGCGTGTTAAACTTCCCGCGTACCCCTGTAATACACTTACCCTGGCTAATCGCGTGTTAAACTTCCCGCGTACCCCTGTAATACACTTACCCTGGCTAATCGCGTGTTAAACTTCCCGCGTACCCCTGTAATACACGTACCCTGGCCAATCGCGTGTTGAACTTCCCGCGTACCCCTGTGATACACGTACCCTGGCCAATCGCGTGTTGAACTTCCCGCGTACCCCTGTAATACACGTACCCTGGCCAATCGCGTGTTAAACTTCCCGCGTACCCCTGTAATACACGTACCCTGGCCAATTGCGTGTTAAACTTCCCGCGTACCCCTGTAATACACGTACCCTGGCCAATCGCGTGTTAAACTTCCCGCGTACCCCTGTAATACACGTACCCTGGCCAATCGCGTGTTGAACTTCCCGCGTACCCCTGTAATACACTTACCCTGGCTAATCGCGTGTTAAACTTCCCGCGTACCCCTGTAATACACGTACACTGGCTAATCGCGTGTATAACTTCACGCGTACCCCTGTAATACACGTACCCTGGCCAATCGCGTGTTAAACTTCCCGCGTACCCCTGTAATACACGTACCCTGGCCAATCGCGTGTTAAACTTCCCGCGTACCCCTGTAATACACGTACCCTGGCCAATCGCGTGTTGAACTTCCCGCGTACCCCTGTAATACACTTACCCTGGCTAATCGCGTGTTAAACTTCCCGCGTACCCCTGTAATACACGTACCCTGGCTAATCGCGTGTATAACTTCACGCGTACCCCTGTAATACACGTACCCTGGCCAATCGCGTGTTAAACTTCCCGCGTACCCCTGTAATACACGTACCCTGGCCAATCGCGTGTTAAACTTCCCGCGTACCCCTGTAATACACGTACCTTGGCCAATCGCGTGTTAAACTTCCCGCGTACCCCTGTAATACACGTACCCTGGCCAATCGCGTGTTGAACTTCCCGCGTACCCCTGTAATACACTTACCCTGGCTAATCGCGTGTTAAACTTCCCGCGTACCCCTGTAATACACGTACCCTGGCTAATCGCGTGTATAACTTCACGCGTACCCCTGTAATACACGTACCCTGGCCAATCGCGTGTTAAACTTCCCGCGTACCCCTGTAATACATGTACCCTGGCCAATCGCGTGTTAAACTTCCCGCGTATCCCTGTAATACACGTACCCTGGCTAATCGCGTGTTGAACTTCCCGCGTACCCCTGTAATACACTTACCCTGGCTAATCGCGTGTTAAACTTCCCGCGTACCCCTGTAATACACGTACCCTGGCCAATCGCGTGTTGAACTTCCCGCGTACCCCTGTAATACACGTACCCTGGCTAATCGCGTGTATAACTTCACGCGTACCCCTGATATGCACGTTACCCGCTTTGCGTTCCTTGTTTGGCTGCCCTGTAAACTGGTCCAGGGTTAGCGCAGCCCTTTGCGATGATTTAGCGATTTTGCTGGCTTTTCCTTGCGCGAGGGCGTTCTTGGGGGCGTTACTGGCGCTGCTGCAGGGTCGCTGCGATACTCTGCGCCACGGCTGGTTTGGGAGCATGAAATCCATGAATACGCTGTGCGCGGAAATCGGTTTTATCGCACGTGCCTGGCGCAGTCAATCGCACGCGGACACTCTGCGCCAGCCGCTTGCGACACTTTTCTGCGAAATTCTATGAATTACCCTGTAAGTATTATACCACAAGAAAAAATCAACACATAAAGAATGAGGTAAAAAATGAATGCAGCCATCGAAAAATCAAGCTAATGCGAAAATTTAAAATGCCCCCAAATTTCACTTAAATGTGTTTCACGTACTGCATGTAGTCGTACACAGCAATCGATTAGACAAATAAATGTACAGCCTGATGAAAGGAACTGGGACACACCTAAGGTAATTGCATACATATGCATATTATACTTATGTGAACAACTGAGTATATGATACCATTAGACATAAAATACAGCGAAACAACTGAATTAAATCCATACCCAAAAAAACACAAAATAACACATTGTAACACAGTATACCAGAACATGTCTAACCCGTTGAACTACTTCCATGGAATCTGCACACCTGGGGGTAAATACCCTTAAACTTCGAATATAGCGGACCAGCTGAATTAAATCCATGCACATTGTAACACATACTGACATAGTGTTGGACTGTTTGCACATCTGGGGATGGATCATCATAACTTATTAACATCATTAAGTATATTTCCATTATGTTTAATCTATCCTCCCCAACAGTACAATGATGTTCATCCTCTGTTTTTTGTAACCAAATTGTTCCATTCTACTGAAACGTTCAGTCCCTTCTGGACTGTGTTAAGGGTATATATCCATTTTTGTTCAGTACAATGCAATATTTTGTCAATATCGCCCCCTCTCATGGTATTCTTGATATGTTGGAGTATAAACCACTTCATATCTGTGTCCTTGTGTTGCATTTTCACGAAATGTTCTACCAGCGGCTTATTTGCCACCTTATTGCGTATGCAGCTCCTATGCTCAGATATCCGTTGTCTCACTTCACGTGTGGTCTTACCCACATAGAGGAGTTTGCATGGACAACTAATGATGTAAATTACATTTTTCGTTAGACAATTAGTGTGACAGTTCATCTTCCATATTCTATTGCCATAATGGAATTCTTTCTTGGTTTCGGTCAACGGGCATGCAACACATTTACCGCATTTATAATGACCAATGATGGGAGGCAGTCCCCGTTGGTCATTAATAGTGGGTTCTTTTTTGGGCTCTAAATAAGTGTGCTCTAGTTTCTGTCTCAAGTTTTGATTGCGTTTGAACGCAAACATCGGCTTTTTCAGTAATGTGCCAGGCTGTTTAACTAAATTCCAGTGCTTATTGATAATTCTCTTTACATCTGTACTCACAGGATTGAAAGTAGTAACACATACCAAGCGTTCATTCTTATTTCTTTCTCTGGTGGTCAAACATTTCTCCCGATTGGTATTATCCGCTCTCTTTAATTGATCTTTCACTAGTCTATTTGGATATCCCCTGTTTTTCAGCCTCTCCTTTAAATGTTCCGCATGGAATTTAAATTCATCTTTCTCATAACAATTTCTTTTGATCCGCAAAAACTGCCCGTAGGGTAGATTTTGTCGGAGGCTAGCTGGATGAAAGCTGTCAAAATGGAGTAGGGAATTTTTATCGGTGGATTTCCTGAAAAGTGTTGTGATAAGTTGATTCGCAGATTTTTTGACCACAAGGTCAAGAAAACTCACCTGGCGAAAGTTGTATTCAATAGTGAATTTAATATTTGTATCACATTGGTTTAGCCAGGCATGAAACTCATTTAGGGATGTCACTGAGCCCCTCCAAACTACAAAAACATCATCGATGTATCGTTTCCAAAACCTCAGATGCATGTTTAGAGTGGGATGGTTCATGAGCTGATTATTTTCACCAAGGACAAACTGATCCTCAAAATTAGCCATATATAGATTTGCCACATCGGGGGCAAAAGTAGCCCCCATGCTGACGCCTTTTTCTTGTTTGTAAAGTTGTTTCCTAAACAAGAAAAAGTTTTCTGTCATGGCAAGCCTAATACATTCTTGAACAAACTCGGTAGGAGGCAAATGTGGTCTTGTTCTTTTGTTCAGAAATTGGCCAAGTACATGTAAGCATTTTAGTTGGGGAATAGCCGTATATAACGACTCTACGTCCATAGTGACGAGAATGTCATCCTCTCTGATTTCAATGTTTTTGATAATATTGATCATATGGGTAGAGTCTTTTACATAAGATGGCATACCCAATACAAATGGTTTAAGGAATACCTCTGAATAAACAGACAATGGTTCGAGCAGCGAGTCAATGGCTGACACTATAGGTCTGCCAGGCGGCTCAGTGATATTTTTATGGATCTTGGGTAATATATAGAAGGCCGCCTTTTTCGACCTTCTTCTTCACTTATCCACCTTTCTCTTACTGCATGATCAGTTAAACTCCTTATTTCGTCTTGTAGACGACCTGTAGGATCCCTCTCTAGTTTCTTATAGGAAAATGTGTCACCCATTAGTCGCAAACATTCTGCTTCATACTTGACAGTGTCTAGTACCACAATCCTGCCCCCCTTATCCGCGGGTTTTATCGTGATCGAATCTTTGCTGCATAATCTGATAAGGCTTTGTCTTTCCGCTTTTGTCAAATTATCGGGTTTGTGATTCTTAGATTTGATAACTGCAAGTATTTCGCGAGTAACAATGTTCTCGAAAGCTATAATTTCCGGTGTACAGGTATGTGGAGGTGGAGTAAAATTAGATCTCGTTTTGAGCCCACTCACATTGGGTACCGTATCTGGAGCGGAACCCTTTTCATAGGGGTGCGCTGGAAGGTAAACCTCAAAAAAATATTTGAGTCTAATATTCCTAAAAAATCTCTGTAGCTCGAGTTCCATATTAAAGGCATCAGCTCTCATAGTGGGGACATATGAAAGCCCTTTGGATAACAAATCCAGATCTGATTTAGCGAGAGGGTGCTGAGATAGATTGAAAATGGGCATTAGGTCAGAGGTACCTTGAGTCACTGGTTGGAATACCACTGCCTGGTCCTCATTCCTTGTCCCTGCCCGTATTGTGGTTGCCGCTGCCTGGGCCTGCCTCGTTGTCCCCCTCTGAAAAAACCTGTTGTTGATTTTGCCCCATCGCCCCACCCGTCCCTGTACTGGTACTAGTTTTCGAGTTACTCATGATGTGATGACCGCAACTGAGTACTCGCATGTTTGTACCAGTGAGCAGATGTATGCGGCATTTGGAAACTCCCTAGATGTAATTGATGTTTGTACTGATTCGTCGCATATACACACATGTAAGTGCACATGTGAAGTGTGTTTCTGTTATAGTACACGGCGGGAGCACTCGGAAACTCACTAGATTTAATTGATGGCTGCTACGCTCCCTGCATACACACGCATGTAAGTGGATATATGAAGCACATGGGAAGTGTGTTTTTGTTACAGCTAACGGTGGTGCCACCGGGACACGTCACATTGTTTGATATGTTTGGTACTTTTCCGATGGGTCCCAATATACGTTGGGTGCAAGAGTCCATAATATGGCAACAGCGGGCACACCCCTATGGGTGTGTTGCCCCAATTTGATATATTTGGGAACTGTTTATGACAGAATTAACAGTGAGGTGTTGTATGGATATATTACAATTGGTACACACTGCAACTTCTGCTTCATTTTGTTACAGAGGTACAGAGATTCTTTGTGTGACCGACTCATCCGACATAGATGTACGTGGACTAGAGGTGCTCCTGGGTCTTGTGAACGATAGGAGTCTCCATCAGCTACGTTGTTAGTGTAAGTTTTTTTAGTTATGTCCAACTGTGGATATGCCGCATTAGTACATACATGCAATGGGGTGTTTCATGACAAATACTTAGAGGTGTTTGTGTTGGATCCATAGGCTCAACAGTCATATTGAGGTCCGTGGAGGATTGATTTCCGACCCCCTGCCTCACCGTCCCGCAAGCGGAAAACGTGGGGGTGAGTTGGGTTTTATGTGCTTATTTTGGAAAGCATATTGTGACATTGTTTGTCACCTGTGAAAAGAAATAGGGATGACATACTGGCTTTTACATTTTTTAGATTCGCTACTGGCCCAGATACGTGGAGAACCGGGCGGAGCAAGTGCTCCTAGCCCGACGTCCTGAAGAAGGTCTTTGACCGAAACACGTGTCGACGTGATCTCTAGGAGGGATATCTGGTGATATTGGACACCGGTTATATGATGACACCTGATATTATGAACTGGGTCACCATAGGAAATGTTAATTGAATATTTTTAGAAAGCAATTCTTGAAAAACACAATTTGGTGTTATTACTACACTAGGGTGTTGTATCGATGGATGTTCGAATGTATTTCTGAATGTGGATACGTATCAGGGTATGAGTTGATGTAGGATTTTTTAGGTAATTTTTATGCAAGTAAAATAATTGTTCATGTGATGAGTTTTTCTAAATAAATATGTTATTTATATCTAACCAGGTTTGCAAACTTGGGGAGCTTTTCTAGCTGCACTCTTAAACCTCCGCGACTGAATACAAAAGTAATAACTCAATCGTGTCGCAATGATGTGTGTAGAGAGCGAAGACACAGAGTTCCCCCACTTCGCTTGTCAAAAATGAATCTATAAAGTTCCACACACATCCATTACTGCGCCACCAAAAAAATTATTGTTCAAAAGCAGTTATGTTTGTTCATTTTCAGCCTTATTTATTTTTAGTTGCAGCCCATATTGATGACACGTGTTTCGGCACTCTCACTTTGCCTTTCTCAAATCTGGGCAATTATTATTATACAAATTACTATCCAAACTGATCAGTAAAGAATCAGTAAACAACCAACAAAAAATCAATTTTCACAGTTATTTTAAAAAAAGGAAAATAAATTCAGAAAGCATTATTTTAAAACATATCATAATGTAGAGCAAAACATATTTGTCATCATAGATATCCATCATGAGAAAATTAAATAAAAAGAGCACATACCAGAATATTGTCCAGTTGCAAGGTAGGTCCATGCGTGATGATTTAGTGTTCCGATGGAGATGGAGAAAGAGAGGGGTGGGGTAAATTAAATTAAAAGAAAAAGAGAGAGTAGAAATAAACGAAATTTTAATAAAATTTTAAATTTAATGAGAGGGGTAGGAGGCAAAAATAGTATAGCAATATAGTTAATGCCGTTTGTCTTTCCAAGTATCATTTATTTATTAAGTGCAAGTATTATCTAAAATAGAGCTTACCGATCTTTTGTTGTTCATGGTTTCTCTAAATGACGTGGGTGATACAAATGGAGAGAGTCCCGTCAGACTCGTGGACGAGGTACGTCCTGGTAAGGTAAAAAAATGAAATATTGGGAATGGGTTGGTTCCCTCATTATCCCGCTCGCAATTCACCATTTACTGGTTTAGGAATTCGAATCCAGGCGACAGGTGCATTTGCTTTTTTTAGGGGTTTTAGTTACAATACGAAATTATAAATTGATAAAAATTGCAACGTTCATAAGTAATCCTTTTTCTATGTGTTCTGCCATTCACAATGCGTTTTTTATATAGCATGGAGGCCGGCTACGGCACATACACACTTTCATTTCTTAACAGCAGTTCATTATATGTTTGACTTTTCATTCTAGAGTTAGTGCGGCTCCATGGGCCGTCTCGTCTTTTTTTTGCGGATCTGAGACTGATAGGAAGGTAGCAATGGGTGGTCTCATGCTTAGTTAGAGCTTACCTGAAAAGTCACAATTCCGGAATAGGCTGGGCCACGGAACATATATCGGAGTATATTGACAACTTATTAAGACCGAAAGTTACAAATGTACAAGCTTATTTGAAGGATTCAACCGCAGCAATAAACATTATTGAGAGTATTCAATGGCAACCAACCTATCTACTCGCAACTTGGGATGTTAAGGCGCTTTATACGTCTATAGGATATGACCTTGCCCTAGATGCAATTGACCATACTTTTAAAAATGAATCAGCATCTTATCTCCCATTTGTTTGCATGCTTAAAGAAATGCTCATGGCTACTCTAGATAATAGTATCTTCATGTTCAATAACAGTTTCTACAAACAAAAACGAGGCGTAGCTATGGGGGTTAAATATGCACCGGCCCTAGCGAACCTAGTGATGGGCATGTTTGAAGACCTCAAGATCTATACTACAGAGACATTCGGCCTACATGTCGTTAAATGGACCAGGTACATTGACGACGTCTTGTTTATATGGCAAGGGACACCACAGCAATTAGAGATTTTTCGACAAGAAATAAATGCCAACGAGTTGGGTATAGAGTTTACAGGGGAATACAGCAACACTGAAATAAAGTTCTTGGATTTAACAATCTATGTATCAGGCAATAGCCTGAAGACTCGAACATATCATAAGAGCACTGAAGTAAACTCCACGCTACATGCTACCAGTTGTCACTATGCACCTGTCATCCGTAACATCCCCAATGGTGAATTTATTAGAGCGAGAAGGAACTGCTGTGAACAAACGGACTTTGAGAAGGAATGTGAAATCCTGTCCACTAGATTCAAAGCTAGAGGCTATTCGGGAACAAGCATCAAAACCGCATACCAGAAAGCTCATCAAATAACAAGATCACAAACTCTTTTACAGCGCAACAAACCTACTCAAGACAAACAGGTACAATTCATTACCACCTTTTGTACCAATAACCAGTTCATTAAAAGAACCCTCAGAAGACACTTGGGCCTGCTCAAATTGGACCCACACATTGGACCACAAATACAAGATTACCCTTCGATAGTGTATCGACGGGCGAGAACCTTAAAACTGAGCCTTAGTCCATCATTACTACCTGACGAGAAAGAGGAGAAAACAGAGAATTGGTTACATCCCAAAGTGGGGTTCAGAAAATGTGGAACATGCACCATGTGCAAGCATGCGGTTCCCATGACTGACCGCTTCGAAAATAAAGATGGCATCAAAATGAAAATAAGGGAGCAGATCAATTGTCGCACGAAATATGTGATCTATGCGATTATATGCATTTGCAGCAAAATCTATATAGGAAGCACGATCCGAGAAATACGCACAAGAATACGAGAACACTTGGGAGTGATTGGAAACCAAGATAAGAATCTACCATTGGCAGAACACTGGCAGAGTCTTCATCAATTGGATTGCAAGCAGGACATCAAATTTATTGGTCTAAAAAAGGTATCCTTGGGATGCCGAGGTGGAAACCAGGAAGATTGCGACAAGAAGAAGCGAAGCTAATCAAGTATTTCAGATGTATTGAAACAGGTTTAAACACAGACAATGAGATGTCCAATTTTCTATAATAATAACCCAAAAAGAGTGAACCTAAAAAGGACTTATGTCCGAAAATGTAGAATCATGCCATTGAGAAGATTGAATCATACACTAACCTTTGTGTTTTTATTGAAATAAGTGCTCTTTGTATCAGTTGTTTGTATGAAAATGGCAACTATTGGGTTTTCCGTGTATATTTGTGGACATATATTTAAAATCAGAATAAAAACAACACATACAGAGCTAATAGACTACTATCCCAAAAAAAAAATTCATTTAATACAGCAGTAACTACAGTTCCCATAAGACATTGGGAGAAATAGATGCATGTGAACTCACCACATATAAAAACTACATTGTTCCCATAAGACATTGGGAGAAATAGATGCACGTGAACTCACCACATATAAAAACTATATTGGTTTCACTAATGAAACAATGTTTAATTTAGATAACAATCAAAAAGTGTGTGAACCAAAAAGGACCCACGCAATAAAACTTGTAACTATGCCATTGATAGTGTTGAACCATTTATTAAACTTTGTGGTTATACACAAGCAACTGCTCTTATGCACTTACCGTTTGCACAGAATGTGTAAGTAATAGCATTTCCCTGTATATTTGTCCACATAGACTCGCACTAACAATGTAAAAATAAGAACAGTACACACTGAGTTAAAGGACAGATAAAAAGCTACTAAATATAGCAGAAACTACATTTCCCATAAGACTATGGGTGAAGGGTTTAAAAGCCACTAAATATAGCAGAAACTACAGTTCCCATGAGACTATGGGTGAAGGAGATACACGTGACTTTACCATACAATAATAAAGATTTACTAGGTTTTCACACGAGCCAACAATAAAAAGGGCTCCGTTTGTAAAGCTAAATGCATAACTATGCGTTTAAATTGCATAATGGAATTAAACTTCGTGTAACCTCATGACACAGGTCAATAGAGGCATAGTATCCCAATCTATGGCCGACGGCAGGGAGAAGGTGGAAAGCGAAGTAGGACGAACAAGTTACCTTGGTAACAGCATACATACTCCCCATTCAGTAGGATGCGAACGCCTAGTAAACACACGACGCTTGATGCCGGAATTGTGACTTTTCAGGTAAGCTCTAACTAAGCATGAGACCACCCATTGCTACCTTCCTATCAGTCTCAGATCCGCAAAAAAAAGAGGAGATGGCCCATGGAGCCGCACTAACTCTAGAATGAAAAGTCAAATATATAATGAACTGCTGTTAAGAAATGAAAGTGTGTATGTGCTGTAGCCGGCCTCCATGCTATATAAAAAACGCATTGTGAATGGCAGAACACATAGAAAAAGGATTACTTATGAACGTTGCAATTTTTATCAATTTATAATTTCGTATTGTAACTAAAACCCCTAAAAAAAGCAAATGCACCTGTCGCCTAGATTCGAATTCCTAAACCAGTAAATGGTGAATTGCGAGCGGGATAATGAGGGAACCAACCCATTCCCAATATTTCATTTTTTTACCTTACCAGGACGTACCTCGTCCACGAGTCTGACGTGACTCTCTCCTTTTGTATCACCCACGTCATTTAGAGAAACCATGAACAACAACAAGATCAGTAAGCTCTATTTTAGATAATACTTGCACTTAATAAATAAATGATACTTGGAAGGACAAACGGCATTAACTATATTGCTATACTATTTTTGCCCCCTACCCCTCTCATTAAATTTAAAATTTCATTAAAATTTCGTTTATTTCTACTCTCTCTTTTTCTTTTAATTTAATTTACCCCACCCCTCTCTTTCTCCATCTCCATCGGAACACTAAATCATCACGCATGGACCTACCTTGCAACTGGACAATATTCTGGTATGTGCTCTTTTCATTTAATTTTCTCATGATGAATATCTATGATGACAAATATGTTTTGCTCTACATTATATGTTTTAAAATAATGCTTTCTGAATTTATTTTCCTTTTTTTAAAATAACTGTGAAAATTGATTTTTTGTTGGTTCTTTACTGATTCTTTACTGATCAGTTTGGATAGTAATTTGTATAAGAATAATTGCCCAGATTTGAGAAAGGCAAAGTGAGAGTGCCGAAACACGTGTCATCAATATGGGCTGCAACTAAAAATAAATAAGGCTGAAAATGAACAAACATAACTGCTTTTGAACAATAATGTTTTTGGTGGCGCAGTAATGGATGTGTGTGGAACTTTATAGTTATATCTAACCAGTGTCATCCTGTTCCACTGATCCGCCTTTTTGATTGTTGTATTCTCTACCTGAAGGATCAGGGATTGTGAGTGCAGGTGTACCCCTTTATTTACTCTTTCTATCGTATTGTACATGAGACGGTTGGCCCACGGCCACCAAAATGCGTTTGTCGCCAATCATGAGAGGTATCCATTTTTCTAGACTGACACTATTGTCTAGAAAGGATTGAACCCAGGCATTGGCTTTGTCGGAGAAGTGGGCTGCTGATTAGAAGTGGTTGCGTAAGACTTTATGATTAACCAAGTCAAATGCTGCCGAGAGGTCTAATAGTAGTAAGAGAGCGAGTTTGCCATTGTCTTTTAGGTTGTCCATTTGTGTCTTGAGGTCAATCAGGGCCGTTTCCGTACTGTGTTTAGGCCGGAACGTGATTGCCTTAGGCCCAGGAGTTTGTGATTTTCTGCATGGTTCTGGATCTGCAGATATACTGCTCTATCCAGGATTTTTAGGAGAAATGGCACTGTTGTAATGGGCCTGTAATTAGTAGGGATGTTGGGTTCTAAGGTGTTTTTATTTAGAAGGGGGAGGACCCAAGCGTCTTTCAGATTGGTTGGGACTGTGCTTGATTCAAATGAGGCGTTAATTAGGGTAGTGATAAAGGGGGCTAGTTGCTTTGCTGCATCTTTGATGATGAGAGCAGGGCAAATGTCTCCCTGGTATCTAGACTGTTTCAGATTTGAGATTTTGTCCTCAACCTCTTTGATAGAGAGAGGTGAGAAGTTGAACAAATCGTGAGTGTTGGATTGTTTACTTGATGATAGAGGTTGGGCTGTGTCAGGGAGGAGGCTGAGTTTTTTTAGACTCTATTTTAGTCTGTAACATCGATATTTTGTGACTAAGGCCTTCTGAATGTTAGTGCACTATGTGGTGTCTTTGACACAGATGTCTGGTAGAGGGGAAGGGTATTCTAGCTCTCTTAGGATGTTAAAGAGTTCTTTCATGCTAGATTTAGCTTTGATAATTCGATCATTATAGGTGTTTTTTGTTTTTGTTTGGAGAATAGCTTCTTTATAGTTAGTAGAGGTTATTATACATTTATTTTCGTTTATGGCTGAAGGGGAGTTTTTCCAGGAAGATTCTGCGTTTCTCTTGTTCTTACGTAGGGTGTTTAGTTCAGGGGTAAACCACGAGTTTAGATGTGCGCAATGTTTAGCCTTGTGCATTTTTAGTGGTGCTGTGGTATTGATAGCATTGAGCAGGGTACGGTTGTATAGGTCTACTAAGTCCGTAGGGTCAGAGATGGTAAGCTTCTGACGTCAATGATCGGCTGTAGTAAGGGAAGTCATTTCTCCACAGTTATGTTTCGATTGTTTCTCGTGCATGTTGGTGGGGTGATGGGCGTTTGCTGGCCGAGATGGTTTTCTTTTTTGATAGTGAATGTGATGAGGTGGTGGGCCATCCGTGCGCCAGGTGTGTTGGAAAGGATGTTGGTGTGCAGTTGAAATCGGCTAGCCAATCTAATGTCCTTCCTTTATTATGTGTGGTAAGGGTGATACGCTGAGTAAAGCCTAATTCAGAGATAGTGTTGGCGAGGAGCGATGCTTTGTCATCTTTAGGGTCCTGAAGGCCTAAGTTAAGGTCACCTAATAATAAAATCTAAGAGCTAGGTTTCGTATTATTAGAAAGGAGAAGGGCGATGTCTTCTTCGAAGGTGTAGATAGGCCCAGAGGGTCTGTATATGAGGTGAATGGTGAGCGTTCAAGAAGCTGAGATGGGTAGCTTGATTGATAGTAATTCCCCAGAGGTGAATGTTTGGTTGGCTATGGGCCTTATGTGTAGTGAGGTTTTGGCAATAAATGCTACCCCGCCTCCTTTAGATGATTCTCTGTCGATCAATGTATGGAATATCCATCTGGAATGGCGAGAGCGAGCGAGGGTGGGCACTGACGCGGCTTAGAGCCAGGTCACCGTTATGCCAGAAAGTCCAGATCGTTCGATGTTATGATATCCGCTATGTCTAGAGCATGGGTTGATATGGATCTGTGGCTTAGTTTTCAAGTGAGGTGTGGAATCATTAGGCATGGGTACATTGTTATTGGTGCTGATTGAGGCATTGGGTATATTGGCAGTGGTGTCGTGCTTAATGTTGGGTACTAAATGACTTGATTGTACTCTTGAGCCCAGTCTTAAATTCCTAATCTTAGTTGGGCAGTGTTAATTAGATGTAGGTCTCGTGGCAAGGAGATTGATCCATAGTGCAGGTGTGAGGGGATCTTTGTTGCAGAGTGATGGTGGGGTGAGCCTGTTAGGCGTTACTGGGAGGTAGGCGGGTAGGAATAATGACAGAGGTATGTTGTCGGATAATGGTAATGCACCGGACATGGATAAGGAAATACTGTTTGGGCCGGGCAGGGCATGGAGATCAGTTTAAGTTGGTAGGATGACATTACTCGTAATTTTATAGGCCATCATGTGCAGAGACCATGAACTGAGTATTATAATAAGGCATGAGCGAATAGCAGTAGGCACAGACATGACGCGATAGCATGCAATAGTTAGCTAAGGTCATGTGTACACTTGTGTATAGGTGCATTATAAATGCCATATCATATCATATATCATGTAATTTCCTAGGTACCGTCCCATGGATACAATTGTGCAAGATGGCAGGTCGCATAGGCTGGAAGTCCAAGAGCAGGGTGAGGTTAGAAAAGCAGAGAGACACTTATGTTTGGGAGGTTAGTACTCAAGAACAGATAGGACTGTATTGAGAGGTGAATCATAGCGGGATTGGGCAAGCACAGATGATATTCAAACAGTATAGGCAAGTACTTATGAATGATACATGATAGTGGTAACAGTCATTTGCTTAGCAATAGTTAGTATATTAGCATAATGCATATTTACAGTAGCAGAAGAGCATGCTGTAAGCGTGTTTACGGCCGTGCATTAGTAGTGGTTACGTGTGCGGTGATTCAGGTACATTACTGCATCATCATTTATAAATCAATGGGCAATGGATGAGATAGGGTGAGTGGCTGGGTGCTAGGGCACAGTTATGGTTGATGCGACAAGGAGGTTCGTCGGGCCCACGATGCACTTGAGGAAATACCCGGGGTGGATCGAAGTCAATAATCTTCTAAATAAATATAAATGACACACTTCCTGCTGCAAATCACCTCTGTCACATTTCATGTTATCACTAGAGCACCACTATTCTGCCGCCTATCAGGGTGCCTGTCCCCGACCGATGGCATCCTAGTATTCAAAGTGTTGTTAGTTACTACGTGAGTAATTAACTAATGCACATCACAACTACTGACAACCAGTTTGCATGTTACAAGTGATGCCTGAGATTGTGAACGTGTTGAAACTAATAATGTGCCTCTCCTTTTATTTCAATAGGTGATTGATGGCCTGAAAAATGCAACAACAGTGATTGTAAAATTCTCTGGACTAATGAACTGCAAAGCCTCAAACCAACATTACAGACTAATGATGGCAACAGTGCTTGCTAATGATGGCAACAGTGCTTGCTAATGATGGCAACAGTGCTTGCTAATGATGGCAACAGTGCTTGCTAATGATGGCAACAGTGCTTGCTAATGATGGCAACAGTGCTCGATAATGATGGCAACAGTGCTTCATGTGTATAAAACAAGGCTTTTTGTTTTGTATATTATTCCTGTGAGAACACACATGAGTGTGTGTTTATATACATTATGAATGCAAGTCTAGATTGCTTAAGGAATTGTTTTGAAATTCTAAACGACAGTATCCATACACTGAATATTTGAACAGCTTCAGCTAGAGGCAAAAGCTTGTTTGTCACCAGAAATTATCTCCAGACGAGAAAGCTCACCTGTGCCCTGAATTTTAAAAAAGGTTCAGTGGAAAAGGTTCTTTTATTAACACCTGACTGAATAAAGTGGCGAGAAACCTCACACCTGCACAGAATGTGGAGAATGTTGCCATCTCCAGAACATGGGTATTTATTACCCCATGAGGACATGGGTGAAAATCCTTATCAGTGCACTGAATTTGAGAATAATGTCCACTTGCATGATAAACTTATCTGCCAACAGCAAGTACATACTGGCCAGAAACCTCATAAGTGCACTGAATGTGGGAAGGGATTTGATACAAAGGGAGAGCTTACTATCCACCAGAGCACACATACATGTGAGAAACCTCATGTGTGCACTGAATGTGGGAAAGGGTTTGCTTGGAAGGGACGACTTATTATCCACCAGAGAACACATACAGGTGAGAAACCTTATGTGTGCACTGAATGTGGGAAAGGGTTTGCTGAGAAGGGATATCTCATTAACCACCAGAGAACACATACAGGTGAGAAACCTTATGTGTGCATTAAATGTGGAAAAGGGTTTGCTTGGGTGGGTAATCTTATCATCCATCAGAGAACACATACAGGTGTGAACCCCCATGTGTGCACTGAATGTGGGAAAGGGTTCGCTCAAAGGTGGCTGCTTGCTCGCCACCTGAGAACACATACAGGTGAGAGACCCCATGAGTGCACTGAATGTGGGACATGGTTTTCTCAGAAGGGAAATCTTACTATCCACCAGAGAACGCATACAGATGAGAAACCTCATGTGTGCACTGAATGTGGGAAAGGGTTTGCTCAGAGGTGGCTGCTTGCTGGCCACCTGAGAACACATACAGTTGGGACCTCTCATGTGTGCTTCAAATGTGGGAAAGGGTTTGCTCAGGTGGGTCAATTTTCTATCCACCAGAGAACACATACAGATGAGAAACCACATGAGTGCACTAAATGTGGGAAAGGGTTTGCTAACAAGGGAGACCTTATTAGCCACCAGAGAGCACATACAGGTGAGAAATCTCATGTATGCACTGACTGTGGGAAAGGGTTTTCTCGGAAGGGAGATCTTACTATCCACCAGAGAACACATAAGGGTGGGAAACCTCATGTGTGCTTTGAATGTGGGAAAGGGTTTGCTCAGGTGGGTCAACTTTCTAGCCACCAGAGAACACATACAGGTGAGAAACCACATGAGTGCACTGAATGTGGGAAAGGGTTTGCTGAGAACAGAGCGCTTACTCGTCACCAGAGAACACATACAGGTGAGAAACCCCATGAGTGCACTGAATGTGGGAAAGGGTTTGCTCATAAGGCAGATCTTACTATCCACCAGAGGAGACATACAGGTGAGAGACCTCATGAGTGCACTGAATGTGGGAAAAGGTTTGCTCAGAAGGGAGAGCTTACTATCCACCAGAGAACACATACAGGTGAGAGACCTCATGAGTGCCCTGAATGTAGGAAAGGGTTTGCTCAGAAGGGAGATCTTACTATCCACCAGAGAACACATACAGGTGAGAGACCGCATGTGTGCACTGAATGTGGGAAAGGGTTTGTTAGGAAGGGACATCTTATTAGCCACCAGAGAACACATACAGGTGAGAGACCTCATAAGTGCACTGAATGTGGGAAAGGGTTTGCTGAGAACAGAGTGCTTACTCATCACCAGAGAACACATACAGGTGAGAAACCTCATGTATGCACTGAATGTGGGAAAGGGTTTACTCAGAAGGGAGATCTTACTATCCACCAGAGAACACATACAGGTGAGAAACGCCATGTGTGCACTGAATGTGGAAAAGGATTTGTTCAGAAGAGAGATCTTACTATCCATCAGAGAACACATACAGGTGAGAGACCGCATGCGTGCACTGAATGTGGGAAAGGGTTTGTTAGGAAGGGACATCTTATTAGCCACCAGAGAACACATACAGGTGAGAGACCTCATGTGTGCACAGAATGTGGAAAAAGCTTCAGTCTGAGCAGTAACCTTATTAGGCACCAGCGTAAACATACACTTGAGTATCCATTTCAGTGCACTTCATATGGGAAGTACTTCAGTATGCAGGATGATTTTATCCACCAGGAGAGAGGACATGTAGCTGGTGAAATACCCGCTGCAATTGAAGCTTCAGAGGGGACAAGATGCTTCTTCAATGGGACAGAGTTTGGCTAGTGACTAAAACTGTGATGAACATATCGCCACAGCTGCTTCACGTTTCCTTTGGAACACAACAACTAGTGGCTGATTATGGTTGGTTAAATTTCTGCTGTTTGGAATGCATCCCTTCTTGAATATTCCAAAAGGAGACTGTACCTTCTGTGTTAGGAAGCCCATCCTATGGAACACTAAATTAATGGGCACCAACATTTTGAAACAGCTTAAAGACGCAGTGGTTGAATCAATGACCACTGGCCCTCATTGGATACATGGGGTGAACCTTTCTATGATCTGTAGAGAAACTGTAAAGAACAAAGACATGTTTTATTTTACATGAATTTCTATGTGCGGAAAAGCATGAATTACAAGAGGTATCATTTGTCTATTACTTCATAAAAAAAATGCCTCTACTGGGAATGAGGATTACATGTTTACACTTTAATTTTAACACTGCTGTACAGTGATTTTACTTTCAAATTCAAAGCATAGGGGTTAGAACATTCCAAATTTAAATGATCTGAAGCCCTCTTAAATACACTGGGAAAAAGCTGGATTCTCACATGGTAATAAGACTAAAGCCTGGCACAACACATGTGAAAAGGCAATATTTGTCGAGGGGGGATAACATGGAGAACGGAATCCAAAAAACTGGAATTTCCAATATTACTCCAGAGTCTGTTTCCATGAAATGAATGCCACGCCTGGAACATCCTCCTTGCTCAACGCTGAGGCGTTCCACTTTTGCAACAAAGTCTATGGCACTACAGTCTCCTCAGGATCCCCTCTAGTGTCTTACACTATTGCCGATCTCTAGTGGAACACTCTTCTCCTCAGGATCCCCTCTAGTGCATTACACTATTGCATATCTCAAGTGGAACACTCTTCTCCTCATGATCCCCTCTAGTGCATTACGTTATTGCCTATCTCTAGGTGAACACTCTTCTCCTCCCGCCAACCCACGTTTGTTCATTAACTGACTGAAATGGTGATTTAAGAACATTGAACTTCAGCTAAATGTGTTGTGCTTAAAATAAATTAGTACGGTCTCCATTTGTATGTTGAATCAATTTATTTTTTCTGCCTTTGATCCGGGGTAAACTTCCTGGAACAGAGGCGATTTTATTTGTTTACAGTAGCGTGGTGGCGGTCTTTATTTCAGTTTTATGTTCGTTTCTCCAATTCGCACACCCCTCAAAACGTGACTTTTTCAACACCTGATCAAGGACTAATCTCAGTGGTGTGCATACTGTGACGATTCATGGGATGATGTCACTTCTCCCCAGAAGGGGATCTCTTCCCTATGAGCCTAGAGAGGTGAGGCCGCTGCCCAATAGACTCTTTAGGGGTTGTAATATGCGGGAGGTTCACATAGGGAGGGACTCCCCACCTGATCAAGGACTAATCCCAGAGGTGTGCATACTGTGACGAATCATGGGATGATGTCACTTCTCCACAGAGGGGAAGCCCTTCCCTATGAGGCTAGGGGGGGTGAGGCCGCTCCCCAATAGACCCTCTAGGGGTGGTAATAAGCAGGAGGACCTCATAGGAAGGGACTCCCCACCTGATCAAGGACTAATCCCAGTGGTGTGCATACTGTGATGAATCATGGGATGATGTCACTTCTCCCCAGAGGGGGGAACGCTTCCTATGAGGCTAGGGAGGTGAGACCGCTCCCCAATAGACCCCCTAGGGGTGGTAATATGTGGGATGATCTCATAGGGAGGGACTCCCCACCTGATGAAGGACGAATCCCTGTGGTGTGCATACTGTGAGGAATCATGGGATGACATCACTTCTCCCCGGAAAGTGTGGAAAGTGCACCAAATCTACCTCGGGGGTGTGGATCACTATGCCCCCCCCCTGCTCTTGTATCTCAGGGCCTTTGTGCACTGTGTTACTCCTAGATTACTCCTATGGACACACTTACCTAAGACACAAAGAAAACAAATGAATCGATTCAACAATAGAAACACTTTTATTGATACATAGCAATACATGATGCAAACACTACTATAATGGAAATCTCGAACTTGCACCTTCTATGCTTTTGGTGCAAATCTACCATGCAATGCAATAACTATAAGCCTTACAGGCTTCTAATGCAAGCAATCTAATAACTCCAGTCCACAACATTCTTCTCCATTCCACACCATACTTCACACTCTCTAAGACAAACCCTGTCTGATTACCCCATCTATACCTCTGTGTGAGTGTCTGTTCTTATTCCCCATGCACGTGTCTTATTCAGCAATACTCCCCTTTTTCTCTGTTTTGCTCTGTCTGTCCTCTCCCACTAACTCTGCAACCAGCCAGTCAGGCGGGGCCAGGCCTCTCTCTGCCAGATCCCTGCCAGAGCTCATCAGCTCTGCTCAGAATGCTTCCCCAATGTTCCCTCGATCTCCGAGTCATCCAAACGTCTCTCGATCTCTCAGAGAGCAGCTCCATCCAAAACTCCATCTCCAACAAATAGAAACTCCCAAAGCCTCACCTCTCATTATACTGTTCAATGACATATCCATATCGCCTTAAAGGGAGAGGAGGACGGCCACCAGGCGAAGCCGCCACACGGCGAAGGCCAGAGGACAAGGCCTTGCTATCTCTCTGCTGCTCCGCTGCGAGAGATTTCTTCATGGACACTTAGCAGCACCAACTCTTCCCACATCGGAGAACGGGCCCCTGCCGCCATTGAGGAACACGCGGCTCCTGCCGCAATACACACCACCCGGGAGTACTGTCTACGCTCCTTGGCAACGGCCCAGCTGACTCACGCACCGGAGCCTGCAGCCCCTCCTCCCCCGCCTTAAAGGGAGAGGAAGACGGCCGCCAGGCAAAGCCACCACACGGCGAAGGCCAGAGGACAAGGCCTCGCTATCTCTCTGCAGCTCTCCGCTGCTCGACGTCGTGGATGGCGCCCACATACACTTGCCGGCTAGAACAAGGTAAGGCCTCCAGCCACAACGCCCGCCTGCCGTACCCCTCCCTCAGGGCTCTCCAGGCCACATCTATGCGCACCATGATTATAGAAATGCACGACTTCGGTCGTGCACCCACCCCTCTATCCCTAACACCTATACACCCACTTTGGGATACCGCAATACCAGGGTAGGCTTGAGATGCCAGCCTCCCCCACACCACCTGTGCCACGCCACCAAGGCCAACATTAACCCAAGGGCCACCCTGTACATGGTAGTCACGCAACGTCAGATCATCTCTACTCGCACCGCCAACCAAGGCTCAACGAACACTGAGCCCAATAATAACATTGACTCCGCAGTACCAGCCATGCCCAATTCCAGTGCTGCCTCACTGCTAAATGCTCATGCCCCCATGACCACAGTTGTAGATGCTATGCCCAAAGCTGTTGCAATGTTAAATGCTCATGCCCCCACGACCACAGTTGTTGATGCTGTTCCAATTGTTGTCTCAATGCTCAATGACCATGCTGTAGCCCCTTTGATCATCTCTGATTCCATACCAGTTACTACACCTGAGCCACCCTTCTCAGCGGCTAGCCCACACACCTCTACGCCCCCCACTGCCTACACACTCATCTGCGCTCTGCTCAATGCCCGCTCCATACCCGCCCACGCCCCAGACATCCACGACTTGCTCATTAAGGACAACCTTGACCTCCTCATCCTTACTGAAACCTGGCTAAACAAGAGTTCAGGTCCAGCATTATCTCTGGCTATTCCATCTGGGGGTTTGGCCCTTATTGCCAGGGAAACCTTGGCCATTATAGAAATTGAAGGATCGCTAGACAACAATAGCGACTACCTCTTACTAAAAATGAATGTCTCCCCCAACTGCACCATAACCATGCACATTGTTTACAGACGCCCAGGCCCATGTATCGACTTCCAGGACACCCTTATTTCTGCACTGTCTAACAACATCAAAAAGACTTCACAGGTTATACTCCTGGGAGACCTCAACCTAGGGCTCAAAGACCCTAAGGATACCCCTGCCAAATCCCTCAAGAACGCGTTATCCAACCTGGCTTTCACGCAATCTATATCTGACCCTACTCATATAAAAGACCGTACCCTTGACTGGATCAGTCATCACAACTGCTCCTTACTCATCACCGCCAACACCCCCATCCCTTGGTCCGACCACCACTATATTCAATTCAACATTGGAACTAAGAAAGGGCCCCTCTCACCTCCACCACCTTGCCCGGCCACCTACGCAAGGAGCTCACGCCTACTCACAGTCGAGAACTTAGCACCCTACCTTCTCAACACTGCCTTGCAGGCCCCGTCCTCCAATAACCCTGAAACTTTAGCTAACACCTTCAAGGATGTCATCATATCAGCCGTGGACGCCATCGCTCCACTGACCCTTAAAAAAAGCCAAACATGCTAACTCGTGGTTCTCCAAAGAACTCCTTGACCAACGCGCGCAAAAGAGGATTGCCCTCTCCACATGGAAAGCCAACCCCTCTGAAGCCACCAAACTGAAATTCAAAGCCATCTCCAAATCCTACAAAACTAACATCACTTTAGCTAAAGCTGCTTCCTTCAACGCTAGGATTCATGACGCCAAGTCTTGGTCTAAGGAGCTATTCACCATTTTTAGGGAACTGGAAAAATCTTCTGCTCCCCCCATCAGTCATCAAAGACGACAAGTGGTGTAATAGTATTCAATCTGCCATGCTAGAGAAGCTTAACACTCTCCAAACTAATATTCACGGCCACCAAAAAGCCCTTTCCAGCCTCATTGCGAACCTGCGCGCTGAACCACCCACCAAGACCACCTCCTCCCCACTATTTGACTTCAAAGATACCACTGAGCCAGAGGTCATCGCCCTGCTCAAGTCCATTAAACCATCCAACTGCAAGGGTGATGCCTGCCCAGCCAGCCTCATCAAAGACTCGGCACCTACCCTAGCCCCCTTCCTAACAGCTTTTATTAACTCCTCCTTCCAGTCAGGCCATGTTCCTTCTGGACTCAAGGAAGCCTGGGTACGCCCTCTCCTTAAAAAACCTTTGCTCGACCCATCTGTCCCAGGGAATTACAGACCCATCACCACTGTACCATTTCTGCTCAAAATCCTGGACAAAGCAGCATACCTGCAAGTCCAACAGTTCCTGGAAGATAACCGTCTCCTCGGCCTGCGGCAATCTGGCTTCCGCCCACGACACAGCACCGAAACAGCCCTCCTAGACTTAAAGAACCAAATGGACGATCTTAGAGATGCAGGCAAACCTGCTCTACTATTGCTCCTGGATCTTTCCACTGCCTTTGACCTGGTTGACCACAACACTCTGTGCCACCATCTAGCCACCCGAGCTAACTTCTCCACCAAAGCTTGTCAATGGATCACCTCCTTTCTCCAAGAAAGGGCCATGAAAGTCTTTTCTGACTCAGCGTCCGCCACTTCCAGCCTCATCACTTGTGGTGTTCCTCAGGGCTCCTGTATCGCGCCCACGCTATACAACCTCTTTACGAGGCCCCTGTTCAGCATCCTCGACTCCCTTGGCATCTCATATACAAATTATGCGGATGACACACAGGTACTTATCCCTCTCACGGGTGACTACCTAGCAGATACCAAAACCCTCACCACCATCTACTCTACCATCCAATCATGGATGGCAGAGAACTGGCTCTGCCTCAACAGTGAAAAAACGGAACTACTTGTCATAGGGTCACCCTTCACACTGGGCAACCTCGGAGATCAGTACGCCTCCTTCAACATCGACAACATTCCCATCAAGGTCTCCAACCACGTTAAGACACTCAGAGTCTACCTGGACTCTGATTTGTCCATGGACAGACAGGTCAATGCCATTGCTGCCTCCTCAGCCTACTACTCCAAAGTCCTCAATGCTGCCAGGCCCTTCCTGGCCCACCATAACTGCCTCACCATTGCCAGGGCAATTATCGGGTCAAGGCTAGACTACTGCAATGCCTTTCTCGTTGGGACCTCCAACAAAAACATTGCCAAATTGCAGCTAGTTACGAACTTGCCCCTCCCTACCTGACACACAGAATTACCAAGCACACTGCCACAAGACCCTTAAGATCGTGTTATGCCAACACGATTGTGATGCCCGCGACACGCAAGGTGCGCGCTGGTGGCTCCAGCTTCCCCACCCAGGCAGCTATGCACTGGAACGCACTGCCACCCCACTTAAGATTGATCGAGTCACACCAAGCTTTTCGCAAAGCTATCAAAACCAGGCTCTTTGTTTAAATTGCCTCTCACTAATATGAATATGCAAATGTCATTTCCTGCATCTGTGCAACCATGAGACCTTTGGTCACCTATCTGTAAATCATAAGTCCTTCATTTTTGGTAACAGCACCTCGATGCCTTATGGGCTGCATGCGCGCTTCACAAATGCAAATAAATAAAATAAAATAAATATCCATGGTTACACTCGTCCCTCTAAGCTAAAATGCCTCTCTTTCGGTCTGTCAGCATTTCTAAATGTGAGCAGTGCCTGAATGTCTGTGATGCATGTACTTGTACTTTTCAATCACTGCGTGGTCTGGTCAATGTGACATTTTCTACATATCTATACCATATCTTCTGTCAGCCTGCGGTACAAAACACCATCTCCTCATATTTCTCCATTCAAATCCCTCTCTCCTCATGTCTCTGCGAGCCAAACTCTTCTCCCTCCATTGCGCTGCCTACCCCCACCTTCCCTCTGTCTGCGAAGCACCAGCCCAAGGCTGATAAGGCACAATGCCTTCTCCACTCGGACAAAGGTTCATGTTATCTGTCTGCCAAGCAACTGTTTACGCATAATTGTACACTGTAACTCATAACAACTTCCCTGCAGAACGAACAGCTTCTGAATGGCTTCATTCAGGATGGCTTAGGAGCCTGCCAAATGCATTCTCTATAGTGCTCAGCACATTCACTCACTCAAACCGAAGCACTATCTATATGCAGACTTCATGCATATTCTAAGTGCACACTCATACGTGTCTCTCTACAATGCATACATAATACATAACAACATATCTCTACAAATATAACGTGTCGCTACATGTCTCTACATGGCACTTCAAATATAACAGGCCTCATCCTATAACAAATACAAATGCATACAAAGTGGCAGAATAATGTGGATAATCTAATGTCACTACTCATCAGAATGAATGATGGATAACTGGATCCCTAAATGGGTAATGATTCTCTAACAATGGCCAATGATTCTCTAATGATGGGTAATGATTCCATAATGATAACAAACCAGGCTTCTCCATACTATCTGGTTTCACAATCTCTCCTCTTATCATTATATAATCATTACTAACGATTTGTCAAAACATGTCTCAATGTGCCATGCTAAATCAGGCAAAATTTGCAAAGGGAAAAAACATTCTGGGGGTAATTCATAGAATTTCGCGCACAAGTGGCGCACGCGGCTGGCGCACAGTGTGCGCATGCGAACATCTGCGCCAGCCGCGTGCGCTAAAATCAATTTCCGCGCACAGCATATTCATGGATTTTAGCTACCAAAAGCAGCCGTGGCGCAGCGACCCTGCAGCAGCACCAGGTACGCCCCCAAGAATGCCCCTTGCGCAAGGAAAAGCCATCAAAATCCCCAATCCAGCGCAAAGGGCTGCGCTAACCCAGGGCCAGTATACAGGGTCGCCACACGGCAAGTGGGGAACGTGTATTACTGGGGTGCACGTGAAGTTTCACACGCGATAGGATCGGGGTACGTATATTTCGGGGGTGAGCGGGAAGTTTCACACGCGATTGGCCCTGTGCGAGTGGGGTACATGCATTTCTGGGGTGCGCAGGAAGTTTCACACGCGATAGGCCCTGTGCGAGTGGGGTATGTGTATTACAGGGGTGCACGGGAAGTTTCACACGCGATAGGATCTGGGTACGCGTATTTCTGGGGTGCGCGGGAAGTGTCACACGCGATAGGCCCTGTGCGAGTGGGGTACGTGTTTTACAGGGGTGCGCGGGAAGTTTCACATGCGATAGGATCCAGGTACGTGTATTTCGGGGGTTCGCGGGAAGTTTCACACGCGATTGGCCCTGTGCGAGTGGGGTACGTGTATTTCTGGGGTGCGCGGGAAGTTTCACACGCGAAAGGCCCTGTGTGAGTGGGGTTCATGTATTACAGGGGCGCACGGGAAGTTTCACACGCGATAGGCCCTGTGCGAGTAGGGTACGTGTATTACAGGGGTGCGCGGGAAGTTTCACACACGATAGGATCCGGCTATGTGTATTTCGGGGGTTCGCGGGAAGTTTCACACGCCATTGGCCCTGTGCGAGTGGGGTACGTGTATTTCTGGGGTGGTGGGAAGTTTCACACGCGATAAGCCCTGTACGAATGGGATACGTGTATTACAGGGGTGCGCGGGAAGTTTCACACGCGATAGGCCCTGTGCGAGTGGGGTACGTGTATTACAGGGGTGCGCGGGAAGTTTCACACGCCATAGGATCCAGTTACGTGTATTTCAGGGGTGCGTGGGAAGTTCCACACGCGATAGTATCCAGGTATGTTTATTCCGGGGGTGCGCGTGAAGTTTCACACGCGAATGGGCCTGTGCAAGTGGGGGACGTGTATTCCTGGGGTTCGCGGGAAGTTTCACACGCGATTTAAGCAGGGTACGTGTATTACGGGGGTTCGTGGGAAGTCTCACACGTGATTGGATCCGGGTACGTGTATTTCGGCGGTTCGCGGGAAGTTTCACACGTGAAAGGGCCTTTGCGAGTGGGGTACATGTATTCCTGGGGTTCGCATGAAGTTTTACATGCGAAAGGGCAACGCCCGTGCGCGATACGTCATAGACGAGCTTACGCGCTAAGGGCCTTTGGTCCAATGGAATCGCGTACAGGTGCTTACGCGCTAAGGGCCTTTCCTCGAATTACACGCTGACATGCACATTTTTCACGTGCCAAATCACTCCGTATCAAGCTGGCCACGCATACACACACGGAAGACCACGCTCCTGCCCTGAAGGCCATTTTCCTGCCCCCCAGAGCCCCGAGCACGCTCCCACCTGCCATCTGCTGCTGCCTGACTGTCTGCTGCCCACGTGTCCTGCTATTCGGTGCCTGCACATCAGCCATATGCAGGGTTCCAGTTGCTGTGTCCACCCCTGCTGGAACAGAAGACTCCCGACTGGGATACCATCGCTCCACAGCCCAGCCCCAGGACCCAGTTGCCCACCCACTCCTACCTCTGGGGTTGCCATGTTGGGCACATCTCCATCTGGCACCACTGGCAACCACCTGCCAGCGAGGCAGAGGGCCACCAGCTTCACTGCCACCGAATTTGGTGTCCTGGTGGAGCATGTCCTGAGGCATTATGATGCCCTCTTCGGAACATCATGCGGCAACAAGGAAGGACGAGAGAGGATCTGGGATGACGTAGTGGTTGCCATCAACGCGGAGGGGGTGGCAACCAGCGACATCAAGCACATGGGGCCGGGCACGCATGAGTAACATCCAGATGAGGGTCCTGGAACGTGTAGGCCCAGCGCTCCACACCCAGATCCTTCGGAGGCAGACCCGTCCGGAGTTGATCAGTAAGTGGCCAAGCATTGCTGTGTGAGACAGGGCATGTTGCAGTGTGCTGGTAGTCTGATGCTTGCCTGTATGTGTGACATAGGCCATGTATGGATGTGTGTGTGCAGGGACATCATGGTCATGCATGTGAGACCAGTTATGTGTGAACCACATGGTTGGTGCATGTGTTTTAATGCAATATGGGGAGCTCTATGCAGAATGCACACATGAAAGCATGGCTGTCTCTGTTCCTGGACATGAAGGGGGGGTGATGAATGGGTGCTGATGTCATGTACATGTATGGTGCACATGTGTGTGTGTGTGGGCCTGTGAAGTGTGTGTGTGTGCCTGAGAAGTGTGTGTGTGACTTTGAAACGCCATGGATGCATGTGACTTTGAAGGCAACATCTTGGTTTACAGGGGCCCTTCTACATGGATGTTGATGTTGATTGCAGGCGCCAGGACTGTTTCTGCATGTGTGTTGTGTGCATTCACCCATGTGTTGTGGAATGACAGGATGGAAGTGACATTTGACAGTGCCACTCATGTGTTATTGCTTCCTGTCTAGGGTATTTTGTACTGTACCCTGATGCTTGTGGTCTATGTCTCCCTCTATGCAGCGTCAAGTGAAGAAGAGGGCGGAGACGGCGCTGTGGAGCCAAGCGGCGGGGATGCCTCCACTGGCCGACGACGCAAGGCCCAGCCACCCTCCCAGGAATTGGCATCATCTGGGAACGAGGGGGCTGGTGCTGCGTCTGCCACAACGGCTGTGGCAGAAGGGCCGGGTGAGCCCCGACAGGGGCTTCCAATGGCGGAAGACAGTGTGGAGACATCCAGGTTGGTGGTCTCCACAGAGGAGGAGGAGCCCGCTACTGAGCCGCACATGGGGCCTGGTGGGGGTAGTACCACTGGTGCAAGTGGTGCAGTCCAGGGCAAGGGTCAGGAGGCCGCACAGGTCACCGCGGAGGGGCCTGTGCATGTCGCTGTCCCTGACCCTGTGACTGCACCACCATGCACAAGCAGGGAGGCCCCGTCCCAGGCCAGTGCGCAGGTAGGGGAGAGTGCCATGTCATCTGCCTCTCCACTACCTGCGGACGAGGGGTCCCACGAACGTATGGGCTCCGTCCTGGTTGGTGGGTTCCTACATGTGTCGCGCACTCTGGCAGACCTCTCCTCCTCTGTGGAGACTATGTGCCAGTCGTTCGCCACACCGTCTTCCGGCCCAGATTCCACCAGGGCCCCCTGTGGACCTGGCCCGACCAACACAGCCAGCTCGGTGGAGCTCACATCCCTGCCACAGTCGGGAGTCGGCAGCCCAGCAGGGGTGGACACCACAACTGGAGACCAGCTGATGGAGATGTGCAGGCACCATCAGATACGTCACATGGACAGCAGCAGCAGGAGCAGGCTCTAGGTGGGAGCAATGATGGCTCGGGGACATCAACATTATAGGGGCAGGCATCGGCCAGAGGGCAGGAGGACCCAGGAATGGGAGTGTCTTCCGTGTGGCACCGGTTGGGCCAGCAGATAGGTGCGGAGCGGCGGCAGGCGGAAGAGGCGCGGCTCACCATGGTCAGGGCGGAGTTCTCCATGCGTCGGGCTTTGAGGCGGGCAGAGTGCCTCGAGGCAACTCGCAGGGAGTTGGAACAGGCCATGAGTGCCTCCCTGCGAGACCTCGGGGCCAGGACAGAGTCCTGCCTCCGGCAAATAGACATGGAGTTTGATGATGCCCTGGCCCGGGACACCACAGAGTGAGCCGCTGGACTTGCCAGCCGCCATTGTATATAGTTAGATAGTGTTAGGTTTCCTTTCGTTTTTTCTTTATTTTGGTTGTGCTTGGACAATGCACCACGTTTTTGTATATAGTTTTATATTAGGTAGTATTTTTGATAGTTTTTATTTCATCTTTTGGGCTAATGGACCCTGGATTGTTCATCTGTACATAGTTCACCATTGGATTGTTCTCTTCTTTTTTTATTTTCACCATGGAGCAATGATTTTCACTTTCTTTTTTCCCTTGGATTTGCTTTGTTGGACTGTGACTTTGGACACCATTTCTTTTGGATTACTTTGGATTATGATTCTCTTTTTTTAATTCTTTTACGTACATGCAGCTTTTCTTTTATCATTCCCATTGTTGTGTGCTGGATTTTGATTACATTCATGTTGTGTTTAATACATATTTTTCTTCATACTTCGATGTGTGTTATTAGCTCATTGGTTTCATGCATGTCATGATATGGGTTTTCACATTCACTTGCACCCATTGTGTGTGTGTGACGGACATGTGTTCATTTACATACTTGCCATTGGGGTTGTATCATGTAATTGCCTTTTCTATGTGGGTGGATGCAATACTTGGTTGGGTCTTTAGGCTGGGGAGGCTGGCCATAAGGGCCACGATTGATGATCGTCATGACCTGGGGGCAGGGGGACATGAGTGGGACATGAGTGGGGGCCTGCTGGCAGGTGCCCTGCACTGCTGGGGGGTGGGGGTACAAGGGGACATGAGTGGGGGCCTGCTGGCAGGTGCCCTGCACTGCTGGGGGGTGGGGGTGCAAGGGGACATGAGTGGGGGCCTGCTGGCAGGTGCCCTGCACTGCTGGGGTGTGGGTGTGCAAGGGGACATGAGTGGGGGGCCTGCTGGCAGGTACCCTGCACTGCTGGGGTGTGGGGGTGCAAGGGGACATGAGTGGGGGCCTGCTGGCAGGTGCCCTGCACTGCTGGGGGGAGGGGGTGCAGGGGGACAGGAGTGGGACATGAGTGGGGGCCTGCTGGCAGGGGCCCTGCACTGCTGGGGGGTGGGGGTGCAAGGGGACATGAGTGGGGGCCTGCTGGCAGGTGCCCTGCACTGCTGGGGTGTGGGGGTGCAGGGAGTCATGCGTTGGTGATCAGTAGTGCAAGGTGACATGTGGCTTGGCTGTGGGGCATGCCCATGATGGATGGGCTGCCTGCGGGACATGACCAGGGGTGCAGGGTAGTCCCGTGTGGTGTGGGCTGCCTGCAGGGGCTGTGGAGGGTGTAGAGGGAACACCTGGGAGGACCCACACTGCCAATTCACGTGTAGGACTCCCCGGCACCCCCGAAATACACGTACCCTGCTGATATCGCGTGTGAGACTTCCCGCGAACCCCAGGAATAAACGTACCCCGCTTGTACAGAGCCCTTTCGCGTGTGAGACTTCCCGCGAACCCCAGGAATACACGTACCCCGCTCGCACATGGCCCTTTCGTGTGTGAAACTTCCCGCAAACCCCGTAATACACGTACCCTACTGAAATTGCGTGTGAGACTTCCCACGAACCCCAGGAATACACATACCCCGCTCGCACAGGGCCAATATTCCTGGGGTTCCCGTGAAGTTTCAGACGTGAAAGGGCCCTGTGCGAGCGGGGTACGTGTATTCCTGGGGTTCGCAGGAAGTCTCACACGTGAAAGGGCCCTGTGCGAGCGGGGTACGTGTATTACTGGGGTTTGCGGGAAGTCTCACACGCGAAAGGGTCCTGTGCGAGCGGGGTATGTGTTTTCCTGGGGTTCGCGGGAAATCTCACACGCGAAAGGGCCCTGTGCGAGCGGGGTACGTGTATTACTGGGGTTTGCGGGAAGTCTCACACGCGAAAGGGCCCTGTGCGAGCAGGGTACGTGTATTCCTGGGGTTCGCGGGAAGTCTCACACGCGATTTCAGCAGGGTACATGTATTTCGGGGGTGCCGGGGATTCCTACATGTGAATTGGCAGTGTGGGTCCTCCCAGGTGTTCCCTCTACACCCTCCACGGCCCCTGCAGGCAGCCCACACCACAGGGGACTACCCTGCACCCCTGGTCATGTCCCGCAGGCAGCCCATCCACCATGGGCATGCCCCACAGCCAAGCCACATGTCACCTTGCACTACTGATCACCAACGCATGACCCCCTGCACCCCCACCCCCCAGCAGTGCAGGACACCTGCCAGCAGGCCCCCACTCATGTCCCCTTGCACCCGCACCCCCCAGCAGTGCAGGGCACCTGCCAGCAGGCCCCCACTGATGTCCCCTTGCACCCCCAGCAGTGCAGGGCACCTGGCAGCAGGCCCCCACTCATGTCCCATTCATGTCCCCCTGCACCCCCACCCCCCAGCAGTGCAGGGCACCTGCCAGCAGGCACCCACTCATGTCCCCTCGCACCCCCACCCCCCAGCAGTGCAGGGCACCTGCCAGCAGGCCCCCACTCATGTCCCCTTGCACCCCCACCCCCCAGCAGTGCAGGGCACATGGTGGCAGGCCCCCACTCATGTCCCCTTGCACCCCCAGCAGTGAAATGCTGATCTCATGACACAAACCAAAAGCCAACTATGTACATGAACACATGTCCGTCACACACATACACTGGTTGGCATTGCATTTCACATGCATCAACCCAATGAGCGAATCCCACACATTGAACTTAAAAAATGAAAATGTATTATGTACATGAAATCAAAAATGAAATGAAAGCATACCAAAATATGAAATATGAAATGAAAAGTATGTGAAAAAGATGATTGAATGAAAATGATAACCAATCCAAAAAAATTTGAAAGAAAAACAGTCCAAAGTCACCCTCCAACAACGCAAATCCAAAGGAAATGTAAAAATAAAACTCCATTGCTTCATGTTCATAATAAAAAAATTAAAAAAAATGAATACATGATGAAACTATATACAATCCATTGTCCAAGGATATAAAGGGTCCATGATCCCAACCAAACAAATGAAACCTACCTAACTACCTAAAAATATAACTATATACAAATTTGGGTGGCATTGTCCATTGACCACAAATAAAAGGAAAATGAAAAGGAAACCTAACTCTAAAAACTATTTACAAGGGCAGCAGGCCAGTCCGACGGCTCACTTTTGGATGTCCCGGGCCAGGGCATCATCGAACTCCTGCTCAATGTCCTGGAGGTGGTCCTCTTCCATGGCCCCGAGGGTTCGCAGGGACGACGACATGTTCTCCTCCAACTCCCTGCGAATTGCCTCGAGGCACTCGGCCCGGCTCAGGGCCCTCCGCATGGAATTCTCCGCCCTGACCATCGTGAGCCGTACCTCTTCTGCCCACTGCTGCTCCGCATCTATAGCATGGCCTAACCACTGCCACACGGAAGACACTTCCAATCCTGGGTCCTCCTGCCCTCTGGCCGATGCCTGCTCCTCCGATGTCGAAGGCCCCGAGCCATGATGGCTCCCACCTTGTTGCTGCTGCTGCTGTGCCTCTGCCTGTGCCCTGGCTGTTGTTGCCTGCACATCCTCCGTCTGGGGTGCAATTGTTGAGGTGGCCACCCCTACTGGACGTCCGACTCCCGACTGTGGCAGGGATGTGTCCTCCACCAGCCTGGCCACAGGGTCAGAGGCAGCTCCACAGGGTGCCCAGGTGATACATGGGTGGGAAGATGACATGGAGGACGACTGGGGCATAGGGGGTTCAGTTGAGGAGGGGGTCGGAACAAGGTCCAGAAAACAGAGGAATCCGGCCTGGTGAGCTGTCCCAGTAGGTCAACGCGGTCAACAAGCCATCCGAAAAGACGTGCAGTCTCCTCATGAAAAGACTGTAGGTCACCTCGCATGGCCCGTTGACGCAACGCCACCCCACCCAGGACAGGCTCAACCCGGTCCCGGATAGCCACGTCCACAGGGAGAGGAAGGCCAGTTGTTGTAAGTGGATCCCCTCCCTGAAAACGGGTCTGGACGTAGGCATCCCTGCTGGTGCGGGATGATGCAGTCACAGGATCGGGGACAGGATTACACACAGGCACCTCCGCGGTGGCCTGTGCTGCCTCCTGCCCCTGCACTGCACCACTAGCACCAGTGAAATACCCACCTCCAGACCCCGTCTCTCTCCCTTGAACGGCCTCCTCCTCCACCAAACCCCCCACCAACCTGGATGACTCTGTGCTATCTTCCTCCGTTGGACCCTGTGGGGTCTCAGCTGCCCCTTCTGTTGCCGAGGAGTCCAACTCCGACCTCTGCCTATTGGACTTACCCTCGGCAGCTGCGGCCTGGGACGCGGCACCGGACTCCTCACTCCCCGACGAGATGACAACCTGGGAGGGGAGCCGGGCCTTGCGTCTCCGGCTGGCGGTGGGATCCCCGCCGCTGTGCTCCACAGCACCCTCTCTGCCCTCTTCATCAGTTGATGCTGCAGACAGGGAGAGATAGGAGACAGGCATCAGGGCACTGTACAATGGACTGATACACACATGACAGTTCCACATGAGTGGCAGTGTCAAACTTCAGACATGGCATCACAATCCCCAACACACATGTCATTTCAACTCACACACATGAGCTATTCCACAGCCATATCACAACGGCCAGTACCATCCATACACATACAACAGCATCAGCAGGCAAAGGTGCGCCAGACATCACATGAAACACAGGGAGTGTACTAGACATGCACACACGCCACCACACTTACATGCATTTGTACACCTCCACCAACTGTCGCAGTGATGAGATCGGCATCCATGTCACATCTGGCAATCAGCCTTCTACATATCAGTGTCACATGCATCCATGTTGCATCACTGTTGCACCCTTGTCAAATACACACACATGCACATGTACACGGTGCAGATACATGCAGCTGGAACCAACATACATGTGTGACACCACAACCATGCCAACTTACATACACAGTCATTCAAACATGTGTGCTCACACATCTGCATTTCCATGTGTCTCACACATGAGAGGACTCGCATGTGTTAGCCTCACGGCCCTGTACATACACATCCATACATGGCCCTACAAAACCATATGTGCAACCTGCACACTACTGGCACACCACCACACGCACAACTTCCAATCAGTATGCATGTACACTTACCGCTCGACTCCAGACGGGTCTGGCTCTCAAGGACCTGGACGTGGAGCACTAGGGATATGCGTTCCAGGACCCTCAGTTGATGTTTCGACAGGTGGCCCCGGCGCCCCTTAGCATCCGCTGCCTTCAAGAGGCGCCGGGCCTTGTTGAGGGTCCTGGACCTGAAGTCCTCCCAGCGCTTCTTGACATGTTGGAAGTCGCGGACTGCCAACCCCTCCGCATTGATGGCAGTCATGGTGTCCGTCCAAATCCTGGTCCGTCCTTCCTTGTCGGCGCGCAAACTTCCGAAGAGGGCATCGTACTGCCCCAGGACTTGCTCCACCAGGACACCAACTTCGGTGGCAGTGAAGCTGGTGGCCCTCTGCCTCTCTGGCTGGGGGTTGCCAGTGCTGCCTGATGGTGTAGTGCCCGACATGGCAACCCCAGAGGCAGGTGTGGGTGGGCAATTGGGTCCTGGGGCTGGGCTGTGGAGCGATGGTATCTCAGTCGGGAGTCTTTGGTTCCAGCAGGGGTGGTCACAGCAACTGCACCCCTGGCTGATGTGCAGGCAGCAAATAGCAGGGCACGTGGGCAGCAGGCAGTCAGGCAGCAGCAGATGGCAGGTGGGAGCGTGCTCGGGGCTCTGGGGGGCAGTATTTCGGCCTTCTGGGCAGGAGCGTGGTCTTCCGTGTGTGTACGAGTGGCCAGCTTGATACGGAGTGATTTGGCACGTGAAAATCTTTCACGTCAGCGTGTAATTCGAGGAAAGGGCCTTAGCGCATAAGCGCATCAGCACACATACACGATTTCATTGGACCAAAGGCCCTTAGCGCGTAAGCGTGTCTGTGAGGTGACGCGCGCAGGTGTTTCCCTCATAGCACGTGATGACAGAGCACACGTGGAAAAACTGCACGTCCGAGTGTCAGCGCGTGTAATTGGAGGAAAGGGTGCGTACACGCGTAAGTGATGTGTACGTGTGGGCCGGTTTAAAAGGTACGTGTAGAACGCCATTTTCTTGTATGTGCTTTTTGTGGAGAGCGAGTGGGTGAATTCTGTACTTCTTGTCGGTTCACACGCGATTACTTCACAGCGTTTCAAGTTCGTACTCCCTGTTACCTCTGACAGCTTTCTTCATTTTTTGGGCCTGTTTCCTAAAACAGCGTTCACTTCTCCTTTTGTCCTGTCTCCTCAGACAGTGTACAATTCTTCTTTTGGTGGGGGTGTTGCCAATGCGCACACGCGTGTATTTTTCACGTTATTTTTCCAGGCAGACGGTGAGTTCCGCACGTACTTAGCAACTGTGCTTGCCCCGTGTGTCGCGTACCCCTTCAGAGGTCATTGTAGGCTGCGTGTATTACGCGTACGCTTATTTTTGTGTTTCTGGGTGCCACAGCGTAGTGCGGGTTCATTTTTCCACGCACGTGGTCTACGAGGGGTTGCGTGCACGTTCATTTTTGTTTTTGGGCTGCCTGTGCGTTACGTGACCCGTCATCTTCCCCCAGGAGTCACAGACAGCCTTGCTAAAGCACTAGAGTACGAATTCCATCTAGTACCCTACCCCTTTGACCCCCAATTGCCCAGGACAATTGTTTACTTCTCGTCCCATACGCACAACAACATCAGTGCCATGGTTGGGAGACGAGCAAGCGGTAAGGGAGGCAAAGGTGGCCGACCTTCAAGAGGTGGACGTGGTGGGCACGGTAGGGGACGTGGCTGGGATGTGCAGGGTGCCCCTATACCCCCATGTGTGGATTGCCAATCAGGGACACCCATGCCCCCCCCATGGTTGAGGGAAACGTGGCTGAGACCATCCCAGCTCAGCCCTTGTTGGACCAGCCCATTGTGGCACCTGACCTGGCACAGGATAAATCCCAGGCTGACTTCCAGGTCAGCAAGTCTAGGCCACGTGTGGCGGTACAAGTTGTTGGCACCAAGCCACGTGGATCTGGGGCAGCTATGTCATCTGCTGCCCCAAGTAGGCAGGGTGGGGAGGCTGCAGGGGCAGCTGCAGCTCCATCCGCCCCAGCAGCTCCATCCGCCCCAGCTCTGACTCTCCCAGCCAGGACAGTGTCGGTCCAGGTCCATCAAAGTGACGTTCCCCCTGCCAACAACACCTTGCAACCAATGCCTGCACCAAGACCTATGGTCATTGTGCATTCCCACACGCCTACTACCCAGTCCACCGGTGCTTCTGCCCCTACTGAGCAGAGTGGCGTAAGCCACTCTGGGTCTGCTCCACCTTCAAAAAAGAGGAAGAAGGGTGCTCTGGCACGACAGGCTGAGACCCCAGACATGGCTACACACTCCGGCACGTCAAGGAAGCCTTGCTTTAATGACCCGGAACTTGATGCACTTGTGGCCTATGTGTCGGCACATAGGCGCAAAATGCTGGTGACTCCAGGGTGCAAGAACGTCTGGCACACTGGCAGACCATCGCAGACCGCATAAGTGCCCTTGGATTTGTGAGGCGCACATCTGATGATTGTTACAAGCAGTGGAACGACCTGAAACGCAGAGCAAAGAACAAGCTGGCCTCAAATCATGCCGCTACTCTGGTAACTGGCGGTGGGTCTCCACAAGAGGACAACAAACTCACTGAACATGAGTATGTTGCTGGGACCTTCGTCACAGAGGAACAGATCCAAGGTGTGGGAGAACTACCCGATTATGACGCATTGTCCGGTGAGTGCCCATGCGTGTGTGTGTAATGCATGTGTATGTTGTTTGGGTGACGGGTTCTGATTGAGTGCCAGGTGAGGGTGTGTGTGCCTGAGTGGTATGGGTCACCCATGTGCTTCATCCAAAACATTCCGCGGCCTTGGATTTGTGTGTGACATTACGGCAGTTGCCCTTGAGGTGGCATCATGCAACAACATTGTTTATATTTTTCAGTGTTCTTTCAGGCTGATTGTTTCAATTCTCCCACTTTTGCGACGCATTCCTCAGCCCTATTGTCACATATGTGACATGCTTCTGTCATTGAAGAACCCCACATTGGTCCACATGTGTTACCTTGTTAGTTGAATGATTTGACCATTCAGGCTAAATGAGTATTGTCCTGATCACATGAAGTTTTTAGGCCTGTTTGAATGTGGAACATGATAGTTGTTTCCTGTCATGTTGAAGTGCACAACCATTGATGTGTACATCGGCCTGCAATCACTGTATTTTTGTACACTGGATGTGTTGCAGTGTGCGGCACATGCCTATTTTGTCACACTATGTAGCATTTTTCATCTCATCATGTCCATCTCACATAGATGGCTGACGTGTTAATTCACTGACATATGGATGTACTTGTGGAATGTACCATGGCTATGGTGCATGCCATCTGTGTGATGGCATGTGTCATGTATGTGTATTGGACATGCCATTCACAGGCCAATGTGTGATGGCAGTGCTACCCAGCATCCAGCAAATGTGTTTTGCTCTTTCATCTCGGTGTCATCAGTGTCTGACTTTTGCCTCCCCTTCCAACTCTGTGACAGTGCATGCATGGGAGGGTTATAGTCATGTGGGACATGTGTAAATCATGTACTGGTTCTGTAGCTTGTCAGGCCTATGTGTGTGCTATGGTGCTCATGCCTGTTTCCATTTGTTGTCTTTCATATTTTTGCAGGTGATGACGCACTTGATGCTGTTGAGGTTGAGGACATGGTGCAGACCCAGGATGAATCTGAGGCACGACCGGGCACCAGTGGGGGACGTGGTATGGTGGTGGGTGAGAACCCATTCTTGTTGCAGACGATTCTGTCCATGGGTGTCTCTGGGTGCACCTCCCCATACCTCTATTCAGGTGCTGATTCGGATGATGAGACCTATATGGCGTTGCAGGTAACTGTTTCTGGAAGGGATTCTGTTCTGTCCAACCCACCTGCACCAGGGGTAGAACCCTCTATGGGGATGTCAGTGTTGGTAAGTCAGCCTTTGGCGGTTACGGGTGCAAGGTCACACTCCACAACATCGGATCCTGTTCCTGGGCCAGCAGATCAGAGGGGGAATGCAGTCCTGCAGCCTCAGGCAGTGCCGGCACAGCAAGGCGCAGATCGCCTTGACCCAAACAGGTGTGGCGCCCGCCGACGCGATGACCGTACGACACCAGGCAATACGTATGGGAGCAATCCATGTACGGTATGGCAACCCAACAGGCAGCATCAGTTGAGATGATGGCTCAAGCAATGGAGAGGGTGGCCACTTCCATTGTTCCCCTGAAAGGCAGATGGAGCAACTACAGCAGGCAACAGACTCCATTTGCCAATCACACAGGGAAGACATATTGGCGTCCAACAGGGACCGACGGGCGGCACTGGGGACTCTATGCCAATCGATATCAATAGAGTCCCAGGGCCACAGGGAAGCCCTGAGGGTACAACTCTGTCCCCTCAGGGAAACTCTTGCTAACCTTGAGGCTTCCACTAACTTGAGGACAGAACAGCAGCTGGAGAGGCTCACACGTTCGCTCTCAGCTGAGATGCAGGCAACTCGGGAGGAGATCCGGGCATCACGTGAGGTGCTGCATGGGGATCTCCGCACTATAATCCTCCAGAACCAGACCTTCAACACCCGCATGGTTGCTGCCATGGAGGACCATACCAGGGCTTTGCGTGGGCTGCCTCCCATAGCACCACCACCTCCTGATGCAGCAGCAGATGGTCATGAGAGCAACAGCAGCAGTTCTTTCACATTGGCATAGCCGTGCAGGCCATGAGCCCATGGAGGTGTTTTTTTTCCCAACATCCACACAGGTGGCTGTTGGTGCGCACCCTGTCCGCGGACCTCCTGGGTGGCTTCCCCCCCTGGCCCCCACATGGCCATTTTTTATTTTTGAATTTTGATTTTTGATTATTTTGTTACAGTGTGTTACCTTGTGTGGCTCCCGTGGGCATCCACTGTATTCTGGCTGGGCACATGCAGGCTTGTCCTGAGTTTGGGTTAGATGCTTGGGTTCGTGAGACACACACCCCTCCTGCTTCCCGTTTCCATGGGCTTGCAAAGGGTGTGACCAAGTGACAGTGAATTACACAGTGACTTGGGCTCCCATGAGCTCCCATGAGCTGTGTGGGCAGTCTGTAGTCAATACTGTGTAGACATTCCTTGTGGATATTGTTGTTGTTTTGTACACTGCATGGTGTATTTATGTGTGCTTCTGCTTCCATGTCTCCCTCAGAATTTGCAGGTTCATTCCTCATGTCTTCACAAGGCTGACTATTTTGGCGATGGAGTTCATGTTGTATGCAGTACACTGACAAGTTTTGGAGGCTGCAGGACTACAGTTGGAAGGGGTCGATGTGGTGGCATATTCAGGTTGTAAGACTACGACTACTTCAACTTAGTACTATCATGTTTTAGTTATGTTTGAGCTTGTGTAGCTGCATTGTATTGTTGGTAAGTATTCGGTCATGTGTGTTGTTAGTTCAACATTACTGGGAGCATATTGTGTGTGGCCAGTTTCCATTAGGGACACTTTACTTTGTGACACTTGTGTCAGGTTTTCGGGATTGCTTTGTTTGCTCTCACATAGCATGACATGCCATGGTGTGTTGGGTGGCGGTGCTGGGGAGGGGTTGGTTGACATGGCACTGTTCTCATGTTGTATTTTGTAAGGGGGTAATGCATTTGGCAGCATATGTGTGTCTTTTGATGACACAGCATTGGTGGTGTTTGTGTAGGTAGGGATGCACACATTGTGACACTTCCAGCTGACCAATCTCAGGCTGGTATGGTTGTGCCAGTTGACTGTCCCTTATGTCATCATCATTGATTGTAAACTGGTATGTGCCAGGGCTGTGTGCACTCCACAGGGGTGTGATTTTAAGTGAAGTGATTAGCCCCGTGCCCTTTCCCCTCCCATGCGCAGTGGGCGTGCATGTGGTTGGGGATGTGGGGGCACCACCATGTCCACCGGCAGGCCCCAGCGTGTTGCAATGTTGTGCAGGACACATGCTGCCACTATGATCCTGGACACTACTGGGGGAGCATATAACAGCTGCCCGCCAGAACGGTCAAGGGAGCGAAAGCGTGACTTGAGCACTCCGAATGTGCGCTCCACTATGCCCCGGGTCGCAATGTGGGCTGTGTTGTATCTTACCTCGGGTGGCGTGGTGGGGTTCCGAATTGGTGTCATCATGTGGGTGCTCAGAGGGTAGGCACTGTCCCCTGGGGAGGTGGTGATGGGTATCATTAGTGGGGTTGTGACATTACTCAGTATCTGGCATGCATGCATGTGCTAAGGCATTTATACTCACCGAGCAGCCATGTATCGCCATGCCGCCCAGCTTCTAGGTCTCGGTTTAGGGTTGACATTCTGTAAATGAAACTGTCATGGGTGGACCCTGGATAGTTGGCATATACTGAGGTGATGATTCCCTTGGCATCACATACTACCTGCACGTTGATGGAATGCCAGTGCTTGCGGTTTCTATAGATGTGCTCTGATGCCCTGGAGGGACGTAGAGCCACATGGGTGCAATCAATGGCACCTAGGACTTTGGGGAATTGTGCCACCCCGTAGAAATCCTGGATGGCAGCCTGCCTTTCTGCAGGTGTTCTGGGCAGGTATATGTGCCTGCGGACTGATGGGCGTGCAGTCATGATGGCCAAGACCTGGTGTAGGCAGCGTGATTGCGTGGCCTGTGACACCCCCCCACTGTGGCACTTGTCCGCTGAAATGATCCAGTGGCCAAGAAGTGCAGTACATTGAGGACCTTCTCCAGGGGACTGAGTGCTTGGGAGCACAGGGTGGGTGATGTGAGGTCATCCTCCCACACACTGACCAGGTCGAGTATTATGTGAGGTGGAAACCTGTACCTCCCATACACCTGGTCATCAGGCATCCCAAAAAGGCTGGTTCTGGGTGTGAAAATTCTGGGCCTGACTATCCTCCTCCTCCTCCTGCGGTATCCCACGACCACTGCTGCTAGGAACGGTATATTCATCCTGGCGTCTGAGCTTGTTTGTTGTTTGCGCGCACTTTTATGCTGCGCGGGTCCACGTACGCCTGCTTCCTGCTGGCGTACGTGTTTCCGGATTAGCGCATTTTTTTGGCGCACGCTTTACCCCCTTTCGATTCCATAAATACGTGTTTTGAACGTGCGTGTGGGCGTTCCGCGTATTTGCCTCCTGTACTTCCCCGTGACGCCCACATTTTCACGAGTTGTTCCCCATTCCGCGTGTCACGCCCCCTGTTCCTCCTACTTTAGTTGTGTGCGCCACGCAATGTGCGATTTCGCTGTGCGCGTAGCGCATGCTGTTTGGAGACGTGTGCGCCAGCGTGCGCCACGCAGAATTTTGGCGCACATCCTGGGATTTCCACAAGCACCGACTTCCATGAATCGCACTGGCACTGCGATTCGCATGCTTTCGCACGATTTCGCACGCTTGCGCTGAAAATTTCAGCGCACATTAATTCCATGAATCGGCCTGATTATCTCAAAATGTAAAACCCTAAACAATGCAAGCATTTCACTCAGTGGCAAGCTAAAAATTAAAATGCATAGCTGCAAATGTGTCAAAATTCAGAATAGCATATTCAAGTTTCTCATAGCAAAAAGTCAAGTCAAAAGCCAAAAGTGTGAAAGTGTGTCTACAAGCAGATTATTCAAAATTAAAATGCAATGCATAGTATCAATGAATATGTACTGTGGATATCAGGGGCCTCATTACGAGTATGGAGGTAGCTGCCTCCATACAGGGTTCCAGGTCCGGGTGCCTTCAATGAGGAATTACCGGGCCATTCCAACCTTGGATGCCCCTGTTATTCCTCATTGAAAAAAACCCATCCCCATTCCCATTTGAGCCCCCATAGGGCTCAATGGGAACGGGGAGAGGGTCTGTTATTAGCTCCCTGGTCCCCTTGCGGGACCCGGTAAGGATGTCTGGTCTGACCAGACGTTCTGAGCATGTCCCGCAAGGGGACCGCGTAATAGGGCATCCCGTAATGAACGGTGCCGGTCCCGTACCGGCACCGTTCATTACGGGAGTGCCAGCGTCGTAATGAGGCCCCAGGTGTTTTCAGTTTCAATGTGTCAAGCACAAAATGACAATATCACTTTCACAGGTGTCAAAAGCATTCATTTCATGTGTCAGTGCATACATATCAGTGTACTGGTCGTACAGGCCAATTCAGTTACATTTCCAGTCCATGTTCATTCCAGGTTCACTCATGTCAGTCTGTGATCAAATCAGTTGTAGCCAAACAGAATGCATGTGTGTCCTCACATCTGTGCCAAATTCTATGGGCCTCATTTGCGCCATGACTGCCACCAATAACGTGTCCGGCACCAGTCTAGTTCAATGGGGACTTACCGGTGTAGTCCGACCTTTGCAGGACCGGTAAGTCCCCATTGAAAATGCCATTCCCCATTGCCATTCCCCATTGCTCAATGGGAATGAGGAGGGCCCAAATAACAGGCTCGCGTATGTCAAGCCCGTTATTTGCGCCCTGGTCCCTTAACGCGTCCCGTCCATAACGCCAGGTCAGACCAGGCGTTAAAGGAGGGACCCGCTAAGGGACTTTGTAGTAGGGTGGTAAGGGATTCCCGGCACCGGTCTCCTTACTGGTGCCCGGTATCCCTTACTGCCCCACTCGGAATGAGGCCCTATGTCAGTACAAATCCAGTTCTAATGCAAATATCTCGGCCAAGGAATGTCAACACATCGTGTCAACAAAGCAAGTGTTCATAAATGGGTCACAAATGTGTCACAACGTCTATATGTCCAGCAAAAATGGGTATGGGCATCAAAGCATAGCCCAAAGCAAAAAGGAGTTCCACCTGCAAACGGAACTCAAGTGTGTGTCCCGCAAAATGACAATTTCAGAGACAGATTCCAGAGCCTCACTGATGCAAGCTCTTCTCACAATAGGTGACAGATCATTTCTTCAGAGCAATCCCTGCTCACTGCTGCAAACTTCCTTCGTTGATGTCTCAACTTTCCCTATTCCAAAGCTTTCCCTAGTCTGTCCTCTTTTGATACCGATGTATCATTCACGTGGCACTCATTCAGAGTGTTGCAAAACAACGCAGATGGCAACTCTCCTTTGGCAATTCCATGCAATTGCACATAGGCCCTACACATAGGCCAAAACTCCAGATTCAAATTCACTCCTTCCTTGCCAGGTCATGCTGTTGCCATGCCAGTTGTTGCCATGCCATTATTCCAGTTCATGCCATGCTAGTCCCTGCTCTTATCATGAGAGACCAGCCAACGTTGGATGCAAGTGCAGATTTCAAAGCACAATGGTTTCAGATCAATGCTCTCTCTCTTTCACTCAAGAGACAAAGCTTCACTGCTTTTCAGACGTGGTTAGCACCAGAAATTCAAATGCTTTCAGAGCGCGTCTTCCTGCTCATTCCTGCATTTCTCTCTTTCTCCTCATGCCCAAACTTGTGTCTGGTTCTGGTTCACAAGGTAAGGCATTCCAAATGGATTCTCTTCTCGCTGCAGATTACAAAACAGCCCACAAAACGACTTCTCTCCTTTTGCTGAACATCTTTCACTGCTCTTTCTCTCTCTTTGCACAGAATGCTGCAAGGTGTCTACATTCAGTCATGATCTTCACTTTCCATGGCTTTAGTTGTCATGCCAGGAAATCAGGTAGCAAGCAGATTTTCTGGGTACCTTCTCAGAGCATAGCCATTGACAAAGCTACACCCTAAGGCCTCAAATCGGTCGGTCGGCATTCCCCAGAAGTGCTGCTGCAAAACGTGGGTGTCAGTTCTTCAAACAGCCTGATGCAAAGTCACATGGTTTCATCAAGGTCTGGTCAATCTGGTCTGGTCATGCTGCTGCTGTTAGGCAGAATCCTGTGCATTGCCCTTAGGGACCGCTACACACAATTAAGACTACAAGTGGTAGTACAATTTCACCTTTGGTACAAGCCTGTACTACACCGTTAAAGTGGTAGCAATGGCGGAGCAGCCAGACTTATCTGAAGAGCAAATGAACAGTAGCAGAGATTACACAAAGGACTACAATTACTGTGACTCAAGCAAACACTGACTCAAAGTTTCTGGTTAAAAAGTAAAAGTACATTTATTTTTAGACTATCTGTTCACATAACACTTCACTTCTATTAAATTAAAACCACACTCCATATATACTACACACAACCAATTCCCCTTGTGCAGAACAATTCAAGGTAAGTACCTTTGGATTTGACAGACCAGTGTTGTGAAACAAAGACGTTACCGTGGGTTATTACGCGATCACTTTTTGACAGTAATGACAGTTCGGTCTTATGAAAGAAAGGCGTACCCGCGAGAAGAAATGTTACCGTAGTGAAACACACTTCGCACATGAATCAACACAAGAGAGTTGGGGATAAAAATCATAGGCAATACTTTTGTCAAGGCAGATAGAATCAAGAGGCACTTTCCAAAACGTAGATAAAAGTCAATAGGCCTGCGCCAGTGTCAATGGGACAGGGGTCCTGTTGTCAAGGATCACAAGTTTAGAACAGTTCACAATTCAAGATTGCCAGGAGTACTTGGATATTGTCACAAGGGAAGCAAAAGTTATAAGAGGCAAGGAAGACAAGGGCAAGCCTTGGGTGAGGAGAAAGGGGTCACCCCAATTCCTCGAAGTTGGGCACAGTACCTTTTTCTTTTGAAGAAAAGCTGGTGCTACGGCAGTTGTTCCTGATAGTTCCTGCAGACTCACGGTTCCTGGAGCTTTAGTTGTGGCGACAAGAAGGAGGATGTCTGGAGCTATCTGCACTACCCAGGGATGAAGCCAGCAGCAGTGAAGCAACAGTGAATAAAAGGTGCGCTCCTTTGAAACAGGAGAGGCTCTTCAGATGGCTATCCGGACCACTACAGCTGTGTGCAGCGATTTCGACCAAGAAGAGGGTCCTCTGGCTTTGGAAGGTGAGCTGGTTGATCCCACCAGGCTCAAGGAAAGAAGACTCCAGACTGGATCTTCTCTTGTCGTTGAAGGGGAGACAGCTCAGGACTGCACCAGGGCTTCACCGGGACTCAGGGGTTGCAGCAGCCACCTTCTTCTCTGCTTATCTTCAGTTCTTTGCAGTTCCAGTGGCGACTCTGACTTCCAGCCCAAGGGTCCTGACTTTTATGTGAAAATCCCAGATTAACACAGCCTGGCTGTCAATCACTCAGCAGGGGGGTTGTCCGGCCCAGACAACCACCTCAGCCAATCGACACATAGTGTGACTTGGGTCTCCAAGGAGACCCTGTGCAGGGGGTGACTAAACCCCTCCCTCACATTCAGCCCACCTAGACACCAAGATGCCAAAGGAGGGCTTCTGGATAGAAGCCCACCAAAGGTAGGCGAACAAAGAAGGCAAACCTGGTTTGCCACGCAAAGTAAAACACAAGAAGGACTTTAACAAAAAGAAATGGCGATAAAACCCAACCGGAACCAAAATTTAAAGTATTTGGTCAAGCGTGTTTAAGTTTGAGGCTAATACAATAGCCCAAAACAGTACCACGTTTATATAATATAATCGTGGTAGAAACGTTAGGGTAGATACCACTGCCACCAGCCAAGTCTTAGTGTTAAGAGAGCAAAATGAAGCTCAGAGAGGCACAGACAAAAAGGGCTAGTAACTAACCTTTTTCCAATACTCCATGTAAGATAGGGTGTACTGGCCCTGTAGTTTAAAGTGACTATATAAAGTTAATGGCAACTTTACATGTTTCTGGGGGACAGTAGTCAGCCCCAAAAAATAGAGTCAGTGGGAATTCTCAAAGACAACACTGTATCACCCGACAGAAGGTGCTGTGTAACACTCACAAAAAGTGGGACTCATGGAGTGGTGTAGCTCCAGAGCCCAAGATCACAGAAACAGTAGAAATACACATGGCAAAACACATGTAAAAGTGGGAAAAAGGCTCACACTCTTACCAGGTGGAAAAAATAAACTCCAGAAATCCAGCAAAGCTGCAGAGGGACTCACTAGGTGAGGGAAATTAGCCACAGAATGAGAATTCTCCCTAACAGCTGCCAATCGTGGTCTGGTCAATGAATCCGATCTAATCTGGTCAGTCATCAAGGCGATCTGCAAAGTCTCACTGTCTGCAAATCTCGGTCTGGTCAAGGTGTCTCTCCAGATTTCATGCAAAGAAAACAAAAGTACAAGTATCAGTTTTCCATCAGTTTCAGATGTAATCAAAAACAAAAACAAAACAGCATTTCTCAATCTATGCTTCAGTGAACATAGCTAGTTCGAAACTCCCCATGTCTCTCAAAAGACATCAATGCTAATTTCTCTTAGTGTACATGTATCAGTTCTAGTGTATCAGTGTGTCACTGCATCTGTCTAACCATGCCTCATGATGCATTACTCCATACCTGTCTTTCTCAAAACAAAACAGGACAGCCCAAAAAATGCTCATTGAAATGCTGCACAACTGCCTTCCTCTCATTCAATTGCACTCCATGTCCTGCAGAAGCATTGCTTTCTGTGTCATTTTCATGTGTTATAGTCACAGACTCCCCTTTCAACATAATGTATTCACAACGCTGAATCACTAAATGTTGACAAAACAGATTGATTTCATTCAAATGGACACTGCTTCCCGCATGTGCAATACAATTCACAACTTAAAATATTCCAAGAATGCTTTATCTCAGAACATCCAACTTTCGCACAATTCACTCTATTTACATTCTCCTTCAATGCTATCCCAGTTTCTATGCCAATAGACAAAATAATATTTTCACTCCCCAACATAGGCAAAGTACTGCTGTTATCAATCCTGCCAAAAATGCCATTACAAAAGCCATTTCTATTCAAATCAAAGATTTTCACATAACTGCCTCCATTCACATAACTGCTCCATACACAGGTGTCTCCAATGATACAGTTTCACAATGCAAATCTTCATAGGCAAACCCTCTATGCATTCTGCTCATGTCTGTCAAAAATGCACTCTCCATTTCTTCTTCATAGCAAACATCTCGTTCAAATTGTTGCTCTGCTATTGCGGCAATCTCTGCGGAAGAAACTGCTGTGTGGGTCACACTACTTCTGTCATTATTCTGAGGTAACTCTTTCTCCCCATGAACAATATTCAAAATTTCTCCATGCACTACTTTGTGCTTCACCCCTGCCAGGTTTTCTCTAGGAACTCTGTTCCCACCCATAACTGCTGTTGACAAAGACTTCAATGGGTAATTCAAAGCTGCTGGGACATCTTCCCAGTTTTCAATTACATGTCGCAAGTCACTAATATGTGGAGTCATTTCTGTTCCTGCTACTTCACTATTCACTTTCAATTCTCCAATCATTATGGTTGGTGCCAGGCATCAAGCATATTTCTAAGTCGATTTCTTATTGCTTTCAAGTCACTAAAAAATTAGCTCAATTTGGCAGTTTTAATTATTTCAACCCTCAGGATTTCTCTCCAACCAAACCTCACGACACTTAAGTGAGTTTCAAAAAACAAGTTCCAAGACTTCTCTAAACATGCAGATACAGTCGTGGACTTGCCAAAAATGTGCACAAATTCGAACCAATAGGAATCCAAACCAAGGTCAGATTTCCCCAAAAAGTGTCAGCCTCTGCAGAGTTCCAAACAAACAAAATACCACAAGCGTCTTCAAGAAAAAACTGTTTCTCTAGCTCGGCCAAATGGATTGTACATTCATTCCCAAAAATTGCCAGTCATGAAACGCTGCTCTGGATCAATTCCAATCAATTCCGGATTCAAAGTCAGTCAGACAATTGCAATCCCCTTCCTACAGTGAACAAAATTGTGGACGAAGCATGCTCTAATTCATAACATCTCCAAGACAGACAAAACACGCAACATTAAATATCTATTCCCACGAACTAACAGAAAACACAGCTGCACACGATGATCAAACTTCTACTTCAGCTCATTAATACGTGGATCAAAGCCAGCTGCAAAACTCTGCAGACGAAACCCTCTGTTTCATTTTATCAGTCAACATCAGTGAAGCCCCACGTTGTGGGTACCATTTGTGGAAAGAGCAACAAATCTACCTCGGAAGGTGTGGATCACTATGCCCCCCCCCCCGCTCTTGTATCTCAGGGCCTTTGTGCACTGTGTTACTCCTAGATTACTCCTAGGGAAAAACTAACATAAAACACAAAGAAAATGCATGAATCGATTCAACAATAGAAAAACATTTATTCATTAATCGCAATGCATGATGCAAACACTACTATAATGCAAATCTCAAACTTGCACCTTTTATGCTTTTGGTGCAAATCTACCTTGCAAATCAATAACTATAAGCCTTACAGGCTTCTAATGCAAGCAATCTAAGAACTCCAATCCACACCATTCCTCTCCATTCCACACCATACTTCACACTCTCTCTCTAAGACAAACCCTGTCTGATTACCCCAGCTATAGCTCTGTGTGAGTGTCTGTTCTTATTCCCCATGCATGTGTCTTATTCAGCAATACTCCCCTTTTTCTCTGTTTTGCTCTGTCTGTCCACTCTTGCTAACTCTGCAACCAGCCAGTCGGTCAGGGTCCGGCCTCTCTCTGCCAGATCCCTGCCAGATCTCATCAGCTCTGCTCAGAATGCTTCCCCAATGCTCCCTCGATCTTAGAGTCATCCAAACGTCTCTCGATCTCTCAATCTCTCAGAGAGCAGCTCCATCCATAACCTCATCTCCAACAACTAGAAATTCCCAAAGCCTCACCTCTCATTATACTGTTCAATGATGTATACATATCCATGGTTACACTCGTCCCTCTAAGCTAAAATGCCTCTCTTTCTGTCTGTCAGCATTTCTAAATGTGAGCAGTGCCTAAATGTCTGTGGTGCATGTTCTTGTACTTTTCAATCACTGGTCAATGTGACATTTTCTACATATCTATACCATATCTTCTGTCTGCCTGCGGTACAAAACACCATCTCCTCATATTTCTCTATTCAAATCCCTCTATCCTAATGCATGTCTCTGCCTGCAAAGCTCTCCCTCCATGGCGCTGCCTACCCCCACCTTCTCTCTGTCTGCGAAGCACCACCCAGGCTGATAAGGCACAACGCCTTCTTCACTCGGACAAAGGTCGCGTTTATCTGTCTGCCAAGCAACTGTTTACACATACTTGTACACTGTAACTCATAACTTTTCTGCGGAACTAACAGCTTCTGACTGGCTTCATTCAGGATGGCTTAGGATCCAGCTAAATGCATTATCTATAATGCTTAGCACATTCACTCACTCAAACCCAAGTGCTATGTATATGCAGACTTCATGCATATTCTAAGTGCACACTCATCCGTGTCTCTCTACAATGCATACATAATACATAACAACATATCTCTACAAATATAACGTGTCTCTACATGGCACTTCAAATATAACAGGACTCATTCTATAACAAATACAAATGCATACAAAGTGGCAGAATAATGTGGATAGTCTAATGAAGTCACTACTTCATGTCACTACTAATCAGTACGAATCAGAATGTATGATGGATAACTATACTTGATGCAATGATGCATTGTGAAGTGGTAGAAGGAGGAGACTGACAAGGAGGGCTCATGGTGGGGGCTATACACTTTTATTACAGCAATAATCTCTTTCTAGAGGTGTTTTCCTGCATCAACCTAATAAAACGCACAGGTCTGTCAGAACGTCTGTTGAAAGCACTGATCTGCTCGTCCTCTGTCAAATAACCTTCTAAACTAACCCTAACACTAGAAAACAAGGTTTTTAATTAAAGCAAAGTTTGTTTTTCCTTAACCCGGAGAATGACTCCCTTCTCCTTGTTTTAACACTAAAATCACTCAAGGGGCCAGGGGAATGGCTACATTCTCCTGGTCCTTCTGCATGAGGTTCTCCACAAATGTTCTTTATGCTTTTCAGCAGAAACTCTGCATAAGTCTCTTTACCTCCTTTGACGCGCATTTAAGTGTATGGCCTTATTTGGCCTCCATATGGTACTCTGATGAGGGAAACTATTCCCAGATGTCTCTGTGTTTTCCCTATAGGTCCCTTTGTAGCTTTCTTCAATGGCATTACTGTGACGGGGTGATGACTCACAATACAAGACTTATTTTTATCTTCCCCCGGACACTACCTGGCTTGCCCAACATTCCTGTTAACATTTGCTTCAAGGGAACGTGGGTCCGGTTCTTCCGGGGTCACCAAGATTCTGCTACAGCCATAGCTTCTCCTGCGTGGTTCCACAGGGATGTGGGACTGGAGGTCTGGGCACAGTTTACGGATCGAATGGTCCTTGGATAGATCACACAACTACCCTGCCTTCCCTGGTGCTGCAGCAAATCAGCTCTCTGCCGGCTCTCTGGACACTTTACTCACGTCCAATCTTTCACAGCATGTCATTTTCCAGGTTGAATTTCCTGAGTTTCTCCAGCAAGATCCTGGCTTATGCGATGCGAGACCACTATTCCATTTTCTCTTTTATATTGTTGAGACAGCCTTGGCGTAGCATCCGTACTGTTGTGAACAGATTCTTTTGTATTCCTAATGCCTCCTGTGGGACTCCTTATACCAGTACTTGTATGGGTTTTCCAACTGTGATTCCAAATGTTTCTCATGCTGTTTCTCATCCCAGTATATTCTTCCTTAGGAACAGTCATGGTTTTACAATAGCACATGGTTGTACTCTCAAGGGACGACCATGATGGAAGGTGGTTATTTGTATTTGAATTTGTATTTATTAAGTTTATATTGCGCTTTACTCTGGGATAGGGTTGGTGAGAGGCATTTCCCCAGGTGAACATCCTTGTCCCCACAAGGGGAGTCCCTCCCTATGAGGTCCTCTCACATATTATCACCCCTATGAGGAATATTGGGCAGCAGACTCACCCCCCTAGCCTCATAGGGAGAAGTGACATCATCCCATGATTGTCACAGTATGCACACCAGTGGGATTAGTCCTTGATCAGGTGGGGTCCTCCTGCACATTACCACCCCTACGGGGTCTATTTGGGAGCGGCCTCACCTCCCTAGCCTCATAGGGAAAGGCTCCCCCTCTGGGGAGAAGTGACATCATCCCATGTTTCATCACAGTATGCACACCACTGGGATTAATCCTTGATCAGGTGGTGAGTCCCTCTCTATGAGGTCCTCCCGCATATTACCACCCTTGGGGGACTATTAGTGAGCAGCCTCACCAAGGGCCCCCCCTCTGAGGAGAAGTGACGTCATCCCATTATACACAAAGAAAACGAAGGGGGACTCCAAGCAAATGTATCCGCGGCCGTGCTTGGAAAGAACACGTATATATAGAGAGCAACTAAGAGACCGGGATATGAAATCTTGTTTAGGTGAGGAGCAAGACTGAATAATTATTAACACAACAGATTAATGATATAACCAGATAAACGCATCATACAACATGAGGTGAAAGAATTCAATTCACTTCCTAAACATAATAGAATTTTTTGATTTAATAAAATATATCATAAAAGTTATACAATCTCATAATATATCAAAAATAGAAAATGGTAAAATACAATTCAGAAAAATACTAATAAATGATTGTCAAATACCAATCACTCCATATAATGTGCAACACAACCAGACCCATTCACATCACCGGTAACTCCATCCCATTATTCATCACAGAATGCACACCACAGGTATTGGTCCTTGATAAGGTGGGGAGTCCCTCCCTATGATGTCCTCCCACATATTACCACCGCTAGGGGGTGTATTGGGGAGCGGCCTCACCTCTCTAGCCTCATAGGGAAGGACCCCCCTCTGGGGAGAAGTGACATCATCCCATGATTCGTCACAGTATGCACACCACTGGGATTAGTCCTTGATCAGGTGGGGAGTCCCTCCCTATGAGGTCCTCCCGCATATTACCATCCCTAGGGGGTCTATTGGGGAGCGGCCTCACCTCTCTAGCCTCATAGGGAAGGGCTCCCTTTGTGAAACCTGATAGTATGGAGAAGCCATGTTTGTTATCATTATGGAATCATTACCCATTTAGGGATCCAGTTATCCCTCATTCACTGGCGTAACAGGGGCCCTGAATCCCCTGCGGTGTGGGGGGCCCCGCCAGCACATGTCCTGGGAGAGGGCCCCACTTGAAAAAATATATATATATATTTTTTTTCTCAACAAAAAAAAGTTTTGTTTTGAATTCACTCTGTATTAATAAAGAAATGATGTATGTAACAAATCATTTCTTTATGAAGGCAGAGTGATTACAAAAAGAAACTTTCTTTTTGAAGGCTGTGGTCTCCCCCCAACCCATCACATGGAAGACCCTAGGCTGGAGTGCTCCATGTCATGGGGTGGGTGGGAGCCCTATGACTTTTATTTTTGAAGTCACTCTGCCTTCATAAAGAAATTATTTCCGTTATGGTTTCGGTCCTTAACTGAATAATTCCTTAATGAAGTTAGTGACTTCAAAAAGAAACAATGGGGCTCATTCTGACCATGCAGGCCCGGAAAGACAGGGGCTGGTAATCTTACCAGCACCGTTGTTTCCAGACCGGCATATTGCAGGTCTGCCTGTTTGGGGCTGCTGTGTCCGACAGGTCTGACCCTGCCGGGCACAGCGGCCACGGTAGGCAGACCCGTCACGTAAGCACCAGCACTGTTAACAACGGTGCCGGGGCTCCCGTGTCCCCAATCCCATGGAGTCCTATGTGACTCCACGGGAATGGGGATTACCAAAATTATTGGCGCTTGACTTCCCGACCGCCAGTCTTGAAAGAGCCCGGGGGCACTGGGAAGTCAGGCGCCGGTAATTTTGTACGGGTCTGGAGGCAACTTGCCAGTACCACCGGCATGGTTACCGCCGGACCCGTAATGAGCCCTAATTTCTT